>NC_143013.1:105543526-105851651 GCF_055824585.1 Amblyomma mixtum
ATCCTACTATTTTTAACGGCGAAGACAAGACGAATGTTGAAGATTGGCTAGATGAATACGAAAGGTGCAGCAAGACTGACCGGTGGGATGCTAGCATAATGCTACCAAACATCATCTTCTATCTAGCGGGAACGGCGAAGACCTGGTTTACCAACCATGAACAGAAGATGCCTACTTGGGACATCTGCAAGCAAAAACTTCAGGACTTGTTCGGCAAGCCAATTGGGCGAGCTCTAGCAGCCAAAAACGACCTGGCTACTCGCGCTCAATCGTCAACTGAATCATACCTCGCCTACATACAGGACGTCCTCGCCCTTTGTCGAATGGTGAACGCCTCCATGACCGAAGCTGAAAAAGTCCGCCATATACTTAAGGGGAAGCATGTTATCTCCTGTGTAACTGTTCAAACCACAACACCTGGATTTGCGCAGTGGACGCCATCTCCCCGAGCTCACCCCACCGACTGCCACAGTAAGCATGGCATCCCAGGATGCATCACCCGCTCCTGAAACTCCAGCTTCCTACATGGTCTTAACCAAAATCCGCCATCCTCCTATTGTTAACGGCGAAGACAAGACGGATGTTGAAGATTGGCTCGATGAATACGAAAGGTGCAGCAAGAATAACCGGTGGCAAAAACGACCTGGCTACTCGCGCTCAATCGTCAACTGAATCATACCTCGCCTACATACAGGACGTCCTCGCCCTTTGTCGAAAGGTGAACGCCTCTATGACCGAAGCTGAAAAAGTGGGCCATATACTTAAGGGTATCGCCGATGACGCATTCAATATACTTCTCTGCAAAGACTGCTCTACAGTGGACTCAGTCCTGCAAGTTTGTCGCCGTTTTGAACAGGCGAAGCAGCGCCGCATCGTCCATCGGTTTACGCGCCTTCCCAACCCGGCGACTACATCCTCATGTGATGATCTGCCCACTTTACAGCAGCCTTCAAGTCAGAACAACCTCACTACCATCGTCCGCAGGGAAATCGAGGCCTTGACTCCTGTTACACTTACATCACCTCCTGCAGAGGCCACAATAGCTATGATACAGGCTGTTGTCCGCCAAGAATTCGCGAATGTGGGCCTCGTCTCCAATCCAACCACGCCACCCCTGCACCACAGCCAATACCAGTGGTTGCTGCTGCTATCACAACCCTGTCCTACACACCGCACTACCCTGCCCGCAATCCTGCGGAGTGGCGCACATCTGACACCAGGCCTATTTGCTTCGTCTGCTGTCAGGCTGGCCATACGTCCCGCTATTGCCACAGCCGCCTGGCTCCCCCCTCTAACCCCTACAACAGCCCCATCCGCCACGCCTATTATGTACCACGGCCCGTTTCTGTCCCCCCGGCATAGCTTCGTACCGAGAGGCATATTCCGGGCAAGTTCTCCCGGAGGGCATATTCCTTGCCGAGCTGTCACCTTTGTCCAGATTTACTATTTCTGCAGTGCTGTCCGACAGTCACGCCGAGGTACCTGCACAACCTGTCCCATCACATAGTCTGGAGGACCGCATCTCAGCCATGGTTGCCTCTGACCTGCGTCCCGATTATGCCAGTGCCCTTGCCGGCCTTCTGCGGTCGTACAGCGACATTTTTGATTTCGGTCATGGATCTCTGGGCCAAACGTCCGTCGTCACACATCGCATCGATACTGGAGATGCCCGCCCTGTTCACCGAACGCCAGATCATTCAGGAAGAAGTGGACAAAATGTTGGCCAGCAACATTATTGAGCCGTCGAGCAGCCCCTGGGCGTCTCCGGTAGTACTTGTCAAAAAGAAAGACAACTGGAGGTTTTGCGTAGATTATCGACACCTAAACAAGATAACAAAGAAAGATGTGTACCCTCTTCCTAGGATCGATGACGCCCTCGACTGCCTGCATGGTGCCAACTACTTCTCCTTCGATCTCCGTTCTGGATATTGGCAGATCTCTGTTGACGAAAGAGATCGTGAGAAGACGGCTTTTGTCACCCCAGACTGTACCAATTCAAGGTGATGCCTTTCGGCTTATGTAATGCCCCTGCGACCTTCGAGTGCATGATGGACTCCTTACTACGCGGGTTCAATTGGACCACATGTCTGGGCTACCTCGATGATGTCATCGTATTTTCATCAACCTTTGAGGGCCACCTCCATCGTCTTTCGGCTATTCTTGGCGTCTTCCAACGAGCTGGCCTTCAGTTGAACTCCAAGAAGTGTAGCTTTGGTCGCCGGGAACTCAAGAGCCTAGGACATTTGGTCAACACCGATGGCATCCAGCCGGACCCCGACAAAATTCGCGCTGTATGTGGTTTTCCTATACGGAAATCTAGCAGCGACGTGCGTAGCTTCCTCGGACTTTGCTCATACTTCCGGCGATTTGTACCAAACTTCGCGGAAATCGCCCATCCACTCACGCGGCTTCTGAAAAAAGACATCTCCTTTTCCTGGGGCCACGAACAATCGGCCGCCTTCACCGCTCTTATTTCCCACCTCACCCATCCGCCACTGTTGGCTCACTTCAATCCATCCGCCCCCACAGAAGTACGCACCGACGCAAGTGGTCATGGAATTGGTGCCGTTCTTGCACAACGTCAGCTTGGCTCCCCTCAGGTCATCGCCTATGCCAGCCGACTCCTCTCTACGGCCGAACAGAATTATTTGATCGCTGAACGTGAGTGCTTAACCCTAGTCTGGGCCATTACGAAGTTCCACACCTCCTTGTATGGGCGGCCATTCACAGTAGTCACTGACCACCACGCCTTGTGTTGGCTTTCTACACTCAAAGACCCTACTGGCCGCCTTGGACGTAGGGCCTTGCGCCTTCAGGAGTACAATTTTTCAGTAGTTTATAAGTCTGGCCAGTTGCATCGAGAAGCCGATTGCCTGTCCCGTCATCCAGTCGACCCGCCAAGCCAACCTGAATGTGACAATGAAGATTGCGTGCTCTCTATTTCTGACTTTTCCAAAATTCGCCGTGAGCAACGCCAGGACCCTTAGCTTCGCGAAATTATCAATCGCCTCTGCGCCGATCACCATGACCCTTCCTTTCATTTGCTTGTGCTCCACGACGGCACCTTATACCGGCACAATATGCGACCTGATGGCCCCGACCTTCTACTAGTCGTCCCTCAGCACCTACGCACAGCCGTCCTTGAACAGCTTCATGACGTTCCTACAGCGGGTCTTCTAGGCGTCTCTCGCACATACGACAGTGAGCGGCGTCGGTTCTTTTGGCCAGGCCTATACCGCGCAGTCCGCCGCTACGTGGCTGCTTGTGACTGCTGTCAACGCCGGAAAAACCCATCAGTTTTACCAGCTGGATTTCTGCAGCCGATCGACATCCCCATAGACCCAATTTCTCGAGTGGGTTTGGATCTTCTAAGGCCTTTTCCGCTGCCCGCATCGGCGAACAAATGGATTGCGGTGGCCACTGATTACACCACACGCTACGCGGTCACACGAGCAATACCAACCAGTTGTGCAACCGATGTTGCTGCTTTCCTCCTCAACGACGTTACACTCGTCCCTGTAGCTCCCCGCCAACTGCTCACCGACCGTGGCCGTTGCTTTCTTGCGCATATAGTCGACGAGATCCTACAGTTGTGCAACGTTCGTCACTCTTTCACGACTGCCTACCATCCACAGACGAACAGGCTTACCGAACGCCTTAACCGGACATTGACTGAGATGCTGTCCATGTACGTTTCTGATGACCACCGCGACTGGGACATCACGCTACCATTTGTGACATTTGCATACAATTTGTCGCGTCAAACCACTACAGGCTACTCCCCCTTCTATCTTCTATACGGCCGTGACCCTCTCCTTCCTTTTGACAGCGTGCTCCCTTCAGTCGCCACTGCCAGCTCATATGCTCGTGACGCCATAGCCCGAGCTGATGCTGCCCGCGCTGTTGCTCGCAACCGACTCACAGCCTCCCAGCACACCCAGAAACGTCGCTGTGATTCCTGTCATCGCAACCCCCAGTATTCTTGCGGCTCTCTCGTGCTGCTGTGGACCCCAGCTCGCCGCGTGGGCCTCTCGGAAAAACTTTTGCCCCGTTATACAGGACCCTACCGTATTTTACGACAAGTGACTCCAGTGCCATACGAAATTGCGCCCTTGAATACCGCACGCCATACCTCTACACCTCGCACCGAGACGGTCCATGTTGCACGCTTCAAGCCCTACTACACGGACCCTGGTTTGGACGCTAGTACGCACCGGGACGGTGCTTTTCAGCCGGCGGGGTAGTGTTACATTAGGCGGTGCATGCATAAGGAAGGAAGAAGAAGAAGCTCGTGTGTTTTGGGGGAAGACGACGGTCGAGCAGTGTCGGCTGGTGCCTGCAGTAAACGCCTGTCGTTTGAAAGCCCTGTCTTCCGTGTCCGCCCTGTCTGCAACCCCAAGCGGAACTACCCCGTAACAATATCTTGCCCTGGACTACATGAATACCCTTGCTGAATTGCAGTGCTTCTGCCATAATTGTTGACAAACAGACAGTGAGGAGGAACATGTTATATTTTGTTTCTGTACACAACAAAAAAGTAGCAATTCAAAAAGGTAAACAAATGCAAAAAAAAACACGCATATTAGTAAACAGCATATCCGCTTAGCATTTCATGTATGTTAACCTTAGGTACAAAAGATGATTCCATATTCGAACCTTGCTCTTTATACCCCGAGTGTTGCATGCCACCAGAACGGCACAAGTTGAGATGAGGGATCATGGCACATGAAAGTGTATGCATTCAGAGAAGCCCACACACGTGAGTATTGCATCCTACTTCAGAAAACGGTCGCAAGAAGACAACACATCATCTAGAAATATGCTATTGCGTTAATGTGAAAACCATACAACCATGTCGCAGTTCAGAGAACAATTAATGATATAAAGAAAATGCAGGGGTCGGGTGGTACAACTGAGGTTAATGCTTCGACGTGCATGTATCTTGCCTTCAACTACTCTAATTTTCCTTTTAATTATGCAGTGTTCTTGTCAAGATTGGTGACAAACACCTAAAAAGTGGATAGATACCTTTTTTATTATGCACATGGGAAAACCTAAATTTCAAAATGCTAACAAGGAAAATGAGTACAAAAAGAAACGTAAACATTATTAAAGAAGCTTGCCACTTCTTAGCATGTAATATAATTATTCTTAATTAGTGTAGACAAGATGGTTGCTCTTCAAACACTGCTGCTAAGGCTTAAAATGATGCATGTGGCCAGAAAAGTGCAAGTTAAAATAAGAAATTCAGCCACACCAATCACATCATAAACAAAGTAACCACCCATTCACTTGAGCAGCACATACGGCTTCAAGAAATGGTTGCAGAACGACTAGACACACAGTGCATACAGGAGTGCTTTTCCAGCACTGTGAAAACTATATAATCAAATCACATGTACTGTGCGATGTCAGTGCATGTTGAAGAACCACAGTTGGTTGAAATTATCTGAGCCCTCCACTACAGAGTCTCTCATAGCCTGAGTTGCTTTGGGTCATTAAACCCCATAAAAGCAAATCACAGCTCACAAAAAGAAAAGGCACAAACTGTAATGGGGCTCCAGAAATAACAAATCCTCATCCAGAAACTTTGCGGATTCTTTTGACACATGTTATGCTCAATCTTTGTCCTATTAAGAACATCATTAGGTTTCATTTGGTTTTATGGGATGTAAAGTTCCGAAGCAACTCAAGCTATGAGGGATGCCATAGTGGCGGGCTCTGGATAATTTTGGCCACCTGGAGTTCATTAACATGCATCAAGACCGCACAGTACATGGACTTTGAATTCAGGAAGATAGGATCTCTAAAAAAGAAATGACAGGTAATCTTTGCTATCAAGCTTACTGAACTTTAAAAGAAATGTGGAGCTACTCAGCTTCTTTCTCCATTTTCTGCTATCTCATCTTTGCCTTCTTGCAGTTCCAGCTGCAGCTTCTTTACCTCAAGCCTACGTTGCTCTTTTTCAAGATGAAGTATTTCCATCTCTAATTCTGATTTGTGGGCTTCTGTCCTTATTCGGGCTTGTGTTGCTGCTAAGAGCGCATCAGCAACAGCTCCATACTTGTTTATGACAGCAACAGCAGCATTGCTGACTGCCTTCCAGCCTTCTGCCACATCTGTGACTTTTGCTGCTGCTTCTGCTGTTGCTCCTGCTGCACTCAATTCAATAGAGCAGCTCTTTTTTTTTTTGCTTGCAGGACATCATGCTCCAGCTCAACACTTCTTCGGTTCAGCTGAACAGCCTCTTGGAGGCTCTGGTTCTGCTGTGCTGGCCCTAAGAGGCGTTGAGCTGCATGTTTCACTGGTGCTGGTGATGCCTGAGCTGGGGTGGCAACTACTGCTGCTTCCACCACCACCGATTCTCCATCATGTAGACATGTGCCATCTGGTCGTGCTGGGCTCCCTTGGTGGCCAGCTTCTGAGCCGACAATGTCCCCGTCTGCTTCCAACAGGGTCAGAAGAGTAGAACACTGCCTCGTTGACTGCATCCACTGGTGCCTGGTAATCTGTGTAAATTTCGGTCAGGCTGCTTTCATGTTCAAGACAAATTTGCGCAGAATAACACAAGACTGAAGGGAGAAACACGTACACACACACGAGCGCTCGTGTGTGTGCACGTGTTTCTCCCTTCCGTCTTGTGTTATTCTGCGCAAAGTTTTCTTGAATATGTCGCTACACCAACTGGCCCAACATTCTGCCCTACTGCTTTCACGTCACTGCCCTGGCTCATCAGCAGTGCCTGGCGAAGGCTGGTTACCACCGTCTTCAAGGAGCCTGTGTGAATTAAAACTGACCCGTACATTTTTCTGCATGTTCACACGTTTCGTCTCCAGGCATCATTTTAATCATAAGAATTTCGCATGATTTCGTATTGTGACAAATGTTCTCCGTACGTATTTTTGAGCAAAACATTACATGTCTGCTGTTCTAGTTAGCGAAATGTGAACGAGATTTTTGTTTGTTTTCCTTTTAAAGCATTGCGTACTGCTGTGTTTGGTGCTGTAGATGTATACATCATTAAAATCAAAGGCGCCAAACCATACGCACACACACACACAGGAGAAGAAAGAAAGACGAGACAGAGCGCCTCGTGTCTCGTCTTTTTTTCTTCTCCTGTGTGAGTGTGTGTATGGTTTGGCGCCTTTGATTTTAATCATGAATAACTACCAACTAGCCCAACAACAAGTTCTTCTAATGTAGATGTATAATTAAGAATTTTGGTGCAGGCGGCGGCATTCGAGAATGCCGGCCAATGAGCCCGGCAACGGAACTGGTCGGGGCAGTCGCCGAGCACATGGCGACAAGGCGGCCAAATCCTTTTGACAGTGACGGGGCCCACGTCAGCGAGCCAGTGCCCTCCCACCTGCCGCTTTAGTCGAGGCCATGGTGAATGGCAACGAGGCGAGCCAAGGAGACTTTTCCAGTAAATAAGGCTGCCCTCTTTAAATACTATTTACAACTGTCGTGGTTAATTTTCCTTGTGAATCAAGTCCGAAACCTGCGGCTGGGCTGAGGAAGACGCAGTAGGGGAGGGCTGTGGATTAATTTCAACTGCAAAATTCTTTAGCGCCCGCTTACATGCTACAATTCACGGGCGTTTTCACATCTGGCACCTATCGATATGTGGCCACAGCATCCAGGATTCAGTCCACAACTGGCGATTGGGAATCCAACAGCACTGCAGCACGCGTTAGTTATTTTCTGCTTGTGTGTGCATGCACTGAAGCAGGCAGGGCCACATATTTACTATTACTTCTTGGCGGGCTCGTACTGTGTCCATTTTTTATCATGTCGCATATATGTTGAAAAGTTTGTTTCTAGATGTCTACACTAGTCATGCCCATGTAAAGGAGTTTGTTCGTGGTCTTCTATTATGGTCTGGACGGCCTCTGTTTATGGCAGTGTTTGTTCTTTGAGTGTCACATCACACTAGTATGCACATAAGCATAACAGTACGCCAATTTTTTAACAGCATTGCAAAGTTGTCATGAAGGCACAGTGTTGGGCTCGACGCGCCGTCTGCAGCGACGACAGTTGGCGCCAGCGGGACTGGGCTACGTGAATAACGGCCGGTTTCAGCACGCTGAGTGTGTGTGTGTACTTGTGTACGCGTTTGCTTGCAGTGTCCCGTTCTGGGAAGTGTTTTGGTCACGCTCAAGGAAATCCCAGGCATCCAACACGCGATGTATGCCGACGACATCACGGTGTGGGTCACCCAAGGATTGTTAGGGGAGAAGCAAGACAGACTACAAGAAGCTGCGACCTACGTAGAGACCTACGTCAGGGAGAGAGGCCTCAGATGTTCGACGGAGAAGTCGGAAATCATCAGGATCGGAAGAAATCCTACCAAAGCCTCGCTGGAAGTAGTTCTAGAGGGGCAACTGATCCAAGAACAGAACATGGTACGAATCCTAGGCATGTGGCTGCAGAGCAGCCGAAAATGCAGCCATACCATCAGCCTGCTGAGAAGAGCCGCGGAGCAGGTTGGCAGAATGATCAGTAGAGTCTCTCAGAGAAGGTACGGGATGAAAGAAGAAGATACCCTCAAACTCGTCAACAGCCTAATCGTTAGCAGAGTTATGTACTCCTTGCCCTACCACGCAACAACAAAGGCGGAGCGAGAGCAAGCCGACTGTATTCTTAGGAAGGCATACAAGATTGCTCTACACCTGCCCAGAAACGCATCAAACGAGAAGCTACTCCAACTCGGAATCAGCAATACCTTCGATGAGCTTGCCGAGGCTCAATTGGGGGCACAACTCATCAGACTCAGAGGCTCCTCTACGGGAAGGGCGCTCCTGAGAAGGTTGGGTCGGAACACGTGCGGACTGGTAGACAGATACGCGGACATACCGGACGACCTTAGAAAGACCTTTAATGTAGGACCCCTGCCTAAAAACATGGATCCTAACCTACACGAGGACAGACGAAAAGCAAGGGCCGAGCAGATAGAAAGGAGGCTAGGCCGATCAGAGAACACAGTCTATACGGACGCCTCCATGTACGTACATGCAGGGAAGCGCTTAGCCGCTACGGTGGTAGTTAATAGCACAGGAGACATGGCCACATGCGCCTCAGTGGAGGTCGTGGGCATAACGGAGGCCGAGGAAATTGCCGTCGCGCTGGCGGTAACAGAAGGCTATAGGAAAGGCCGATCCCTAAACATCTTAACAGACTCGAAAGACACGTGTAAAAACTATACGAAGGGCAGAATTAGCGGCATGGCCCTCAGGATAATCAGTGGGGCAGCAGCCTCTGCTGAGAAGACACCCATACAACACATAATCTGGGTCCCAGGCCACGCAGGCGTAGCGGGGAACGAAAGAGCAGACAGCCTAGCTCGAGGGCTTACATACCGAGCAGGCATGTCAGATGTTCTGGAGCTTCAGCTACTAGCATGCGAGGGGGGATACACAGAGACATTACAACTATACAGGGGGACTAGATTCAAGTACCCACCACCACACAAAGCCCTCACGAGGGAGGAAGCAGTCGGCTGGCGTAGGCTACAAACAAACTCCTTCCCCAACTTGTACATCTATAACAAGATGTCACCAACACAATACAGAGCAAACTGCCCCTGGTGCGGCGACACACCCACACTATACCACATCACATGGGAGTGCGAACGAAATAAAGCATTCCACCAACATGAATTCCCGAGTGCGGAGCAATGGGAGAGCCGGCTCACCAGCAGCGAGCTCGCGGCCCAAAGGGCCTTAGTGCGGCACGCTACTGATGCAGCGCGACTCAGTGGAGCCCTGGACTAGGGGCCCAACCTTGCTGAAGAGAAGCCTCAAGTCGCCGGCGCCACGAAAGACGACGGAGGCTTCGAATCCGCGAATCTCTTAAAAGATCTCAATAAAAGTTTTCTACTACTACTACTACTACTTTGGTCACGCACACGTGCGCCCGTCGGTGGCTCCTTACCCTCTCCTTCGAGGTCGAGAAACGGCCGTCACCCCCTCCTTCACGGCCGAGAGACACTGCTGACTAACCTTTGCAGCAGCTGTTATCGGCGGCTGCTGCGGGGGGAGGCGTGGCGGCGCAACCAGGGGACGGAGGCCCCTAAATCGGCTGTCGGCGGAAACGTGTCTGTTTGGATTCTCAAGTTCGCTCAAAACCGACAGCGGACCGACAACGAAAGGGAGTCCATCACGGTGCGGAACGGCTCCGACTTGACAGCGAGAATGTGTATATCACCTTAGTTGCCGCCAAAGGACTCCTAATTCCACGGAACGATGGGTGAACAAAATGCACAAATCGACCATCTGTGCGTGGGAGGACCGGCGAGAGTGTGAATGTCCCGCCTTTTTGTCACGGTGGGAGGATCGGCGAGAGGGTGATGTTCCGCCCTTTTGTGGGCGGGTTTCGTCAAGGAATGTGATTGGCGATGTTCGAACAACCATGTTTCCCCAGATAGGTACATGGGGAATTGAAAATGTATAAAATGTGGCTTCAGTGTGCTTCTAGAAGAGACTCCTGATAACCTGCTATGTAAATAAAATCGTCTATCTTGTCTGGCAGTAACCAGCTGCATCTTATTCCGCACGTTGCTGGAGAGAAGAACAACTTCGGAGACCATCCCGAGGTACGAACCACATTGCACAAACCTATCTCACAGTATATGTGTTTGCGTGTTTTTGCAGGTGACGTTCCTGCACCCACCACAGGTGCACTTCCTGCTCAGGAAGAGTGCCTCACTTCAGAGACACCTGCTGAAGCAGCAGGCAGACCACCAGTGGTCGTGCTTGCAACCATACTGGAGAGCACGACTCTAACCCCGAGTGCTCGCTCGAGGGTAGGTGGCCCCCGTGTGGCTGCGGTGGAGCGGACGCTGGCTCCCGAACTAGCCGCCAGAATCAAGGCTATTGAAGCAGAGGATCTGCGCAAGGAGGACCTGCACCAGCCGGATGTGCAAATCCGCAGGAGCCAACTAGCCGAGCAGCGAATGAAAACTGAAATGCAGCGCAAGCTGCTTTCACTGGAAATCGAAATCAGGGAACGCCAGCTGGCCGCAATGAAGCACCCAATGGAGCACTGAAATAACGCTGTACATATTTGTTCTGGAACACTTCTGTGTATAATTATCAACACTGTCATCACTGTGATGCAGTTGTACAATATTTACCACAATGTCAATGGCGAAAAAGATCGCCATTGTGCAACTTGTCCAGAGCGGTCAGTCTCAAAGTGAAGTTGCCCGAGAATACAGTGTTTCGAGGCAGACCTCCTGAAGCAGAAGGCAGAAACGCTTGCTCTCATGAACATCGAGGGCTTCATGTTCAGTGACGGGTGGCTCCGCAATTTCAAAAAACGGTACGACCTCGCTTTCAAGAGGATGTGTGGCGAGAGTGGTGCCGTCGACCGGACCCTTGTCCCAAATTATCGCTCGGACACTCTGGAGTCGCTGTTGCGCCAGTTTTCACCAGACGATGTTTTTAACTGCGACGAGACAGCTCTATTCTATAAAATGCTACCCGAAAAGACCCTTTCTGTGTCGGGCGATCCTTGTCACGGCGGGAAGCATAGTAAAGAGTGCGTCACCGTAATGATAGGCAGCAAGATGTCGGGGACGGAGAAGCTTCCGCTTCTGGTGATAGGAAAATCGAGAAACCCGAGGTGTTTCAAGGGCGTGCAGTCGCTGCCCGTGTGGTATGAAGCCCACGCAAAAGCATGGATCACGCAGCAGCTTTTCAGTGAGTACATCCGCAAACTCGACCGGAAGTTTAAGTCGCAAAACCGGAAGGTAAATTGTCTTTGTAGACAATTGCGGTGCACATGGGCATATCCACGGTCTCGAGTCCATCAACTTGGAATTCCTGCCGCCCAACCCACGAGTATACTCCAGCCCATGGACAAGGGTGTCATAAAAAATTTGAAGGTCCTGTACAGGACACGCCTCTTGAGCCGCATGATCCTCTGCGTCGACGCCGGCAAGCAGTACGTGGTTAGCCTTCTGTCGGCAATAGACATGCTAGCAGATGCCTGGAAGGCGGTGACCCCTGTCACTCTGCAGAACTGCTTTCGGCACACTGGATTTGTCAGACCTGATGAAGCAGATGCCGTGGCGCCCCAGGATCCGTCGCCGTCTGATGTGCTCCCTACTGACGCCGAAGATGTTCTTCGGGACCTGCGCAGTGGTGGCATTGCGATTCCGGACACTGTTTCATTCGACACCTTCTCAGATGTTGACAGTGCTGTGCTGACTTGCGTAGAACTCGACGACGACGAGATCATTCGTCAGGTTTCTGCTGCCGCGCCGAACGATGATGACTCGGAGTCTGAAGATGACGCACCAAATGCGCTGCTGCCGTCGCACGCGGAGCTTGTACAAGCGGTGACTGTGCTTTCAGCCGCCTATAGTGACCGCACGACCCTCTCCGAGATTCAGGCTGATCTCATCGCATGCAAACAAAACAGGGTACAACGGCGCATTCACGATTTCTTCAAGCCTACTGCCGAGACCGGATAAGTGCATGTAAATAAACGATTCCTTTCTTTTTTTTTCTGAATTTGTTTTTTCGAACACCTGTTTATTCGGACATTTCCACGGTCCCCGTGAGGTCCGAATGAACAGTCGGCGACTGCATTTCCTTAAAAGTGTAAATCGGATTGAAATCAAAGTCCTGGTCGGCATCGGGTCCCGTGGGAAATGCCTAGAGAAAAAGCGCGCGGGCGGCGGCGTCGGCTGCCTCATTTCTGTGGACACCTTGGTGACCTGGAGCCCAAACGAGAGATTGGTGCATGGGATCCGAGCCTCGGCTACAATTTTGGTAAATGCGATAAGCTAGGGGAGTAACCCACCCTTGCGTGACGTTTCGACAAGCCCCTCGCGAGTCGGTGATTATGTATTTGGAGGAGGTGTGAGAAGCTGCCAAAGCGATGGCAACCTCTTCTGCATGAATTGCTGACTGGGCCTTCAAAGTAAGGGCTGTTTTACCCTCGTGGACGACCGCGGCCGTGTGCCATCCCCTGGGGTCTGGGCCGGACGCGTCCACGTAGAAGACTCCTGGTTTGCTCCGAAAATGGCGGTCCAAGGCCTCCACCCGCGCCAGGCGCCTGCCATTATGATCCTCTTTGTACATATTGGTGGGGAGAGGCCGCACGTGGAGGGCGCGTCTCCAGTGTACGGGAAGGCGGCATCTCTCCTCTGTGAATTGAGTGTGCTGGATGTGAAGTCGGGCGAGCATCGGGCCTCCGAGATCGCAGTGTCGTGCGAGATGCTGCAGTTCCAGGCGAGGAAAACTGCACGTGAGGAAGGGATCCCAGCTGCGACGGCCAAAGCAAGCAGGGGGTGGGTGACTCGTTTTATGAGACGCCACGGAGGACAATATCTGCCAGTGTTTGCCCATAGGCTACGAAGAGAAAGTGGTGGCAATTCACCATTTCGTGATAGCGCTGCGCAGGACGGAAGGTTTCATTATGTCCCAGATCGAGAACGCTGACGAGACGCAGCTGACATTCGACATGCCACCCAACATCACGGTGAGCAAAAAGGGGGTTTCAAAATCAGCAGCGAAAAGCAACGGTGCGCTGTAATGCTGGCAGTGACCGCTGACGGTCGCAAACTACCACCCTTCGTCATATTTAAGCGGAAGACGATGCTGAAGGACGCATCCATGTTCGTGTCCATGAAAAAGGGTGGATAAATGAGGCACTAATGCTCGACTGGCTGGACAATGTGTGGGGAAAGCGACCAGGGGCTCTTTTACGACTGCCATCGATGTTGGTCCTTGATAGCTTCAAGGCCCATCTCGTCGACAGTGTCAAACAAAAGTTGAAGGAGATGAAGACCAATCTGGCTGTCATCCCAGGCGGCCTAACATCAGTCCTGCAGCCGCTGGATATCTCCATTAACAAGCCGTTTAAAGACAACGTGCGGAAGCTGTACGTCGAGTGGATGGCCAGCGGAGAACACGGTCTCACTCTGACTGGAAGAATGAAGAGGCCCCCTATGGAGACGGTCTGTGAATGGATATACTGACAGCGTGGGACAGGGTCTCTCCCAACATTGTGGAGCACAGCTTCAAAAAACCTGGATTGTGAAATGCGCTTGACGGAACAGAGAATGACGCTATTTGGGACGCTGACAACGGCCGCGACGATGTCAGCCATGGCTCGGAATCCAGTTTTTCCAGCAATGACTCCGACTAGACAAAGTATGTGCACTTAATAAAGGAAAGTGTTTTGCTTGTATATGATGCCTCACTTTTTGTAGATATATATTGTGCGTTATATCCTTTTCGCGGGCGAGTTTTTAAGACATGTTTGCGAAATTTTCGCGTAATTTGTGCACCCCCTTTTTGAACCCTTAATTTATGAAAAAAAAGTGCGCACGAGTAAATGCGGTATTTTGATTCACATTTTTCTCGTATGATGCAGAGCATGTGAAGTTTCGTTTAAGTAGTTTTACAGGGCATTCCAATCTGCGGCCAACCTAATACAGTTGTGGCGTTTACTTTTCCTGGTGGACAGAGCACCTCTTGTAGGTACTTTAGACAGGCTCTTCTCACAGAGTGAATAAGAGAACCTGAAAGTGCATTCACTCAGCTGCACAAAAACTGAGAACACTTGCACAGAAGAAGCGCCACCTAGCAGACCGTTTACAGCACTCGACATCAAGCCTTGCACAAATACAGAAGAAGACCACTTCATTAAAAGAGGATGCTTTAGACGAAAAGACATCAAATCTTCCACCTAGACAGCAGGAAGCTGTCAGGCAGTGTTTTGCAGCTGCAAAGATAAAGACCAAAGGTGCTAAGACTAAAGTGGCTTCATGAATGCATAATGACGAAAATGAAAAGTCCAATGCTGTACGAGCACCTGAGAAAAAACGACATGCTGTGTTTGCCAAGCAAATTCACTCTAAAGCGCCACATGGCCTCCTACCGATCATCACTCGGTTTTAACAGCAATGTTTTGAGGCGGCTAAAAGACAAGACTGCTGGCATTGACCCATACAAGAGGGAGGGGGGCTTGATAATTGATGAAGTAAAGCTGTCTGAGCATTTATCTGTCAAGAAAGCCGGTGTTATTGAAGGATTTGTTGATTTAGGAAAATATACATCCGCTGAAAATATACATCAGCAGCATGTGCCGTCTGACCATGGCATGGTTATTCTTTTCGTGCCACTTGTCGGCAAATGGAACCAAATAATTGGCTGTTTTGCCACCAGGAACCACATGAAAGGTAGAATACTTGCTGAAGTGATCCCGGAAGCAACGACACTGGCTGAGAACAGTGCACTCTTTGTCGATTTTATAACTTGTGATGGGGCAAGTTGGAACAGGACGATGTGGAGCATAACAGGAATACGAGGCAGTGCATCGTCCGTGAAATGCAAAGTGCGGCATCCTGTGGACCATTCAAGAAGCCTATTCTTTGCACCCGATTTCCCCCATCTAATCAAGCGTCTCCGAAACTCTGTTCCAAAGGATCCATTCAACACTCCAGATGGTCACATACGTTAAATTTTGCTACCGTATTTACTCGCAAAATGCTCGCACACCCCACATTGGCTATCGAAAATTGGGAAAAATTTTTTCCTCACATAAGCATCGCACCCCCAAAATCACTGCCGCGAGCCGTCTGCTTGTCGTAGCGGTCGCCATCTATTGACCGCGGCTACAATTAACTACCATGATTGGGCGCGCGTGCTACTAGGTGGTGGTACTGTGCTATCATCCGCTGCCACCGCCGCTACCGCACTCACCACCGCTACGCCGTTTTGCGAAGGCGTCTCCAGCTCTTCTGTGTCTCGTAGGCCTCGTTTGCCTTGTTTGCGTGTGGCACCGTGCTCTTTGTGCCGCTTCACCATGGGACGCTACGGAAGCTACACAGCTGCTTTTAAGCTAAAAGCTATTGAGTATGCGTTGGAACATGGCAACCGCACCACCAGCAGACACTTCGGTGTCAACGAGTTTTGCGTCCGGTATTGGAGACGGCAGCACGACGAACTCAAAACAACCGGTAAGACACGCGCCGGGCCTTCCGTGGACCGAAGATTGGGAAATTTCCTGCCGTCAAAACATCTTTGCTGGAATATATCAAGGCTCGACGAGCGGATGGGTGTGCTGTGTCAATTGAATTAATACGGAACCAGGCGCTCGTAATCGCAAGAAAGGAAGGCATCCCGGTGCAAGACTTCCGTGCTAGTAACGGGTGGGCCACACGTATTATGCGGCGCAATGGACTCTCGCTCAGGAGGCGAACGACGCTTTGCCAGCGCCTGCCCGCAGCCTATGAAGAGAAAATCCTGGACTTCCATCGATTCGCTATCAGGATGCGGCAGGAGAAAAACTTCTTGCTCTCCCAGATAGGGAACGCGGACCAAACTCCGCTGAATTTCGATATGCCCAGCAGCAGGACAGTTGAAGAGACAGGCGCTCGGACTGTGCACGTCAAGGACAACAGGTGCCGAAAAACAGAGGTGCACGGTTATGCCAGGCGTGACGGCGGATGGGCGGAAGCTCCCACCGTACATCATTTTTAAGCGGAAGACCCTCCCGAAAGGAAGGCTCCCCCCCTGGTATACACGAGCGAGGTCCAAGAAAAGGGGTGGATGACCGCGGACCTTATGGTGGACTGGGTGAAGACTGTGTGGGGGCGGCGACCGGGAGCGTTTCTTTTTCCGTCGCTCCTCGTGGTAGATAGCTTTCGGGACCATCTTCAAGAGTCGGTTCGGGCAAAATTGAGGGAACTGCGCACGGACCTGGCTGTCATACCCGGCGGCCTCACATCAATGCTACAGCCTCTTGACGTATCTTTGAACAAGCCATTTAAAGATAACGTCCAGAGGCGGCATTCAGAATGGATGGCCGAAGGCCAGCATGCTCTGACGCCGGGCGGCAAGATCAACTGACACTTGCTCAGCGGCGGTGGCGGAAGCAACAGCGGCACAGAGTAACTGCAAATCCTTCACTTTGCAGTTCTTGGCCAGGCTTGCAGCGATACACGTGGTGAACTAAAGTGGCAAGAGCGACGACGATCGGCCCCGCAAGATAACGACACAAGCAGCACCAGCCAGGAGCATATAAAAGGACAAGGCTCACCTGTGCCCCCCACACTTGCTCAGCGGCGGTGGCGGAAGCAACAGCGGCACAGAGTAACTGCAAATCCTTCACTTTGCAGTTCTTGGCCAGGCTTGCAGCGATACACGTGGTGAACTAAAGTGGCAAGAGCGACGACGATCGGCCCCGCAAGATAACGACACAAGCAGCACCAGCCAGGAGCATATAAAAGGACAAGGCTCACCTGTGCCCCCCACACTTGCTCAGCGGCGGTGGCGGAAGCAACAGCGGCACAGAGTAACTGCAAATCCTTCACTTTGCAGGTTGGTGTGCTTTCACTTATTGAAGTCATAAGAAACCTTCTGCCAAACGCCGCCGCCGCTTGAGTCTGTGCTGTTGCTGTAGTTGTTTTCTACTGTGCCGCATGCTTTTCCATCGCGAGTGCTATGGGTGATCCTGTTTGTGATATATGCCTAGTTTGTAATCAGCCACTTCCAGCAGAGGGCTCGTCCCTTACCTGCTCAGAATGACGATACGGTTACCACTTAGGCGCTTGTTCTAATACGACGAAAGCTGCCTACAAAGCAATGACAGATATCGATAAAAAAAGTTGGAAGTGTCAAACATGTGTAGTTTCAGCTGCTCGAGGCTCAAACATTGTAACAAAGGTACAGAAGGAGCAGTCTCTGACAGAAAGGATGCTAATGGAAATCAACAAAAAGCTCTGTGAACTACCGGAAATCAAACAGAAGTTAGATATCCTTTTCCAGGTAAAAGAGACAGTGGAAAGTATGGAAAAGTCTGTTCAGCATCTTTCAGATCAGTATGATGAAGTGCTGGCCAAAATGCAGCTTCAGTCCACTGAGATTGTCACTTTATCGAAAAGGGTTGAAAAGATTGAGGCACAGATTCAGTCAGAGAACACTAACACCGAAGTCTGCGAACTACGACAGCAAATAAACAGTCTGGAACAGTACAGCAGGCGGAATAACTTGGAAGTACATGGACTTGCGCAAACCAAAAATGAAAACTTGTTCCAAAAAATCAATGCTATAGCCCAGGACCTAGAGCTTCCTCAGTTGACTGAGCACGACGTTGAAGGCCTTCATAGACTGCCCGCTAAACGTGGCAAAACCCCGGCAGTTCTGGTTCGCTTTTCCTCACGTGTAATGAAGGACCAATGGATGGCAAAGAAGCAAAGTATGCGGGAAGCTGAATCCACAGTGTACTTTCTTGACAATTTAACAGCGCAGAACAAAAAGCTCATGTGGATGATGAGGACAAGGGCCACAGAAAAGCAGTACGAATATGCTTGGCACAGTAATGGAAAGCTTTTTGTACGCAAGTGCCAGGGTGAAACGGCAATACGGATCGCGTGTGTTGCTGACCTGGAAAATATCATCTGAGCAGGCACCGCCTCTACTTCGCCTTACTGATCAGTTTTTTTCATTATTTTTCTTTGATGGCATCACAAACACAGCCTCTTTACTACAATGCTTTATCTTTTAACTCTGCGGTGCGCAGTTGTCTTGTTCACGAAAATGACAGGATGTCAGTCTTGCATGTGAATATTAGAAGTCTAAAAAATAAGCACTTTGAAATGCAATCAGCTTTGGATTCCCTGAATCACAGATTTGATATACTAGCGTACACCGAAACATGGTTCACAAATCAAAATGATGTTATCTTCTTTCGTGGCTACAAGTTTGAAGGCGTGTTCAGAGAAAACCGTAGAGGAGGTGGCGTCGCATTGTATGTTAAAGAAAACCTTGACTATGAAGTTTTATCAGATTTTTCTCTTGTCGATACCCACTACGAATCGGTTGCTATAAAATGTCATGGAACACTGATCGCTTGCATTTATCGGCCCCCATCTAGTGAAAGTACCGAATTTATCAAGTTTGTGCGTGATCTTCTTGAATATGCTTGTATCGTAAATATCCCTGTTGTTTTGGTTGGAGACTTTAACATTGATCTTTTGACAAACAGCTCCCCGCGACGTCTTTTTTGTGAAACCATTGATGCATTTCTCTGCACCAATGTTATTCAGTCACCAACAAGAATAACCTTAGAGAGGGACTCATTATTAGATTTATGTGTTACAAATCATGAGTTATCAAGAGTGCTATCAGGTGTGCTTACATTTGATTTGAGCGACCATCTGCCTATATTCTGTTTTTTTCCTCGGGCGATAAAAAAAAGGAAGCAAGTACCAACTCCCCAGATAGTATATCGCAGTTTCAATCAAGAAAACAGCTAGGTTTAGATTCATGATGGAAAGCACTGCCTGGAGCGAAGTTTACAATGAGTTAAATCCTAGTATAGCGTACAATATCTTTCTTCAGTTAGTAAAAAGCAAATATGATACCGCATTTCCTTTGACAGTGGGAAAAACTCACAAAAAGTCTCGAAAGCCGTGGGTTACGAGAGAGTTATATCGACGAATTCAAACCCGTGACAGGCTTTTTGACAAATTCATCCAATCAAAAGATCCAGTCATACTTAAGGAATACAAA
The DNA here is from genome assembly GCF_055824585.1 of Amblyomma mixtum. Taxonomy (NCBI): domain Eukaryota; kingdom Metazoa; phylum Arthropoda; class Arachnida; order Ixodida; family Ixodidae; genus Amblyomma; species Amblyomma mixtum. The sequence goes on from NC_143013.1 coordinate 105,563,059, forward strand.
AAACTTAGAAATAAGTTAGGCTCTGATATTAAAAAAGCTAAGAAACAGTATTATCAGAATAAATTTTCAGCAGTCTCCAATTGCCCTAAGAAAATATGGGATTGTTTGAGCGACCTCATGGGAAGGGCGACAACCCATATTCCCAGCACATTAACATTCAATGGTGTTGAATACAGTGGCGCTGCTTTGGCAGACAAGTTTAATGCTCATTTCCTATCCTCTGGCGAATCATCTCAGAAGCAGGATAGAAATCATGAAATTGCTCAGTATATTGCCTCTCCAATTGGTAGTTCCATATTCTTGAATCCTTGCAGCGAACATGAAGTATTCACATTTCTTAGAAGCCTAGACAAATCCACTGCGGCAGGCGCAGATGAAATTAAGGCCGAGCCTATTATTGCTGTTGCCGATCTAATTAGCTTGCCCTTGCAGCATATATGTAACAACGCGTTAGTTCAAGGTATTTTTCCAGATGGTATGAAAATTGCCAGAGTGGTTGTTTTACACAAAGGTGGCCCTTATGACAATATAAACAACTACAGACCTATATCTGTACTCCCTTTGTTTTCTAAACTGCTGGAATATTTGATCAAAATCAGACTGTGTAAGTTCTTTGACGACAGACAAATTTTTGTTAACGAACAGTTCGGATTTCGTGAGAAGAAGTCAACAGAAATGGCATTGCTTAGTATAAAGGAAAAAATATTTTCTAATATGGATGACAAACAATTTACAGTTGGACTTTTTTTAGATTTCAGGAAGGCATTTGATTCAGTTAAACATGATATTTTATTTTATAAGCTACCTTTTTACGGCATTCGAGGAGTTGCCTTAAATCTGATCCGTACTTATCTTTCCGGTCGCGTTCAGTATACATGTTTGAATGGTCATCAATCACAACCTGGTCAATTAATATACGGTGTCCCACAAGGGTCTATTTTGGGTCCAGTATTTTTCATTCTTTATATCAACGATATAATAGCCATCCCTCGAACTCCCACAATAATTTTATATGCAGATGATACCAGTGTATTTTTTTCTGGCATGCATCTTAGTAATATTCAGGCTGAGGCAAATGCATGGTTACAAGAATTGTCTTTATGGTTGAATATAAATAAACTAGAGTTAAATGTAAATAAAACAAAGCTTATTGTATTTAAGGCACGTAACAAGCCTGATAACAGTGAAATTAATCTTACATTCAAAAATAGCGTAATTGAGCGTGTTTCTTCCTACAAATTTTTAGGCATAATCTTTGAAGAACACTTGAGTTGGACCCTGCATATTAATAAGATTCATGCCAGCATATCAAGGTCATTATGTGTATTATATAAACTTCGAGACCTTGTTCCGAAATGGCTGAAGTGGCAGTTATATTATACCCTAATTCAATCACATCTTCATTATTGTTTACTTGTTTGGGGATCTACAACGAAAACTAACCTCACGAGGCTGATAACATTACAGAAAAAAGCAATACGATGTGTCGAAAACCTTGCATACAATGATCATACAGGTTTGTACTTCACTAAGCATACTATTCTAAAAGTCAATGAATTATTTGAGTTGAAACTGCTTTCTTATGTGTTTAACGATTTCAAACATCATCCCACTAAATATGTTCAATTAAACTCTAGTAGTGACGCGCCTTATAAATTAAGGCACGTCAGTTACAGAGTACCATTTGTAAGAACTAACTATGGAACCGAAATGCTTTCATATTTAATTCCCAGTCTTCTAAATAAACATACACAGGCCATAGAAATTATTCAGAAATCTGTTTCCCAAAAGTCATTCAATAGAAATGCTAAAGCTTACCTCCTTTCTCGCCCGAATGATTAAAATTCTTGATGTCCCTGTTTTTCCGTCAACTCTTTCAATTCTCGTGTTTTTCTTGTTGTGATGTGTCTTGTAAATATTTACTTTAATTATGTCATTGCAAAAGTATGCACCTTCCTCCTACTTTTACCTTGTATAATTATGTGTTGTTTTTTCTAATGAGAGTGTATGAAGCTCTTGCTTCTTTTGCCGCTTGCCGTGAGCATTGTGTCGGGTGCTTGGGCCCCGTCAGGCAGAGTGCATCTGCCTTTTGCCCCTGTATCCGAGACCTTGTTGTCTGAAATAAAGATCTATCTATCTATAAAAGACCGTCCTTGGAGCTGCTGTGCAGCTAGGTATCAGAGGCATGGGGGATGATTGATGTAGACATGGTGGCCAGAAGCTTCAAGAAAACAGGAATTTCCAACGCCTTGGATGCGACCGAGGACCACCTGGTGTGGGATGACGAAGAAGCATCGGAAGATGAAGAAACCGATGCCGCAGAAGCCAACGATTCCAGTGTCGACACGGACTCTGATCAAGAGTAGAATTGCCTGATAGACGTACGCAACGCAAGTAGTGACGGGAGGTTGCGCGCGGTAAATAAAGTGCTTTAGCAGCTTGAGCTTACGTTCACCTTGTACTTTCATAACAAAGGTAAGTTCCGCTTGAAAGTAATGTTTTCGTTATATTTACAATAGCGGACCTGACAATCCCGATCTCGCACCCATTCATCTTTTCATTTAACACTCCGAAACATTTGCTTGAAAATTTTCCCCGCATAATTATCGCACCCCCAAACTTCGCGTTGATTTTCAGGGAAAAAAAGTGCGAGGATTACGCCAGTAAATACGGTATTCTCTCCTTGCACTGGCATTTCGGCAACACACGAGACCTCGAAGGAGTACTAATGATTGGCACACTTGTGTATTTTTATTTATCTTGGTTTGTAGGTAACCATGGATCACATGAAGCAAGCCTTCAAAACTGATTCCAGTAATGTGACGTTGAAGACAGGAATTACAACATGTCATCTGCAGACAAACAACTTCGAGAAAATAAGAGTCTATGCCTTCCAGCTGTTCGGTCCGAAGGTGCTTCAAGGACTTCATCTTTATAGGGCAGATTTGGGGGATAAATGTGGTAGCATATCTACAACTAAGGTTGTTTCAAGTAAGTATGATTTCATTTTCTGATAACATGTGCATTCTGCCGTTATAAATTCCTGTTTGGCAGGAAGAACATTTAACATTTTTGTTGAGAATAGGTGAAAGACCTTTGTAGTAGCACCACCTCAAGTTCTTTTCACAGGCTATAGTTACACTACGCTGGTCTTATTCTTGCATCTGATGTAATATTTGTTTTCTATTGCAGGAAAATCCACCGGCTGATCCAGACGACGATCTTGCGCTTTCAAGCAGAAGCCCTGCGGCCAAACTTATCTCAAGTTGCTGTGCTGAAAGCATTTTTGATATTCACTGATAAGTGGGAAGATCATACTAACGGCAACGGTGGGTCCATGAGCAACTCCACTGCTACTGGTCTTCGTGTAACGATTTCAAGCTCTCTAGAATTGCTGACTTACCTCAAAGAAAAGCTGAAATATAAGTACCTGATGACATCTAAGCTATGCCAGGACCCTCACAGGAAAGCTGATATGTAAGTACTTGATGACATCTGAGCTATGCCAAGACCCATTGGAGAACCTTTTCAGCATCATAAGACAATCATCTGGCAGCAGTGAGCACCCGACACCGACGCAGTTTTTAATCATAGTAAACTGCCTTTCATTTTATACAAGCCATTCTGGGTGACGCAATGCATTTTGTAACGCGCCATCCTAACCAGAAAGCCTTTTGTCAAACACAGCCATCGTTCACTTTATTTTTTGTTGTTCATTCAACCTATTGTTAAAATTTAAAATGACTTAGAGTGGCAAGATACTTTCCATTAATATGTCTCACGTTGTCCTTTCTAGACATGCAGAGGCACAGATTAAGCCCACCTGGATGCGAGGAGTACCAGCAGAGAGCAACTTTCAACTACCGTTTAAGCCAGACTTGCCGGGTCATTGCAAATTCGTTTGGCATAATGGCTGCAAAATGCCAAATATTACGGAGGCCCTTTAGAGCGTCAGACGAAACAACGGAAAATACTTGCAAGGCATGTGTTGTGCTACATAACTTTATGGATTGAGCTTATCTGGATGCGAGGAGTACCAGCAGAGAGCAACTTTCAACTACCGTTTAAGCCAGACTCGCCAGGTCATTGCAAATTCGTCTGGCATAATGGCTGCAATATGGCAAATATTACGGAGGCCCTTTACAGCGTCAGACGAAACAACGGAAAATACTTGCAAGGCATGTGTTGTGCTACATAACTTTATGGATTGAGCTTATCTGGATGCGAGGAGTACCAGCAGAGAGCAACTTTCAACTACCGTTTAAGCCAGACTCGCCGGGTCGTTGCAAATTCGTCTGGCATAATGGCTGCAATATGGCAAATATTACGGAGGCCCTTTACAGCGTCAGACGAAACAACGGAAAATACTTGCAAGGCATGTGTTGTGCTACATAACTTTATGGATTGAGCTTATCTGGATGCGAGGAGTACCAGCAGAGAGCAACTTTCAACTACCGTTTAAGCCAGACTCGCCGGGTCATTGCAAATTCGTTTGGCATAATGGCTGCAAAATGGCAAATATTACGGAGGCCCTTTACAGCGTCAGACGAAACAACGGAAAATACTTGCAAGGCATGTGTTGTGCTACATAACTTTATGGATTGAGCTTATCTGGATGCGAGGAGTACCAGCAGAGTGCAACTTTCAACTACCGTTTAAGCCAGACTCGCCGGGTCATTGCAAATTCGTTTGGCATAATGGCTGCAATATGGCAAATATTACGGAGGCCCTTTACAGCGTCAGACGAAACAACGGAAAATACTTGCAAGGCATGTGTTGTGCTACATAACTTTATGGATTGAGCTTATCTGGATGCGAGGAGTACCAGCAGAGTGCAACTTTCAACTACCGTTTAAGCCAGACTCGCCGGGTCATTGCAAATTCGTCTGGCATAATGGCTGCAAGATGGCGAATATTACAGAGGCCCTTTAGAGCGTCAGAGGAAACAACGGAAAATCCTTGCAAGGCATGTGTTGTGCTACATAACTTTATGGATTGAGCTTATCTGGATGCGAGGAGTACCAGCAGAGAGCAACTTTCAACTACCGTTTAAGCCAGACTCGCCGGGTCATTGCAAATTCGTTTGGCATAATGGCTGCAAGATGGCGAATATTACAGAGGCCCTTTAGAGCGTCAGAGGAAACAACGGAAAATCCTTGTAAGGCATGTGTTGTGCTACATAACTTTATGTATTGAGCTTATCTGGATGCGAGGAGTACCAGCAGAGAGCAACTTTCAACTACCGTTTAAGCCAGACTCGCTGAATCATTGAAAATTCGTTTGGCATAATGGCTGCAAGATGGCGAATATTACAGAGGCCCTTTAGAGCGTCAGAGGAAACAACGGAAAATCCTTGCAAGGCATGTGTTGTGCTACATAACTTTATGGATTGAGCTTATCTGGATGCGAGGAGTACCAGCAGAGAGCAACTTTCAACTACCGTTTAAGCCAGACTCGCCGGGTCATTGCAAATTCGTTTGGCATAATGGCTGCAAGATGGCGAATATTACAGAGGCCCTTTAGAGCGTCAGAGGAAACAACGGAAAATCCTTGTAAGGCATGTGTTGTGCTACATAACTTTATGTATTGAGCTTATCTGGATGCGAGGAGTACCAGCAGAGAGCAACTTTCAACTACCGTTTAAGCCAGACTCGCTGAATCATTGAAAATTCGTTTGGCATAATGGCTGCAAGATGGCGAATATTACGGAGGCCCTTTAGAGCGTCAGAGGAAACAACAAAAAATCCTTGCAAGGCATGTGTTGTGCTACATAACTTTATGATGTTGGAGAGCGCATTGGCACGATCTGCCTACAGCCCACCTGGCTATACCGACAATGAGGACTGGCGAGGAAATGAAACTGCTGGCTTATGGAAGACAGACGGCAATCACCTCGCATAACTGAGAGGGATAAGTAGACAAGGATGCCACTCTGCAAGGTACATATGGAAAGCCTACGTCAAGCAACATTTTTTATGCAGTGTATCTTGAGCTGCTCCGATGCAGGTCTGCTACGGACGTGCGCGAAAGACTGGCACAATATTTTGACAAACTTTGACATGCCGCGCGGAACATCACTGTTGACACGAAAGGTGCAAGGAGCGTGCATGTGAGGAAAACGGCCGCCGAGAAACAGCGGTGCACCAATGCTCGCTGTAATGGCAGACGACAGAAAATGCCACCATTTGTTATATTCAAGAGGAAGACTCTTCCAAAGGGTTCCTTTCCGGCTGGGATACGCCCAGGAGAAAGGGTGGATGTCGACACAATTTATGGTCGAGTGGCTCAAGACAGTCTGGGGACGGCGACCAGGGGACCTTCTGCCATTTTTCCTTGTCCTAGACAGTTTTCGTCGCCACTTAGGTAAAGACGCCCGGTGCTGAATGAGCGAGCTGCGAACGGACATCGGCGTGATTCCAGGTGGCCGAACCTCGGTGCTGCAGCCCCTGATGTCTCAGTAAATAAACCATTTAAAGACAACGTGCGGCGACTACACCGAGTGGATGGCAGCGGGCAACCACGACCTGACAACACTGGTAAGGTACGAAGGCCAAACGTGCTTTCCCGATGGATTTTGGAAGCATGGAGTTTAATTGCCCCTGAGGTGATCGTCCGTAATTTCAAGAAAACTGGGATATCAAATTGCTTGGACGGCACAGAAGATGACGCATTGTGGGACGATGACAACGAAGTTGTGAGCAACACGAGCGAAAGCCTGGACTCGGACAGCAAGGCCAAGTGATAATGCGAGACCGAGTCAAACAGTACGAAATTAATTTTTTTATTCACATCGTATCCGTGGTTTTCTATAGAGGTAAGGTTGTGATTGCATTTTTATCATTATCCACGTTGTGATATAAAATTTATTCGCCCAAAAGTTTCGACAATTTTTTTTTTCGCATAATGAACCCTCCCCCCAACTCGATGTCAATTTTTCTGAGAAAAAAGTGGGTTCATTACGCGAGTATATATGGTATTAGGCTGAAAAAACGAACTTCTGGTTGAAAAACAATCTCCACAGCATTGTCGACGTCTACTTCAGTCCGGAAAATCAAACTTTTGGACTGCACAGAGTCCGAAATATACAAGTCCAAATTACTGGAGTTCGAAAAATCAGTCAGCTACTGTAGTGCTGCATTACTTGAAATTAGGCCAAATCACATAGAAGTATCATGACGATAAAACACAAACAGCCATGAGATGGACACTTACGATCATACGTCCATCACCGCTGCTCAGTTGCTCGCACAATTCAGGTGCGAACAGCAGACACATTGCAGGAGCGGGGACGGTGGTTGAGACCACCGCCAATGCGAGGCTGGCGAGCTGAAGTTTTCAAGAGTGGCGGCAGATAGGCGGAACGAGATAGTATATCTTTTTTTTTTGTACAAGCATGTTTTCCAAAGCACCAGTAATATGCTGTAACTGTGTCTTGAATGAACTACGAGAAAAAACAGCGTCGTCATTTCATGACATATACAACCAGACTTTTCCAAAAATCGACTTTTTCGCGATTTTCAGTTTTCAAAGGTCGCGTCCCCCCTTAAAGGTGCACTGAAGAGGAATCTGAACTCGTCTTTTTGCCGCGCGAACTCGATCTACACGTTCCTAGCATTCTTAGAAACTGCGACTTATTGCCCTGTGTGGCCGATTTCCCTAATTAAATCGAATTAACGTCCGGATCCCGCCTTTTTTTAATTCTGCCTCGTACGGTGGGCGGAGTCGACCAACGCGTGGAGTGCCCTTCAGCCAGCTCCATGAAGGCTTTGCTTTCGCTTAATTTTGTTTTTTAGGTTTCCGTGAATAAATAATTTCATTTGCAGATAATATAACCGCAAAATAAGCCCACAGAAATAATAATACGCGCGGACTATTTGCTTCTACGGACTACTACGTATTACTCCGCCGATGGCAGAGCGGCAAGCCGCCACGGGACTGGGTGAAAGGCACTCCCAGCGTTGGTCGACTCTGCCCACCGTACGAGGCAGAATTAAAAAAAAAAAAAAGGCGGGAGCCGGACGTTAATTCGATTTAATTAGGGAAATCGGCCACACAGGGCAATAAATCGAGGTTTCTAAGAATGCTCAGAACGTGTAGATTGAGTTCCCGCGGCAAAAAGAAGAGTTCAGATTCCTCTTCAGTGCACCTTTAAGCAAGCATGTTTTCCAAAGCACCGGTAATATGTTGTAACTGTGTCTTGAATGAACTATCAGAAAAAATAGTGTCGTCATTTCATGACATCACTCACTTTTCTGTCTTCCGCAGCAGGCGCAGCAAAGGAAGACACGTCTGTAGAGCCGGATGGAGGCCACGAAGGAACACTGCCAATGGTCACACTGCACAAGCACTGGTTGTGCCTGTTCCAAGGTCTTCCCCGGCTTGAATGGCACGTCACCACTCTGTCAGTCCCATGTCACTGCTCGTTACTGCGTTGACCCAAGCTGCCACTGTGTGGCTCGCAGTTCAAGCACGTCTGACAGTATCTGACGCACTTCTGCCGGGCACTCGGGCTTTTCAATGTCCTCTAGAAGAGACGTCATCACAGCGTCCACAGAGGCAGGAGCCACTTGGTCGGCAATCCTGCCCACTGAGGCCAGCACTTGGAGGAGGGCTGCGTCCCTCTGCAAACAAGTGACAAATATTTGTGGACACAAGTACAAGCCACGGAGGGAGGAAAACCCCAAACAGCACTGAAAGGAATATCCAGCCCACCAGAGGGGAAGGTGACAAACAAAAGCACTTTCAGCTGCGTTTCTCCTTTTTCTCTGCTGAGATTTCACACAAATATAGCTTTCTCTAGTGCATTCCTCAGCTTTCGCGCCGTCCACAGGGCAGACTTTGGCAGTGCATCAAGATGCTGCGGCGCAGATAACATCACATTACGGTGTATTTGCTAACTTTTGGCAAGAGCTCCTGCAAGAGGACTGGTGGCTCGGCAAACTTGGCAGAGCGCCAAGACACTGTACACCCTTCACAGAAGAGCTGGCTCGCTCTGCCACTAGATGCTTAAAAAGCTGGAGAACGCTTCAGCATCGAAGAGGAGGAGAGGAGTCCTCTTTATCCCACCGCGATTGGCCAACACCTCCGGATATCAGAGAGTCGTCACATAGCGCCGTGATGCAGCAAGCACCTTTTTTCGAAGTGAATGACGCTAAATACTGGGGACACTAACACATCTCCATACGCTTTTCTTGATGATGGCAGGACAGACGAACGGATGGGCGAGCGGGCGGACGTATAATATGACATTTCGACTCACCCAAAATAATCTCTCCCATGTTCTGCCTACAAGCGGTAATATCAGACTGTGTCTGAGCCATAGCCATGCTTTCATCACCTCTGATGAAGCACAAATAGCGAAGCCTATCCAAGCCAGTCCGTCCAACTCACTCCTTAAGCGCCTGCATGGCGCTCGCCGATTCCATTCAAACCCAAGATGGCATCTTTCATGGCAGCAGAGAACAGGTTGGTTGTGAAAGTGATGCCCGCTCCCGTCTATATATGGCCGAAATAACGAACTTTGGTTTGAAAAGCAACCTCCACAGTATTGTTGGCATCTATTCAGTCCAAAACTTCTGGCTTCACGAAGTCACAAATATCGGCCGTGAAATTGTATGCGTACCTATGAGGTGCGCGACAGTTCCTCAGTGAAGCCCGAAATATTGTGCAAGTCCGAAAAATCGGTCAGCTACTCTATATCAGTGATTCGGTACGTAATATACAAGTCCCATCCAATCTAGATGCAAGAATACATTGCACCCAGGGGCTCGCCAGTATGCTGGCAGCAGACCACTCAATAGGTGCTGCAAAGCCTAACCTGTTTGGCATTGAAGCCACAATACCGCCGTCGCGCTTCTGACGAGTAATGCTGTTTTCCGTAAACATTTTCAGGGTGATTTCACCTACATTTATTCCGTATTTTGCTTTCCGTTTTGCAGTGCCCTTTCGACTCTTCTCATAAAACAGCATGCAACTTTAGAAAACCTGGATGCAACGGAAAATATCGACTTTTTTTTTCAATTTCGTTATACCCAGGTTTAACTCTACAGGGTACTCTCTCCTGTACTCTCTGTACAGGGTCCTATGTGGTGCGTGATGGCTCCTCAGCTAAGCCCAAATATTGTGCAAGTCCCGAGTTATTGGAGCCCGAAAAAAATGGTTGGCTACTGTATTTTCTTCAGCAGGGTCACATGCATTAGAAAGTGCAAAAAACTATGAGAACATGTGCTCGCTGATCAGTACATGTTGAGCACAATGTGCACTTTGAAAAGTCTATCCGCGAGTAAAGTTTTCAGCTGTGTCCCACCAGCACTTCAATTAACTTGGAATTTCGAACTTTTTACCAAAATGAACCTTTGTGGACAGGTTCCCTGTTCGTTGGAAAATTTATGGCAACAATAATATAAACAGGCATTTTTTAGGTAAAAAAAATCATGAATGTTGCCCTGCTTTCATCCTTACACTGCCGCTGCACTAATGGCAGTCTTTACCTGCCTATCAAGCCAGCATCAAGAAGCAGCAGAGTAGCCCCACTACATATCAATGCAATGCAAATGGAAGATCTGTAGGAACACCAAGAAATGCGTTCAGAGTACTCACTGCAGACTTGGGGCCACTCTGCTTCTGTCCAACGGACATTTGAAAGGAGCAAGCACTTCGGTCTGTTGTCAACTGTGCAAGCGGTGGGCTTCCACATCCACTTAAGTCCTTTTCACAATTGTCGTTCTCAGTCAGCTCGAACACAATGGGGACATTGTCATCCCTCGTAACACCTCCAGGCATTCCAGCTGGCTCCACAGATGGCACCTCTTCCTCCGTTGTAAATGACATTTCAAAGGCAGCAGCGGCATCGGAACTAATGGTAGAGGAGGACGCGCAGCTTCCTTGCACCTGGTGCAATCCCTGGAACAATAATTGCAACAGCTTATCACCTACGCCCAACATGCCGACATATGATACACCACAAGTACACAGACCAATGAAGGCAATGACCTTTTATTTTTATTTTATTTACAATACCCCTAAGGGCCCTTGTGCAAGGGTGTTACATTGGGGGGGGGGGGATACAAGCATGAGACACAGGCACTTGAAACAAAATATACATAATAACGAAGTATGAAATATAGCTAGTAATGTACACAAATAACACAACAAACAACACAGAATAAGATACTCAGTAAATGCACATAATACAACAAAAATACCAAATCTGTTCGTCCATGGTTTGCTTTAACAAATGCTGAAACTATTGTAAGTTAACCTCAGTAGCTATGTGTGATGGCAGGTCATTCCAGTCTATTATGGTGCGAGGAATGAATGATTTCGCGTAAAGCAATTAGCGGCATGTTATGCGTTTTATTTTGCTATCGTGGTCACGGTGAGGAAAGACTGCAAGGCGTGGCAAAAAGAAGTCGTCGTGGAAGGTGGGATGGTGATACAGTTTGTGAACAAGGTTAGGCGAGCGAAATATTGTCGACATGAAAGTGGTTCCAACTCGGCACGTTGTTTTAATGCTGTGGCACTGGTGAAGCGTGAATAAAAGATGAAGCGAACAGCACGGTTTTGCAGGGATTCAATGTTGTTTATGATGCATGCTTGTTGAGGGTCCCATATGGCAGAAGCGTACTCAACTTTTGGGCGGGTTAGCGTGATCTAAGCAAGTTTTTTTAAGTGTAAAGGCGCGTGTTTGAGATTACACGTCAAACACGCCCTTTGAAGTCAAGGAAAGTACATCAAAATGGCAGTGCCTGGCTTCTACCCTGGAAACATATTTTATTTGTTTTTCCTTTGCTGTAACGAAACAACATGAAACTATCATGTAAATGCGTGTAATGGCCACATTCTAGGGGTGCACGAATAGTGGCTTTTTGGTTCAAAGTGGATTCGAAGCAAATACCGTGTTAACGCAACTAAGGGCTGCACTTTTTTTTTCCAGATTCGATGGTCAATTTCCGGGGTGCGGCCTATGCACGCAATGTGCGAAAAAAACTTTTCAAAAGTAATAAACACACCAATCAAGGAATGAGTGGCATTTATTCTACGTTCAATCGTCACTCACGGAGTATTTCGACTCTGAGCTGGTGCTGTGCTCTGGTGCATGCTCATCCCACAAGAAGTCACGCAGCATGTCCGCTGTCAACACCTAGCCATTGTTCCACACTTCCATTACATAGCACAGCAGCTCTTCTTCCAATCTAAAGCATAATGGTCCATGTTTGTTGGTGCACAGTGCAATTCTCACGATCACAATGCACATATGTACATGCGCTGCACATATGTATTCAAGGATGCATGAATTGAGGGGGCAATGATTAATTTTTTTCGTTAATATTGCCTTCCATTTACTTTTGACGGCACCTGCACATCATCATATAAAAACGTTCAATTATATCAATGCATCGCAATTCCGGAATATAATTAGCTGGTATTATTGTTCACAAAATTGGATATTTTCAACTTAGCCACACAAAAATAGCATAGTTCCACAGTTCAATTCTTTCTGAATTCAATGGTGTAAAATTTATTAAAATTGCACCACAAAAACATAATGAAAAGTTCCGTAAGGCAGTGACATTGGCAAAAAAACATGAATCTGAGAAAAATCGCATTTAAAGTTTTGACACTGACTACACAAAATGTTAGAATCTTCAGCAACGGATTTTATTTAGATATTCCCTATCTGTTTCCCTACAAAGTAAAACAAAAAGTGCCTTATTCCATCCAAGGAAATATTAATAAAAAAATGTCGAGGGTGTAAGCACGATGAAGTTGTAAAAAAAATTAATTTCTCATGAAGTTATTGGTAGATTTTTTTACAGACAATGGAGTGCAGGGCTAAGGTGTTAAGCTCTAAAGACAATATTTTGAATCCTGAAAACTGTTTTCTGAGGGACCTAGCAGTCTGGAGCAAAGGAGATCCGAGCCCCCATCATGGCAAGGAGTTAGGTGGTCCTGAAAAGGACCGTTGGGTGTGACACTCGACAAGTCTTCTACTCTGTCTTCAAGAACCGCCTGGATGTTAGGCAGCACACTGCCTGTGCCACTGGAGAACGTCTTCATAACAGTCCACGCCTGTAATCTTCAGTTGCTCTTGTTTTGTGCCGCCTTGTCAGAGTCTCTTTCGGTGGGCTCCGTTTGCCTTGCGCAAATGCAGGGAGTCTTTTTCTACGTACCGAACAAGGCAGCCACCAGCAGCATAGGGCAGACTTGCAGTGATAGATTCATTAGTTGCCCTCCTTCCTTGGTTGTAGATAGCAACAGCCTCAGCAGCAGACCACTTCACACTTTCCAACAAAACATTCCCATTCTTGTGTCCAAATGAGAGAGTGTAGGCTCTCACTCACATTCTGCGTCTTTTCTTCACTGTACCGTGCCAACAGGTTCTCATCGCTGTGCCTTGCAAACACTAGCTCCAGAGCAGCCCCAACACAAGGCGGGAGGGCACTCGTGTATGGAGGTGGAAGTTCGCCGTTGGCCAAGGCTCTGTTGAACTTGCTTGCACCAAGAGTCAGCACCCTCAGGGCACTTGGAGTGGTTCGGGGCATCACCTGTAGAGGTCATGTGCAGGAGTATAGCTTCCACTGCCTTGTTCATGCCTGGAACGTCATTACTGCTGCTCCTCAGGGCATAGCCGTAGTAGTTGGTGATCTTCTTGATCCTTTCCTGCGTCAGCTTGCCTCTTCCACCAAGGGACTCACCTTGAGCCTTCTTTTTATCAAGCAGGTTCCGCAGAGCAGTCCCCACTCGCTTATGAACGTGGCTGATGCAATCCTTCTTGTCAATCTTTATGAATCCGTACACTTCGGCTTCTGACAAAGCATGAAAAAGTCCAGCTGTCTCCATCAGACAGGATGGTCGTGTAGCGCAGACCATGATTGGCCAGAGACCTCCGAAGCATGGTCAGCGCAGCCTCCACTTCCATGCGGAGAGAGTTGCAATCGATGTTTCGCTGGCACTCATGGGTGGCGAGCCAGTAACTGTACCCTTCATCTTGTGGCTGTGGTCCCAAGCCACATCCGAGACAAAAGTTCGAGTAAACAATGTGGTCAATCACGAGACCAGTGTACAGCTCAACAATGCAGCCCACACTGATGTGAGAGCTACGACCTCGGGTCATCCACGAACCATCAACAATAATGACAATGTTCCCAACTGGACTCAAGAAGTCTCCATAGAGATCCTTGACGACTGCCACACTGGCAGCTTTGCTTGCGGTCGCTGTGCTCTCGCAGGCTTTCACAAAAGTTTTCAGGTGTCCCTGAAAGGTCTTGCGGTGCAGACTTCGGTGCGACAGGTTCATAGAGACACAAAAGTCGGCAAGGGCAGTCACGCCTTTGCCTATCGTTTGTATTCCCTTCATGGCCTTCATGTTGACTTCGAAGGGAGTGATGTTGGCAGTTCCACTTACACGTGGGGAAGAAAATTGCTTCTTCTCGAAGTTGCAGCTGCCGCAGACGAGCTGGAGCTTTACAGCTAAGCTGTAGTCCATGTCTGCAGCCTAGCTCAAAGTCAGACTTCCTTGTGCCGCAGGTTCCGCACTTCGCTTGCGCGAAAAAGCTGTTCACAACTTTCATGTCCACAATCACAAACTCAGTACCAACATCACTGGTCTGGCACTCAGCGCTGACGCCAAGAAGTTCGAACTTGCGCTGGGTCGCTGACTTTTCCGACAGAGCAGACTTCGCGTACGCCGATCGCTCAACAAGCTGTGCCTGCTCCGCCGCAGAGTAGTACGCGGCATCAACACGAACTGTACCATGATCCGGGATGCAGTCCATTCTGGAACTTGGTCCCGCGGTGTCGTCAGCAAGCAGCGTGGCTGACAATCCCCGCAGATCCAGCGAGTTCGGCACTGGCTTCAACGCAGGTCCCAACGGCGCACTTGTGGCCGAGGCCTTCAGCGTTTTGTTCCATGGCCATTTCTTTCGGCTTTCAAAACCTCGTTGCGTGCACGGTTTAAGTCGGGTGTCTCCCTTCATCTCGATCGCATGGAAAAACTCCAGGCACGATGCAGAAATACGGAAAAAACAAGTGCAAAAGCAGACGCGCATGTAGCAACAGCCACGGCGGTGAACGCAAAAGAGAAAGAAAAAAAATTGACGCGCCGGTCACGCCAGCCAATGGCAGGCGCGGAACGGCGTGCTTTTTAAGTGCGCCGTGCGCGAGCCAATCAGCCACCCGGAAACGGCCTGCGGAAAACCGGCTAGGGCAGCCGTTTTGCTTGAGCAACGCCCTTTTGCAATATCGCGAATTGCGCACAAAGAAAACAGCTTCAAATAAGGCACAAGATGGCGACGATCGGCCCGCTGCAGCGTCCATGGCGCACGCGGGAAGTTCGAACAAATTTTACCCTTTTAAAGGCATTTCGTGGCTGCCTTGGTATATTGAAAGCAGATTTTATCATATTTCCCGACCGAATTTAGCGTTAATAATTTGAGAATAGGTTCTCTAACGGTCAAACGTTCCGAAAATGAGTTTTGCTCAAAATAGATTTTTTGACCACGTTTCACTGTTCTACGACCTGCGTCTCCCCTTAAGTTGCATTTTTACAGTTGCTACGCAGCCACACAGAAACCGTGCCACACCCATAACACGCAGTGCGCTACAAGCGCATGGGACCCAACATGCCGCTGCGAAGGGGAAACGACAGTGCAGGATGGTACAAAGAGTGTCCCCACCCTGAAAGCAGAGGCGAGCAGGCATCCAGGCACCCTACTCTGATCTTTAGGGCAGCACCCTCTACGTGTATCCTGTATGTGATGGTGCGAGTGTGTATATAAAGTCACTTGTTGACCGTCACTTGTGGGAGTGAGTAGTCTCCTTGTAGCCTGCTCACATCCAGCCCACTAGGCCTAACCGGGCCTCGACTTGGTGTCAGAAGTGTGGTGTAGAAGTGTAACTCATAAATAAAGATGCAATGAGAGAACGAATGCAAGAGACGCCTCGCCTTGGGACACATGCAGTAAAGCAGCAGGCGTACCTTGACATCCTCAGGTGTCGTGGAAGTTCCAGAAGCGCAGGCCTCGTATTAAGCTAGCCAAGAAGGCCATGATTCCTCGTCGGAGATGTCAGAAGTCTCAGGCTAGCACACAGCAACACCACACCACAACGCCTCGCCATCCGTGCCACTGGTGTTCAAGCCTGCCGTTATACACGCCGCGTCCCTGTTGCCGGAACCTCCATTGCTAGCCATGGTGGAAGTCTCTGCCACTAGCTGGAGCACACAGCTCCACACTGCCATTATCTGACAGCATATTGAGGCCCGCTTAGGCCTAGTGGGCTGGATGTGAGGAGGCTACAAGGAGACTACTCACTCCCACAAGTGACACACAACAAGTGACTTTATTTGCGCACTCCCACGATCACAAAAAGGATACACATAGAGGGCGCTGCCCTACAGGTCAGAGGCGGGAGGTCCTTTAGCGGCATCTACAGAAGCCACCAGGCAGCTGACTGTCCCAGCGCTTCTGCTTTCTATGCTATGTTCCCAAGACCCGGCCCACTGTAGTTCATAGATGCTTCGCACCCTTACCCGTGTGCACCGCGAAGAAACCTTAGTGGTAGAGTGCATGCCCGCAACAACGGCTCTCTCGAATTCTAGCACACCATTTTCATTTTTGCTGCTGTTGGCGATGGTGGTGGTAGTGCTTCGCCTCTTTGCATCTAGGCACTGCAGAGAAGCCACGAAGGCAGGTGACTGCCGCTGCATTTTGGCTCATGTTGCATGCCATCACGATCGGCCCACTGTGCGGTTGGTCTATAAATGTATTATATGACCACAGTTCGGTGACATTTTAAATGTAGTAGCCGGGAAATCGCCTTTACCGGGAATGTATTCACCGGGAGAAATGTACTAATGCAACTGTATAGGACATTTTGAATGTATGTTATTTTGAGCATAAAAACCGGGAAATCGTATGAACCGGGTATGTAGCAATGAGGCTTTTACTGTATCTGAATAACTGCTCAACCTTTCCTTCGTTCAGTATTTTCTCCTTCACAATGATTAGTGAACTGCACGCAATATACTCAGGTGTGCAGCTACCAAGAGTTGCTCTCACCTCCGGCTGCTCAAGTTCGTCGGCAGCAGCGGAAACTCTCTCAGATGTTTGGTCCTGGCCGGGCCCCTGTAACAAAATTCACAGCATGTATGGGCTAAACAATATCAGACCAGAAACAGAGACTTGCTTCAGAGCACTGTGACAGTGCAGTGTGCGAACATGCTGGACTGCAATCTTCCAAGGACATCCTGCTTTCTTTAGCCAAACCATGCATGAATGCGTAGATGGCAGCTTGCCGGACTAGTTGGTGTCATTCCATTTGGGTGGGCCAGTTTGAATGATGGGCAGAGGAGCAGACTAGACACACTGCGCCATCCATGTCCCATCATTCAATCTGGCCCACCTAAATGGCTAGAACCAGTCTGTGACACTAAGTGTTTCCAGGCCCCAGGCGCGCGTTAGTAAACTCAAATGCCAACAAAGACTATGCGACGCCCTTTCCCAAATGAAGAACTCACATGCCGCTATTCTATGAACGGTGTTCGTTCTTGAACTAAAATCACTGGTAACATTGACCTACCCACGGCAGAAGACTACGAATACACAGTAGTCATCCACAACTGACTGTGGGTTAGTCCATTCTACACTGACAAACGGACTGATCATTACACAAACGAAAAAACAAAAAGCACATCATTCCACTTCAAGCATGTAAGCAGGAGTATGAACAAGGAGAAACAAATAAGGCCCCCAAAAAAAGTTTTGTTTAGATCAGTTGACAAATTCTAGCTTCCATTCCCCTGCCATCACATTTATATCAGAGAGTTGGCAACACTTCTGAAAAAAGCGATGTCGCCAACTGGAAAACTTCATTGCTAGTAAGTGCGTGTGGCTAACATGTAAAGCCTGAGGCATGTTCACCTGTAAGGGCGCAGTGGAATCAGAAGTGTGTGCAGGTGAGGAGCCTGCAACCTCCACTGCAGGAGCATCATCATCTCGCAGTTTTCGGGAGTGAGGTGTCTGTTGGAATCAAACAATCAGTCACATCACACACCTGCAATGAGAGTGCAAACCAAACCTAAATAAAGGCACATGACTCAAGAGGTAACACGAGCAAAGCCAAACAACAAAGCCAGTGCCCTGGGAGGGGCAAGATTTCTCCAGCCCTTGGGAAAGGGGCGAAGGTGAGAAAAGTGTGCTGTCGTATCGGTGCACTCGTCTCTCACCAGGAGGGCAGGGACGGCATCCTCACGAAGGCGAACCACGACCAGCGACGTTCTGTCAAAGTGCCCCTGCAGGAAATGCTTGGAGCACACACGTGCAGATTTCTGTGGCTCCCAGTCGGTCTGGTGAGGCCTGACAGCCTCAGCCCACTGCTTCTTCCTGTCGGGATCTTTCGGAAACCTGTTCAGAAATAGGAAGAGACAGATGAGTATTTTTGAGAGATTAAACCTTGATGCAGCTAACTTCAGTGTAAAGAAATCTAATCTTCAATGTAACAAAGTATTTTAGCTATCAACTCCATGTCCACAGAACACCATTCATTTTCTAGTTTCGGTGTAATGAAGTAGCTGTGCTCTGAACATAAAAAAAAAATTTTATTGATAGCTTGCAACAAATCTTAAAGAAAACAAGCCTTAGCTTTGGTTAAGCTTAGGTAATTGCGAAACCAATATGGTGTAACTTGTAGCATCCTCAATATCCATAGCCTCCATCAGATTAAACGGTAACGCAACACAAGAATCTTGACTCGCGTCCGAAGTCTTCCATAGCTATACCGAAGAACCGGCGAGCAGGCGCTACTTTTCTCTACACCCGATAGCGCCTGGATGTCTGTGGATGACGTCATACCACACGCTGCAACACACATCCATCACCGCAGCAAGGCCTGCAAGCTCTTGAAACTTGTGTGACGCCAATCGGTTGCCGGCGTTCGCAGGTGGTCGACCGGCCGCGAAGTTCTCGCTGCGGCGCGCTGAAGAACCAACTTGGTGCCCCATCTCTCACTCTGGTATGACGTCAGTAGTCACATGACCGACCACCGACTGTTGTTCGGCCGCGAAGTCTAGCTGCGGCGCACTGAAGAGCCAACTTGGTGCCCCATCTCTAGCTCTGGTATGACGCCAGTAGTCACATGGCCGACCACTGACCGTGAAGGGTAGGCTGTGAAGCGGCGACACCTGGCATAGTATTGCTTTCGCAATTAAACT
Organism: Amblyomma mixtum; assembly: GCF_055824585.1. Taxonomy (NCBI): domain Eukaryota; kingdom Metazoa; phylum Arthropoda; class Arachnida; order Ixodida; family Ixodidae; genus Amblyomma; species Amblyomma mixtum. The sequence goes on from NC_143013.1 coordinate 105,582,269, forward strand.
ACCATGTGCCTGAGTGGCACTGAAACGTAGTGCTCAGATGAAAGCTGCTGCCTCTGAGCAGGCAGATGGAAATGAGATCACAATTATCATAGTGGTAAGCACACCGCCTGCAAAGCCATCTGGGATAGAACGAGTGAAGCTGGCAAACGTAGCATTGAGCAAATCCACAAGCTGGCACGGGCACCAGCACAGCCGGCTAGCAATGCCTGCAGCTCTAGTTGTCTTGCCTAAAATCAACACCAGGTGTAACGCACAGCCAGTGGTCCAAGGAAGCGTCTCTTTTATTCTTTAAGAAGTGCACTGTGTCTTGAGTTCTGGGGGTGATGCAAGATGAAGCTGCAAGGTGTCAAACACCACTTCACAAGTGGTCTTAAAGGGACCATGAAAAGAATTAAGAGCCGCTTGTAAATGTTAGAAGTGATGCTCAGAAGCATTGACACCAAGTATGAATCTTCGGAACTGAGCCGGCAATTTATTATGAATTTTTAAAAATCGTGTTTTTTAAAATTCGCGGGCCGCTTGGTGTCTTCGTAGGGAGCAATTCTGAAACCAAAATCGGGAATACAGACGTCACTAGTCCCATGACGTCGGCAGGCCACCACACGCTGTCATTCGCTAGAGCCGCGGCAGCTTCGACGTCACGGGCACACTTCCGGTAGCGGTGAACATCGTCTGCTCGAGCGGCCGCGCGACCCCCTCGGGCAAGCGCGAGCGAGGGCATTGCCTTCGCGCATATGGTTTTAATTTACCTCTGCCGCCTCTTTCTGTCGCGAGTTCGGGAGCCAAGAAAGCGCAGAGACCGGAGAGACGCTGCCGACACACGCTGCTCCTCGGGAGTGGGACAACCGGAAGTCGTAAACCGAATGTCAGCGAATGACGTGTTCATGGGCGGAGCCCAGTCCCGGAGCTGTTTTCTTAATTTTTTTATGGTACCCCGCGCGTACGAGTTGAGGGGGGAGAGGAGGAGGGTGATTTTTAATCGCCTATAACTTCGTTGTTATTGATGCTAGCTCAAAAATTCTTGCGCTGGAGTGACGAGTGATGGATTGCCTATCTTTACGTAATCTCAATAAATTTGTTTCATAGTCCCTTTAACAGCCGGTCCTCATGGTGGCTGCTCCATCGCCACTTGCCTGGTTGTTAGTGCCCTTCTTTTCCTCTTTAAAGGGCAACTGAAGAGTTTTAGAATTCGGTTATTGTAGCTGAGCCGAATGCTTGAAACTTGTAGGCAGAGCATGCGAAATCTTTTTGCGCTCGGATTTGAAACGGTGATGTAATCGCCGACTAAAGGGGCATCGGCATTCAGGCTTCTCCACAGTGCACAGCAACAGGCAGAGGCCCCAGTGATGACGTCACATACGGCGGTGCTAAGTTTCCAGCGAAGAAGTGGCTGTTTCAAGGATGAAAAAGAATGCTGTCGAAGGTGAAGCTCATGAAGCATTGCCTGGCAGCATCGGAAGACGCATGGCAGCATGTAGACAAAGGCAGTGGACATCTGAAATGCAGTCAGTTTTGACGTCACCACGAGTTTCCCCGCAGTTATCCAGCGCAGTGAGGAGAAGCCTGAAAATCGTCGTGGTTTTCATGGGTGAGTGCGTCACCATTTGAAATGCTAGCGCAAAACTACTTTGTATGCATTACCAAGAAGCTTCATAGATTCGAATTCTCGAATAACCTCAAATTGTCAAAAAACCATTTCGCCTTCCCTTCAATGGCCGCTACGCTGGAATCTGACATTACCTTGGAGCAGCACAAACTCCTCATTTCCCAAAACATAAAATCCACTGTCACACACGGTGCTCAATAACAACTGGCCGCATACAGATTTCTCGATTCCCAAAGCTGGGTAGGACCAGAAGCCAGGAAGTTATCTTATGCAAAGGCGCCATCCTTCACCTCGCCTTGCACAGACCACACTCAACAAAACGTTGCTGTTCCTCACTGCAGGACAGCGACTCACTCAAACTGATTCCCACCTAAAGCATGCTGTGAATGAAATCATCTTTCACAGACTGTCACATGCATCACTGATGCCCCGCACGTTTCAAAACAAACTGAATCATGCTATTGGGGTCTGACTAACTGTTATCCACTGCTCTCCCACAACTTTACTGCAATTCCAGGGTTTCTCTTTTGTACTGTTCAATTTTATTGCGTGTTTAGCTCCTTTCAATATTTTTTCTACGTACCATGCTTCCAAGCGGAACTCTGTCTGTTCCCCTAGCCCCACCCCTTCATAATGTGAAAACCGCAAGGGTAAGATAAACAAAATGAAGGGTCAGTGCCATCAGCTGTGAAGGCACTTCACACCTAAGAATCGGACTTCCAACCTGCAAGATGCGTGCACATACAGACACATGTGCTCGCACTTGTGATAAAACAGCAACAAGGCACAAGCCCGAATTCATTTCAATGGGTGCTACATGGGAGAACAATCCTCTTGCTCTTGCCAACATGAAAAGGGCGCAGGTGTGCGGGCAAAACTGAGCTTAGGGTTTATGGGGATTTAACACCCCAAGCGACTCAGGTTACGGGGGACACCATAGTGAAGAACTCGGGAAATTTCGACCACCTGGGGTTCTTTAACGTGCACTGACATCGCACAGCACACAGGCCTCTAGAATTTCTCCAACATCGAAATTCCACCGCCGCAGCCGGGATCGAACACGTGTCTTTTGGGTCAGCAGCCGAGTGCCATAACCACAGAGCCACCGCGGTGGCTTGCAAATCCAACGTCACTGGCTTCCTTGGCTCCTTCCCTCTTGGCTTTCACTCCTTTGTTTCCCTGCCTCTCTTCCATGAGGATGCAACGGCGACAGCAGCAGCAGCAGAACACACTGGCGTGTTATGGTAGTTCTGCTTTCAAACTCGCATGACGACGATGAGAGCGAAACCAAAACTGAACGATGATTAGTGCATCATTCCCATCACCTCCAATATGCTCAATATGAAAGATGTGTGCTGAGGCAGTTTGTGAGCTTGCAACAAACAATGCATGTAAGCGCTATGTCAGTGAAAACATTGCATAACCTAACTGTTGATGGCGAGAAAAGTGGAGGACTCTCTGCATGCTAGGAGACGAATTTCAATGCAGCGAAATTTCAACGTTCCTAAGTAAAGTATGGGTTTTACTGACTTTGTTATACAGAAGTTTAGCTGTAGTAAAAACACAAGTTTTGGACAGAACAACTATAACGTCGTGGCTGTGTAGTTTCTACAGTGTGACACAGCTATTGCGCAAGCATGTATCCTTTACAGCTTGTGCGAGATACAAAAGAGATGAAACGCACTTACGCGTGGAAGGTAACGCCAGCCTCTTTGAGTCGTGAGCGTGACCGGCATCCAGGCACATAACAGCTTGGCATCACGATGCCTTGGACCCTGATCAATGCCTGCATTATGCCCACAGAGACAACACGGTTACAGGAAACCCGCGACCATTCCATCTAAATTTTTATTTGGCAAAAATTGGTTTTGTAGCTCTTTCTGGCTTTGTTGATGCTTTTCCTGCAGTAGAAGATGCATTTACTGCCAAGAAATTGGATTCAATTCAAAATTTAGATGTCAAGAAAGAAAAAGGCTCTGTGATCCCTGTTGGAAGTGAACGAATGGCGGCGTAACCCAGTCTCGGGGATCGACGCACAAAAAACTCTCTTGACGTCACTGCACTTTGCTTGCGAAAACTGCCGCTGGTCGTAATACCCAACTTCATTTTCTTTTACGTTTCTTTCCTTATCAACCCTTCGTTTTCAATTAGTCTTTTTGACATCAGAATGCAGTAACCTATTCAAACAGGTCAAATTCAGTTCTTCAAGCTCAACTGCATTAAGGTTGAAAGCTTTGGGAGCCTCACACCATTTCGTAACCACTCTCATCTAAAAGGCCTTGCCCCTGAGAGCAAATAAATAAATAGTGCATTGTATTGTGCACGAAGAATAGAAACAGATTTTCATCTCAATCCTTACTCCAGAACCCCCGAATCTCATGTGCAGCCAGGCCAGGTTCTCGATGCATACCTGTAGTGCAGTAAGGCTGTAAATTATACTGGGTGTTTCTCCTAAGATGCTCTGCAATTTCAAAAATAGGCTTTTCAAGTTAGCATAGCACTGTCAGCAGTGTACCACAGCAGAATAGAGCTAAGATAATGCTAACCAGCAGACTGGTTAACTAACATTCAGTAACTGGCTTTCCAATTACAACTGCCAGTTTTCCTATTTTCTGAGAGGTATGTATGTAGTCCACTGTACAGGGTCTGTTCTGAAAGTAGGACTGGTTTTTTCCTGGGCGAACGGGCGGACGAGAGGCAGTCTGTGCGTGCAGGATCGTTGAAGGGGGATATTGGGAATGCTGGGGAAAATCGGCAGTCGGCTCTCGGCCGTTGAAGAGAAGAGGTCGCTTGTACTGTGAACCCCTGTCGAAACGTCTCGTCACGCAGAATCGTGCAGCGTTTACTGGATCATCGATGCGCGATCAAATTTTGTACAAACCTTGCTCAAACGGGCAGACTCACGACATGATTAAGGAGGCCTACGGTGACGCTTCCATAAGTAGATCAGGTGTTTTTTGAGTGGCACAAGCTGTTCCGAGAAGGTAAGAAAAGAGTGGAGGAAGACTACCACTCCAGACGCCTTTCGACCAGCAAGACCAACGAAAATGTCTAGCGAGTGAAACATTTACTTAACAATGATCGCAGACTGAGTATCAGAGTGACTGCTGATGACTTGAGCATTCCTCAAACTGAAGTTTTTGAGAGCGTGACAGAAAACTTATCCATGAGGAAAGCGTGCGCGAAACTGGTGCCGGGAGTGTTGTCAGAGGAGGAAAAGGCCAACCGGTAGGATCTTCTTCATCATGTGAATGAGGACCCCGATTTTTTGCCCAGAACAAGGCGGCAACGCTGCCTCAGCCCCCCCACAGTCTCGACTTGGCCCCGCGAGACTTTTTTCTATTCTCAAGAATAAAATCAACGCTCAAGGGGAAACATCACGCATCGGTAGAGGTGGTTCAACAGGCCGTGACGAGGGAGCTAAACAGCATTCCGGTCCAGGCGTTCCTGGAGGCGTACAAAAACTGTAAAACTCATTGGCAGCAGCGTGTAGGTATGGAAGGGTGCTGCTACCTTGAAAAATTGTAATCGTTTGTACTATTCCCTTGAATAAATTTCATTTAAAAAAATGAGTCCTACTACTTTCAGAACAGACCATGTATGTATCGATACCAGCTTTTATGATTTCAAAAACGCAGTTACCCTCCCCGCTGTGGCCCAACAAATTTTGGTTACTTCGACGAATTACATGCATTGGAAAGGTTGCTTTGCCTGCAAGCTTGTCGAAAGTGCACGTACAGGGTCTGTTCTGAAAGTAATAGGACTGGTTTTTTCCTGGGCGAACGGGCGGACGAGAGGTGGTCTGCGCGTGCAGGATCGTTGAAGGGGGATATTGGGGATGCTGGGGAAAATCGGCAGTCGGCTCTCGGGCGTTGAAGAGAGGAGGTCGCTTGTACTGTGAACTCCTGTCGAAACGTCTCGTCACGCAGAATCATCGAGCGTTTACTGGATCAGCGATACGCGATCAAATTTTGAGTAAATCTTGGTAAAACGGGCAAAGAGACTCACAACATGATTAAGGAGGCCTACGGTGACGGTTCCATGGGTAAAGGCCGGGATACATGCGACGTTTCTTTCGACGACATTCGCGCGGCAGAAAACGTTGCGGCGGCGCGACGCCCGGCTGGAGATACATGGAGCGTTGAAGCGGCGGCACGCCGCCGCGCAACCCTCGACGCGAAAGCAAATCTGATCAACAAGTGGCAAACACCAACTGTGCAAGGAGGTCTGTGAGAACAGCAACGCTGACCATTCTGTTAAAAATCAGGAAAGTTTCACTTCAACACCACTGTGCAAAATTAAGCACGCGCGCTTAAGCATCTATAAAGATTTGCGTGCTCGAATACATGCCGTCGCGTACCTTTCGACGCCCGCTCAGCCGCGGACACCAGCGGCTGCGGTTTTCTTCGATACACTCGCTTCAGCGAGGGAGCGCAGGCATTCCGATCCAAGATTCGGCCGTGTTCTCTAAAAAAAGCGACATTTCAAGTCTGACGAAGAGTTCATTTTCACGACAAAAACATTTGCGTGCCAAAAACACGGCGTAGCTCGTCGGCCATGGCGGCCATATTGGCGGCGGCAGTAGAGTCCCTAGCGGCAGGCAGAGGACCGGAAGAGCGGTCTTTCTGCGCTGCTATTGGCTCGCTTCAGCCGCCGCTTCCGGTCTCACCGGATGCCGCGCGTCAAAATCTAGCCGGTCCTGATCGGCGGCGGCGGGCGTTTTTCTCGACGCCGGGCGTCAAATCTACGCCGTCGGGCGAAAATCGACGACTCGCCGCGGTAAAAACGCTCCATGTATTCCGGCCTTTTATCAGGTGTTTTTTGAGTGGCACAAGCTGTTCCGAGAAGGTAAGGAAAAAGTGGAGGAAGACGACCACTCCAGACGCCCTTCGACCAGCAAGACCAACGAAAATGTGTAGCGAGTGAAACATTTACTTAAACAGTGATTGTAGAATGAGTATCAGAATGATTGCTGATGACTTGAGCATTCCTCAAACCCATGTTTTTGAGATCGTGACAGAAAACTTATCCATGAGGAAAGCGTGCGCGAAGTTGGTGCCGGGAGTGTTGTCAGAGGAGGAAAAGGCCAACCGGTAGGATCTTCTTCATGTGAATGAGGACCCCGATTTTTTGCCCAGCACAAGGCGGCAACGCTGCCTCAGCCCCCCTACAGCCTCGACTTGGCCCCACCAGACTTTTTTCTATTCCCGAGAATAAAATCGACGCTCAAGGGGGAACATCACGGATCGGTAGAGGTGGTTCAACAGGCCGTGATGAGGGAGCTAAACAGCATTCCGGTCCAGGCGTTCCTGGAGGCATACGAAAACTGTAAAACTCATTGGCAGCAGCGTGTAGGTGCGGAAGGGTGGTACCTTGAAAAATTGTAATCGTTTGTACTATTCTCTTGAATAAATTTTGTTTAAAAAAATGAGTCCTACTACTTTCAGAACAGACCATGTATTTTGACATGATGCAGGCAAAATTTGTTGAATCACAGCACCAAGGGTAACTTAGTTCTAAAAATTCTAAATCATTGAAATTCTAAATATTACAGTAGGCTACACGCCTCTTAATAAATAAGAAGACTAACAGCTGTTAGCGGACACTCAGTGGATGGTTAGAACTGGTTTATTGAGGTTGCTTAAGAATATTTACAGGGATGCCAGTCAACGCTATCAATGGAGATCGCGCCGTGCGAACTGCGCTGCTCTCGCCGCGTCCACTCTGTGTCGACTCAACTTTCTCTCTCTGGCGCCCGTCTCTCTGTGTCCCTCGGTCCGTTTCTTCCCTCCGCGGTCGCGTGAGGTTCCCCTCTTCCCTTCGGAGTGCGGGAGGCGTCGCGGGGTCCCCTCTTTTCTGTGAAGAGCCCGTGGCTCTGACATGCTGATGTCTTTTTGCAGGCGCGGTGTGTTTTTGTCGGGGTCTGCTTTCCTCCGGCCATAAATCTGTAGAGGGTGCGTGCTGTCCGAAATCCAAAGCAGTTAGCGGATTCTCGGAACTTCCCTGGGCCGGGCGAGAAATGTTGCCATCGGCAGCATGCTGACACGACCCTCCCAAATTTTGCGCCTGTCCTCAGGTGCAAGCGTTTCTGGAAGATCGGGTATGAACGGTTAACTTTCTTCACTTTCTCTCTCTCATTTGCTTGCGTGGTCACCGCGCCTTCCACTAGAGTCATATAGTCGACATCGGGGAGAAGGACCTTCGCACAGAGCTGCACAAAGCCGCAGGCGTCGGGAGCAGGCTCATTAGCCTGATGGAAAAACGAAGCCACCAAAGCCTCTCCCGTGTGTCTTAACTTTGGAGCCGGGCCCTGCGAGCTCGATGGCGCGTTGACGATGTTGGTGACTTGCACGAGAGTCACATCGTTAGTAGGATGAAAAGTCACGTCGACGTTCGCAGCGCGGCGCCAGTCCGATCCGAGAATGAGATCGATTGATTTCGGTAGCAGTGTTATCACGACGTCTCGGAGACACACTTTCGTCGCTCCAACTTCAACATCCAACGTTGCCGCACGCTTCGGTCTAATGCAGCGGTTCAACACTTGAATTTCCTCCGAAGCCAATCGGGCGTGCGTGCGGATGTCGGGGCTCAGGGCATCTTCGCTTATGATTGACACGTTGTCTCCACTGTCGATACAGATCTTGAGCGGTCTGTTATTTACGTGCCCGGCAACGATTGGCAACGTGCCGCCGGTAGACTGCAAAAAGCAATTTGCTTGCCTGATGGGTGGCCCGACCCTGTTGGTGTCGTTGCTGCTGCCAGATGCTCTTGCTGTACGGTATCTTGGCTGGAGAGGTCGTCAGTACTGGCATCGTTCGTTTTGAGGAGCGTTAGCCGTCTCGCTGACTCGCCTGGCTTGGCCTCGTTGTCTCGTAGAAGGCGGATGTTCTTCCTTGACGTCGTGGGTGTCTGCTGTTGTGGTGCGGCGTCGCGAGTCAAGTTGAGCTGCACGGTCAATGAGTTCGGTCACCGCGGTGCAACACTGCGGCGCGAGTGGATTCGCCCAGGTGTCGTCGCCGATGCCGCTCAGGATGAGGGAGATCCTTTCCTCGGTGGCCAGCGGGTACGGCGCCTTGTCAAGTACTGCGTTCTTCAAGTACATGTACTCCACGCTGGACTCTGTGGTTTCAAGGCATCGTTTGGCCTGGAGGTCGAGAAAATCCTGCATAGAGAGCTTTCGTTTGAAGCGGGAGGCGAGGGCTTCTTTCCACTCGTGCCAGCTGTCGCACCTCGTTCCGTAGGAGCTGTTCCAGTCTCTTGCAGCTCCCGTCAGACGTGTCGCTGCGCTGGCTAGCGTTAGTGACTCCGTCCAGTGCGCAAGTGCTGCGATGCGTTCGACCTGCGAGATCCAGCCGTGCACACTCTGCTGCGGAAATCCGTCATAAAGCGGTATGGCGGATGACGTGTCGCCCGTAGAGTGGATCTGCACCGGTGCCGTGGCTGCGGGAGTCCTCGTCAATGCAGTGGCTAGCTGCGCCTGCGTGGTGGCGATCATTGCCAGGATAGCTGCCATATTTGGTGTACCGTCAATGGTGGTGCAAGGCAGCGGTATTTGTGCACTGCCGTTCGGCCCCAGGTCGTAGTGTGCGTGATTGCCACTTGCCGTTGGTGATCTTTCCGTCGTTCCAGCTCTCGTGCCGTCAGCAGGAACTCCGAATTGTGCCGGGCTTCGTCCGGAACTCGTGACGTTTTCCGTCGGCATTGGGACAGCTGGGCTGGCGTTGCCATGCACTCCAGGTGCGATGGCTGTGGTAGCTTGGGCGAGCTGCGTTCGCACGATCTCCACCTCGGCACGGAACTCCTTGATTGTGGAAAGCGCCTCCAGGTACACCTGCCTGTCGTCGTCGTTGGCAGCCTGGTTTGTCGTTGGCGTGTCCATCTCGTCGGAGACTCGTTGTCGAATGTTATCTTCGAGGATTCGTGAGATTAGCTGGTCCTTGCTTCCGGAGCACGGTAGTTCACGCGATTTCAGTTCGTCCACAAGCTGTCTCTTCGTAGCGGTGCCCAGGAGGTTGCGGTCGACGAAGCACAGCGGTGAGTAGACGACCGTTGAGTCGGAGTGCGTCGAGGAGGTTCGCCGTTGGGCCGTTGCGTCTTCAGAGATTGTGTTGGACTGACATCCTGTCGGCTGCGTCATGTTAGTGGACACTCAATGGGTGGTTAAAACTGGTTTAGTGAGGTCGCTTTAGAATATTTACAGGAATGCCAGTCAACGCTTTCAATGGAGATCACGCCATGTGAACTGCGCTGCTCTCGCCGCGTCCACTCTGTGTCGACTCTCCTTTGTCTCTCTGGCGCCCGTCTCTCTGTGTCCCTCGGTCCGTTTCTTCCCTCCGCGGTCGCGTGAGGTTCCCCTCTTCCCTTCGGAGTGCGGGAGGCGTCGCGGGGTCCCCTCTTTTCTGTGAAGAGCCCGTGGCTCTGACATGCTGTCTTTTTGCAGGCGCGGTGTGTTTTTGTCGGGGTCTGCTTTCCTCCGGCCATAAATCTGTAGAGAGTGCGTGCTGTCCGAAATCCAAAGCAGTTAGCGGATTCTCGGAACTTCCCTGGGCCGGGCGAGAAACGTTGCCTTCGGCAGCATGCTGACACAGCTATAGTTAAAACATTAGCTACTTAATATTAACCAGCCCACTATAAAGCTATAGTTAAAACGTTAGCTACTTAATATTAACCAGCCTACTAAGTTAGCCCGTATTAGCTGTATTCTAATGTGCTACACCGCTGACAATGCTAAGCCGAAAAAAGCACCCTTCTAACTCAAAAAGCCTATTCTTGAAAACTGCAAAACAGATTAGGTGAAACACCTCATATATGCCCCCACTCGTAGGTACACACTAGACCACCAGACACTGTAGCGCATATTTATCTTGACTGCATTTTGGTTATCAGTCAAACCACTTAGGCTGGGGCAAGATAAGACTGGTCGTGCTCTCAAACAGCTGCAGAAAGCAAACTAATACAAATCACCATTTTGTATTACAAACACTGCTTTCATTATCATACGCCTTTCAGCAAATGTGAGGACTCCTCCTTGCTGACTCCACCACGCACACACTGATACACCACCCTGTCTGGCCAACATCCACTTTTCGCATTAAAATGAGAGTATGGTATATCATGCCAGCAAAGCATATTAAAAATTGCTTAGTGTATCTAACAAAACATGCCTCTACTGCATCCAAGATTTTTTTCTTCCCATTGTCTTTGTACTGCGCCTACAGCCAAGTCAAAACTGCTGACCACTTCTTTTCAGGTGATGTGACAAACCAAGCGAGTAAAGAACAACAAATCATGGCTGTATTGCCTCCAATTTTTCGTTTCATGGTGAAAGAGGTTTGTGGAGCTTTCTTTATACTTTATGCACCCTATCAGCGTCAGATATCATGAAGACAGTAACCAAGCAACCTGCAGAGTTTAGCCTCTGTATTCAGCAGTCAAAACTGTATTAAAAGTAATGTTCACAAGACTGCGGGCGGATAAACAATGTGCATTGACTACAAAGCTGTTTGTCACAAGTCTTGAATGAGTTGAAGAATTCAGCAAAGGCTTGGCAAATCTTGGGGGAAAATGAACAGCAGAAGAAATCTCCTTTAACGAGCAACTTCAAAATAATAACTCAATGTTATCACCTTTGTGCATCCCATATGCCAATGCAAAATCCTTCCCTTTTTCTTTAAAGAGCCCATAACACTTACAGTATTATAATAAAGTTCAGTAATACTTTCTGCTGGGCAAGTTGGTTCATATCACTATTGTAAATGCATGCAGTGCAACAAAAAAAAGAGGACGGACAGGGAAGACAAAGACCTTGTCTTTTTCTGTCCCACTACATGCATTTAAAATACAGTAAAATAAAGCTCTATGTACAGATGACTCAATAATTCAAGAATGAAGGGGGCTGTAAATTTGTTCCAATTAAGAAAAGCTCTGATATTGGCAGGATAGAAGCGTCACTTTAAATAAACTAGCGGCTCAAATGAACCAGAACCCACTGTGCTTGCTGACAAAATGAAAACACTTTACCACCACACCTTGTAGAACGGCCATAAAAGAAAAGTACATGAAACTGAAACAAATGTCACTCAATAGTTGCAGCTACATCGGAACCAACATGCCACCCTTAGTACAGCGCAAAGCCCTTGTCGCCCCGCCCCCCTCCCCCCACTACGTTGGTGGACAGAGCACCATGAGAGGCCAAATACAGTTCTATGAACAGTTGGCATACCACTTCGGTTTTTCAAGCTAATGTCATTATTATGTTCAAAACCACGTTCTTCTGCCACATTCAAAACGACAGGTGTGGCGCGAACAAACGCAACGCAACGGGGCAAAACTTTGAGCTATCCCTGCCAAAGTACAAATTGGCTGGCCCCATCGCTGTTCCGAATAGGGGACATTGAGAGGAAAAAAAATAGCTAGCAACGCTGCGCGTAGTTGCGCGTGAGCCAGAATTTGAGTCTACTAGTGGGTAGTTAGTTTCGAGCGACGACCTCAATCAACCGCACGAATGAGTCCATTCAGTGATAGCTGCTGCATCATGCGACTCAAACGTTGTTTTCTCCCTTCATCTCTCAATATCCGACACGTGAGTGATATCCTGCACGTGAGTGGCAGTCACGGTTTTCACGAAGTTGACCAAGTAGCTGAACCCACCGCGGTGGCTGTGGTTAGAGCAGGACAACAATAATCCCTGTCGGCGAAGTGGTCATTGGGTTATGCGACTTCGGTTTGACGCACTACTAGATCAGTGTTATTCTTTTAACTTCCTTGCAGAGCATTGTAGCGCAGTTGCCTGCTGTAAAAAAAAAAAAAAAGTTGAAAAAACTAATAAATCTGTACCTTTTCGCGAGCTAAGAGCACATGGAGCCGGTCGCCATGCCTATCGCACGTCAACGACACTTGTAAACCAAGCCAGGCCTCTGTGGCTACTCACTGTCATGCACGAATGAAGTAACCGCTATGAGCAGCGCCAAAAACTACCGCGGGATGGATGGAGACACTTACCGGGACCAAAAAGAGAAACGCATATCTTTGCAGTGCGCTGTGGACCACAACCCAAAACAAGCGGCATGGAAGCACATGCATGCACGAAAAAAAATTGCACAAAGGCGTTGATGTCAGTGCCGCTACGAAGGCGCAATGCATTAAGTTTCTTACCGAGCAGGCAGTCAGTTTCGGATGGTTTCGGAAGCAAACCACTTGTCTAATTTTCGCACAGTTTTTTTCGCCATATTGCAGAAATTATGTCCGATTTATTTTTCTCATCAACACCTCCAAACTCACTTTGAATAAATGCAATCGCAACGTGGAACGCACTTGGAACGCACGCTAATAACGGGACAGGTTACGACAGGCTGCGTGGTGCACACCTACGAAAGTAGATTGTTAGAATAACTGAAAATGGTGATTAATTGCAGCCCAAAATGTTCAAGACAGCAGCACAGGCTAGGGCAAACGGTACACGACATCAAAGGCCGCCTGTCGTTCTCAGCACTTCCATCTGTGCATGGTTTCACCATGGAGTTGGGCTAGTCCTTCATCCATGGGCTAGTCGGATGCAGTTCATCCTGCCAGAAAACGCTTGTAGAGTTCACTCTTTGTTGTTCCTTGTGCACTGAATTTTTCTTTTCTATGTGCCTGCCATAGTTGCATGCAACATGGTTTTGATTGCTGGAATCCATTCCGTTACTCCAAAGGACCATTGGTTCCCCTATCTGCAATACATGTTCTGCTCATGACCATTTATTATTTTTGATTTCTGCTGTCAGAGCTACAATGGCATTTAAATGATATAAACTATAATCTCACTGCACAGAAAGCAAAGGCCAAAGGTCACTTGACGGAAATTAGCATCTAGATGTAGTTTACCCAAGAGAAGCCCCTCAAAAAAAAAAGGCAGTTTTTGCCATACAGCACAGACCTTGCAGGAGATGCACTGCTTGCGTCAAGTGCACTGTGGATGAAACTGACGTTATACAGACCTTTTTTCGCCACGAGGTTTCAGAGTGCTTGTGCATTTCACATTGACTCTGGAGGCATGCACGCATCACATGTAGTACAGTGAACCTTGGAGTAAGAAAAGTCCTTTATATCACAGTTCTGACAACCTTTTCTTATGTATAATTTACTAAAAAAAATATGCAAACACTTATGGTGGATACCGTGCTCACTTTGTCTGCTGCAACCATCAGTCCTAGATAGCGTTCACTTGTCTTCTGCGAAAACTGCTGGAGTGGGTGACATCTTTACCCAGGTGGAGGCCAGCACCACAAAGGCAGTGTAACCAATGATAACAATGCCCCAGTTTATGGTCACTCCCATTTTGAACTCTGCAGTGACATTTCGTCACACTGTTAGTCCAAGTTAGCTTGAGGCAAGCTGCTACGCCGACCGAAGCTGCCATTGCGTGGCTCGCAGCTCGAGCACATCCGACAATATCTGGCGCACTTTCACAGGGCATCCTGGCCTCCTGATGTCCTCTTCAAGAGATGCCATTACAGTGTCCATGCTTGAAGGAGCCACTTGGTCGGCAATCCTGCCCACCGAGGCCAGCACTTTGAGCAAGGCATCAATCTGCAAACAAACATTTTGGGACAGCAGTGTGATCTACAGGCGGATAACATTCATTAAGGGAACATGGAAAACAAGCCCAGTGTAACAAACCACAATGCCGACAAAAAGAGAGTAACTGCGTGCCCGTGACATCCTTTCTGCCAAGTCCATTCTTTACTTGCAAATGATGCAAAACGGATTCACCAAACAAGTTTTTCCGCAGTAACTTCCCGTTACCACAGTTCTTGCTGGTGTGTGTATGCAAGCACCAGAATGCGTTATTGGTTCTGGATAAAAAAAGTTGGGATGGTTAAGCTCGTAGCTTGATAAGGTTTATGGTTTATTAATTGGTATTTAACGTCCCAAAGCGACTCAAACCATGAGGGACGCAGTAGCTCCGGAAATTTCGACCACCTGGGGTTCTTTAACGTGCATTGACATCGCACAGTACACAGGCCTCTAGAATTTCACCTCCACCGAAATACAGCCGCCGCCGCGGCCGGGATCGAACCTGCGTCTTTCGGGCCAGCAGCCGAGCGCCGTAACCACTGAGCCACCGCGGCGGGGGCTTGATCTGAATCATCCAGTGAGTATAGCTGATGCAGGTGCTCTGCAAGGCCACCAACTATCCCGTTCGTGCTCGGCTTCACGCGTGGCTAGTTCTTGTCACCGCTCACACTTCCACTCCTGGTCACAAACATAATTGTAAGCAGCCATCCAAGGTGTGGAAACTTCTATATGCAAAACACACTACAACGAGGTGGTACGCAGTGACAACTGTGGAGCAGAGTTGCTGAGGAAGAGCATGTAGTGCGAGCTGCAGCAAAGAGCAGCTGTTTCAGTAAGTTGCACGTGGTTGTCCAGCGGGGTAGAGCTTCAAAAGAAAAATGACAGACATCCAACGATAAGCTTAATTATCATACTTTATGAAGAGTGGCACGAAAACTTGCAGGACAGGTTGGCATCCACGCAGTCAAATTGTTACTTTTGTGGCAGTAAGCAGGAAAAAACGTCTCAAGCTCAGGAAACTCAGAGGGCCAACCAAAGTTGCACAGCATGGACAGGATTAGCCGTGCACAAACGTAGGCCATGCTCGCTGTGCATGCACTTTTGCCAGCCTGCAGGACGACATTCTTTCTCCATTCCATGGCAAGGCCGTGAACAAGGAATTACGCTACTAGGACCTTCCACTCACCTGCAACTGGCTTCATCGCAGTAATGAATGCACCTCTGGCAGGTTGAATCAATATGTTGGCATGCATTTCTATGTCAACACACTCACAGGGCTGTCCTGCTCAACCTGCCTATGCAGAGCCAACTCACCTAACAGAAGGCTACTACACAGCAGGGAGTAAGTAGCCCTACTCTTAAGGGGGGACATGGGTCTTAGAGCATTTTCTTTTATTTACAAACCAAATGCAATGAAACTGCACAGATTTATTCAGTTTTTTCTGCTGATTTCAAATATGCAATTTGTTTATTTCTAGGCCAATTAGTTCCTCAGATATTAATATATATCATGCCATTGTCTGCTCAAACAATAGAAAAAAGTGGGCCACCAGAAATTTAATTTTAATATGTGGGTAGATACAATGTGTGAGGAGTGCAACGCTGGAAGCAGTTTTCAGTTTTTTGTCCGTGTGGACAAATGGGCTTAATAGGGAGTTTCATGTGTGTCATGTGTTTTCTGGCACTGTATGTCTGGTTAACTCACTTGAAAATTAACTATTAAGCCCATTTGACTGCACGGACAAAAACTGAAAACTGCTTCCAGCGTTGCATTCCTCACACATTGTAGTATCTACCCACATATTAAAATTAAATTTCTGGTGGCCCACTTTTTTCTATTGTTTGAGCAGACAATGGCATGATATATATATTAATATCTCAGGAACTAATTGGCCTAGAAATAAACAAATTGCATATTTTAAATCAGAAGAAAAAACTGAATAAGTATGTGCAGTTTCATTGCATTTCGTCTGTAAATAAAAAAAAATGCTCTAAGACCCATGTCCCCCCTTAATGATCCAAATAACTACCTCATCTAGAGCACTTAAAAGCACACCGAGGACAAATTGAAGTTGACCTTTACCGATAGATTACCACTTTCTAATAGTAAAAACGCTGCTCTCACTGCAAACAGACCTTTTGTACGCTAGAAAAGGTCACAAGATGAAATCCAGTAAAACACAGCCCTGAAATACGTGAAAACGGGCAAATAAATTGCTTTTTTAAAAGAAACTGTTGCATGCCTCGTTTTATACGCTGCCGCAAAGTTTTATTGCTGAAATTGACCGGGAAGTACTCTAAAGAAAATTGTTCCATGAACTATGGTGGCTCTGCAATGCGGAAAAAGGCTCGTACAATGCACATTTTTCTTCATTATGGTTTACCTTGCAGAGAAAATTTCTTCACAACTGTTTTATCTATTCTGACCCTATTAGTTTTGTTGCACACGACCATAGTGCAAGCTAAGACATTCTTTGTTTTTCAAATTTATGAATTTTAAATTTCATGCACGAAACATTTTCTCACTCCAGAAATGTCAACAGACACCGCATAGCAAAAATTCAAAACGAAAATTTCTGCTTTGCAAAAAAAGAATTCTAAGACTGTCTTGACCTGTAGCACGCCAGTAGGGAAAAACTGAAAACGGGTTGTTGAAGAAAGGAAACTGTGCAGTAACAGTCTCACTTCTCAGCGGACACCTCAACTTCATCATGAGAGAAGGAATGAATATATTGTAGAGGTGCGTTTATTAGGCGTCCTCCAGAGACCGATCCGCTGTGTAGGATCTGGCAGCGTATACAGGCGTAGCCAGCTCCAAGAGAGCGGGGCATCCATGTGCTGTGCGATATCAGTGCACGTAAAAGAATTTTTGGAGAAACTATACATTACAAATTGTGGCTATATCAAACCATCTTAATTTTTTACCTGTTCACTATAACGAGGTTTCACTGCATTACCTTTTGTGATTTTCATGTGAGCAGATTATCACAAATGATCTGGCAGGTATACTTTTCAAGTTTCTTCAATTTTGTCTCGCTTCTTTAAAAAGATTCTTAGCCTCAAACTGATGATGACGAAAAATACATTTATCATGCTATATTTTCAAACATTATAGGCACTGAACAGGAGAAGGACGGCAATGCACAGGCACTGAACTAACAGGAAAAGGACGAGACAACACAGAGGCACCGAACAGCTTAAGCTGTTTGGTGCCTGTGCAGTGTTGTTTCGTCCTTGTCGGTAATGAAGTTTCCTTCACTTAGTAGCTTTGTCTCATCCTTGTCATTAACCCTTTCTGGTTAGGTGTACACGAGTTAGTAATCTTTTGTGCTTTCTAGCCCCTTGGGAAGAAAGGGAGCGCCATGTCATGATTTGTTTACACAAACACTTATTGAAAGAACTTTTTCCAGCTTCGCTAGGGCTTCAGTGGAATTTCTTGAGAGTGTGGTACTTCTTGAAGCACTCCCCTGCGTGGAGGCCAGCCTTCCTCTCGCAATGGTCTTGCAAAAAGAAATACCGTCTCCCTTCTGCCGCCTTTTATTGTGCTGTCAGTGGAAACACCACGCAATCCTTGTCAAAGGAGGCACATAGTTGCCTTTGTCAAAGTCGTATTCGAGTTCAGCAAAGTCATTACACAACTTTCCATACAGCACACCTGCTGGAATGGAAGCCATGCCATGATTTTTCTGGCGCCTATTGAGGCCCTCAAAACGCCATGCATGGCCATGTTGGACCATGCCTGACAACTTGACTGGGCACATACTTTTCTGCTGTCGTGCAATGCCCGACAGATGACCAGAAAGGGTTAATGCTGTTTTCCTCATTTGATGTATGAATTAGCCCGCCAGAATAACTTCTTTTCAAATTATGAATCTGTACCAGCGTGCACAACTGACAGTCCTGCTTGACATTTTAAACCTCGTCACATTGCCCTTGGAATGTCCACTGAGGATACCCTAGGCCCCTGCAGGCATTTAGTGTATCTCCTTTTGCTGGCATGACAACTCACCTCATCATGATAGAATCCTCTTCCACTGTCCTTTGAAGCCACATGCTGCATAAAAGGAGCAAAAAAAATCCACATGCATGCTTTCAAAATATAGTCATCAAAGCCACCTCGAAACTTGTTTGATTCTTTGTATACGCTTTACTTCCCTTTCAGCTTTACTACCTCCAGTGCAAGAATGCTGTTGCAGAGCTTCAGGATCTAAATCTCCCACCGAAACTCTGGCTACACCAAAAAAAATTTCAGGTCTACGACTCACCATCATTGTCAGTCAGATTACGACCACTGCAGGACTAAGGCACCTAGCATTAATTTTCTGCGTCAATTTCCGTGCCACCTTCTGCCATCCTAAACCCAGCAAATTTCCTAATGCCGTCTACCCCACCAACACTCTCCTGTAATCTGGCTATATTCCCATTCCCGATATTCCTGCTAGGACCTTGTTAACTTTAGTGTGTTCTCTAATCCACTCACAATATCACTCCTATCATTTTCCTTACTTCGCTAGCCTCCAGGTTTTCATCCTATACAGTACCTGTTAATTCAAACTTCAAAGAACCGCAGAAAAAAATTTTCAAATTATCCGAAAGTTCAAGTTATTGAATGACCCCTAACACCTTTCAAAAACTGACTGGATTATGACAAATTTATTTGGTGAAAGACTGGGCAATGCTAGCCTGCTTTTGAGGTGACAACGGCGTAGCAATATTTTTCTCATTTCTATCACTGCTTTGTAATAAGGGAGTAATTACTCATTGGCATCCACCTGAGCGCAGCCATACAACTACAAAGGAAAGCTATACAGCTGTCCCAGAAACTTCGCAGTTAGAGGAAAATCTGTTCTGGTCCAGGCTTCGAACCCGGGACCACCGCTTCACCGGAGCAGTCGCTCTACCAATTGAGCTAATCGGGACGGCAAGCTTATGGCAGGGCGAGAGCGAATTGATCAGTAACTCGAAGTGGGAAGTGTGTTGGTCAAATGTTTAGGGGAATCCCCCAAGGTGGAGTAGATTTGTGATAAGGGTTAGTTCATTGGTTCATTGGGGTTTAACGTCCCAAAGCAACTCAGGCTATGAGGGACGCCGTAAGAAATTTCGACCACCTGGGGTTCTGTAACGTGCACTGACGTCGCACAGTACACGGGCCTCAAGAATTTCGCCTCCATCGAAATTCAGCCGCCGCGGCCGGGATCGAACCTGCGTCTTTCGGGCCAGCAGCCGAGCGCCGTAACCACTGAGCCACCGCGGTGGGGCATTTGTAATAAGGGAGTAATTACTCATTGACATCCACCCACACACAAATCCACTCCACCTTGGGGGATTCCCCTAAACATTTACTATCAATGCTTTATTCTGTGCATGCTGTCGAAAGTGTTGAAGCAGAACTTCTCCGAAACTGTCAGGGCCTCCCGCATCCTTCACGGTTCAACACGGTGGAGTTCCACCTCATTCTCGTCACACCCTCGCAAGTGACACCATCACGTGTGTCGAGGCTTTACCGCACAAACAGCAATTGGCATGTGACAAGCATTCTGTTTTGGAGAGACCAGAAGAATGGAGCCATGCAGACTGAAGGAAAGGAAATGGTCGGTGGCACCAAAGTGGTGTAAGCAAACAAAGCAGGAAAAAAAAAAACAGCAATCAGCCAGTTAGCGTCTGTAACGGTGCGCACCTGGGCTCTGTTGGCTGGCTGATCTCGTTGGTCGAGCCACCACAGCTGTGGTCTGCCGCCGCGGTGGCTCAGTAGTTATGGTGCTCAGCTGCTGACCCGAAAGACGCGGGTTCGATCCCGGCCAAGGCGGTTGAATTTCTTTGGAGGAGAAATTCTAGAGGGCCATGTGCTGTGCGATGTCAGTGCCCGTTAAAGAACGCCAGGTGGTCGAAATTTCCGGAGCCCTCCACTACGGCGTCTCTCGTAGCCTTAGTCGCTTTGGGACGTTAAACCCCATAAACCAAACCAAACAGCTGTGGTCTAGGGTGAAACTAAGAAAAGCGAAACAGAAACTAAGCGGCTGGACCCTCCTCGGAGCGGAGAACGTCTGTTCATTGTCGCGCCTGCCGTTGGGCGCACGTGAGAGGTGTGCAAGTTACTCTGCAGCATAGAATTCCAAGTTTTCAGTAGGGCTATTTCGATGATC
The DNA here is from genome assembly GCF_055824585.1 of Amblyomma mixtum. Lineage (NCBI taxonomy): Eukaryota > Metazoa > Arthropoda > Arachnida > Ixodida > Ixodidae > Amblyomma > Amblyomma mixtum. The sequence goes on from NC_143013.1 coordinate 105,602,576, forward strand.
TCCTGCTGCACTGGCCGCATCTGGACGCGGCCTCCCGTTGGGAGCCCGTTTGAATCAACCGGTGCGAGAACTGTAGACTGTCGAATCTGGTGAACATACGATGCCATAGATTTACATGGGCGCTGGCCGGGACTGCGCTGGCAGTCGAATTATACGGATTTCCGAATTAGCTGGGCTCGAATTAATGAGCTTTTTTTGTGTACCTGAAAACAGGCAGAATGAATACATTGGTTACAAACATGTCTTTTAAGGCGGAAGCCTTTAATGCCTCATCGTTGTAAGCAGGAGCTGTCGACAGAAATGTCACACTTTTCAACTGGTCGAAACAGTCGTGACGTCACAGTGCGTGAATTTCAAGCAGAACCAATTGTACTTTGGCTACTATCCATGCAACCAATTAAAGGGACCGTATAGTGATGCTTCAAGTAAGTGGGACTGAGTTCAGTTAATTGCTTACTTAACCAATTAGACTAAATTAACCCTTCTAGTCAGGCCAGATAAATAAATAAATCCGTATAGGAAATTGGTCGAGTTCGGGAATCGAACCCCGGTCTCTGGAGTGCAAGACGAGCATGCTAACCATTCCTCCATGCCAACTCAATGGTTTGGAATGAACAAAGGCGCCTCTAGTGAATACGGTGTCTTCGTTTACTCCCATCTTCCTCCCTTCCCATTGTCATGGAAGGTTTCGTTGTTATGCGGTGTCCACCCAGATACGAGACACAGGTACATTTCCTTTCCTCAAAAACCAATTTACCGACGAGCAAGGCGTACAACCAAACGGGCGATGGCGTTCTAAGGATTCCCTGGCAGCGTTGCAAGACGCTCTCGCGTTTCACTCTTAGAGGCGAAGCCTAACATCTTAACAACGCATCAGTGACACTGGCAGCAACACCACGTTTAAGGCTTTCGCCTTGCCGCGCTTTAGGTGAACAAAGTGCCCTCCTGAATTTTTTCAGGGTCAGTGGTAGGTTGCCTTTTGTAACCTGGGGATGCCCGATAATGCATTGTAAGCCATCCTTATTTATTAGTGCACGAGCATTTATGGTGGCCGGTTTTGTGGCTTTATGGAGGCAGCCCATGTAATCGTGGACCGCAACCCAACCCAAGCAACCCAAGTCTCACCGATGGCAGCACCTGCCACAGAAACCTCCCTTTTGCCACTGCTCTACCTGCAAACTGGATGGCAATAAACATTTCTGACCGCGAAATGTCCTCCTTTGACTTTTACGTGAAAGAACACACACCAACAGCCGCCTTAATTTAGCACCGGAGCACTGAAACACACCAGGCAGCGCACATATCCGTATTTGGCCTAATTACACAAATCCACTAACAATTTTTTTTTCTACTTATTTCTCTCTGTCATGATACAATCTCCTGCCACGATTAGAGACAAGACATATTCCATCATTACTTCCCATACGTTGCCACCTCTTGATCACACTGTTAAGTATCACCTTAGTTTTACCTTAAACCATGACTTCACCACTTTCTTTGCCACCCTCTATTATTGATATTATGTAATGCGAAGGCAAGATAACCGCTGGTCCTTAAGGGTAATGGAGTGGATTCCAAGAGAAAGCAAACGTAGCAGGGGCAGCAGAAAGTTAGGTGGGCGGATGAGATTAAGAAGTTTGCAGGAATATGGTGGCCGCAACTAGCGAAGGACAGGGTTAATTGGAGAGACACGGGAGAGGCCTTTGTTATGCAGTGAGCGTAGTCAGGCTGATGATGATGATTACTGATTCCTTCTATTCCTTTTCACTCTGTCCCTCTGATACATCACTGGTTCACTGCTCTCTGCGTGACATGCCGCAGTCAAGTCCATTCTAATGTCACACAATCATTCCTAACTCATCTCTGTTCTCTACATTGCACAGAAATCAATCTTATTCAATACACTTCTTCACAGACTGTATATGTGATGCCTAATTAAAAAGAGGAAATGAAACCTCAAGCAGGTGACACAACAAAAGGCAGAAGGACGTCGGAGACAAAAGAAAATTGACGCTGCGTTTATATAGAAAGCTGCCTTCACAGCAAACAGGAACCTTTGCATGCTTATCAAGACAGCACCAAAAACGGCTTAACAAGATGACAATGCTGCACAAAACATAGATCATTTGCATGAGCACCAAGAAATGCATTCACAGTACTCACTGCGGACTTTGGATCACTTTGTTTCCGCCCAAGGGAGAGTTGAAAGGAGCAAGACTTTTGGCGTGTTCTTGATTCCACGAGAGAAGGACTTTCACATCCGCTCGGCGAGTCCTTTTCAGATCTGCCATCCGCAATCAGTTCGAACACAAAGGGCACATTGTGAACCCTTAAAATGTGTCCTGGTTTTTCAAGCGGCTCCATAGACAATGCTTCCTCCTCCACTGAAGTTAACCTTTCAACTGCAGCTTCAGCGTCAGCTACATCAGCAGCAGCGGAGTCAAAAACGATGTTATATGAAGGTGAACAACTTCTTTCCTCGCCATGTAAATCCTGCAACCAAACCGGCAACAGGCTGAACCTACATTCAACCAGAAATTTATTACAACATATACTCATGGTGATTCAGGGCTTCCAGTTTATCCAAACTGAAGCTTTGGTCTGGTCAACATCAAATCTGCTTAAAAAGGCTCCTCCTTAATTAAAACACTGCACAACTGAAACAGACTTCAGTCCCCACTAAGTTGAAATTGTAAGTAGTGAACCATATGCTATAAGTTTACTTAGACCAATGAATTTAACAGCCTTTGAAACGAATGAAAATGTGGGAAGATAGGAGCATATCACTTCCAACTCAAAAACAGTCACAGCTTTTTTTCTTTTTTTTGGTACTGATAAGTGAAAGGACACCGAACAAAATGGCATTACAGCAGACTCCCTTTAATATGAACTTGAAAGAACTATGAAATTCTGTGTCTTTTCAAAAGCTCTTTCATAAAGGATATGTGAGCATGAAAGGCATGACTAAATGTATGTTACAGGGAAAAAATAGATAAATAAAAGACCTGGCAGTGAAAAGACAATTGCGTAGATAATGTTTACTCTGCTATGCATGAATTTAGCCGAAGAGCGAAGGCATAAAACAAGCTTTCATCATCGCACCTGCAAATGCCTTCAGTCCACTTTTTTATTGCCCTGCATTTTTCTCTTGTTCCACAATACAGCTAATTGTGCTCTTTTTCTGCTTCTATGCTTTCCCTCTGACAGGGTGTCTACATAGCTGACGTTTCCAAATTCCTTAAGTTTTCCAGGTTTCCTCTGAGTACTTTTGTAAAATTCCCTAAGTGACAGAACTTTGCTTTATGTCTAGACGGGCTGACACAATACCGCCTTATGGTGTCACTCTCAAATAAGGATGTTCAAAAGTAAAAATGACTTTTCAAGGATGTTCAAAAGTAAAAGAGACACCTGCATTGTGGCATCAGCCAACAACTTCCCATTTTTTGAGCTCAAGCTCCTTCACAGAAGCGGCGGCACGCTTCTTTTCCGTTCATATTTCAATACATTGACTCTTCTTATCTCGTCGTCGCCAGCTCCTCTGTTCACTGTGCATTCACCCCACAGACCGTTAGAAGCATCATCTTATCATCTTAGCTGCACACTAAAACTCCTCCAACCAATGACGAGTCAATGAGATTTCATTGGGTGACAAGGAATCGTTCCTTTGGATTTTCGCCAAGACATTACGTACTTGTTAATAAAAAAATCTTCACTTGACAAATGCGTTTCCGTATGAAAGAGAGAGAATTATCTTGGCAAAAGTGTGCAATCCTTGTTTTAATCACAGATTACAGTTAGTCACAATTGAGTGCATATTTCCATCGTCCACCATGACTTGCGTCATAAGCCAAGTTTTTTCTTCAAAGCTTTCTCATCAAAGATCAGAGTGAAAACTCAATCTCATTTAATCCAAACCTGAGTGCCCACTGAAAGAGACTCAATGACTCCAGGAATCACACCTGGTTTCATGTTAATGTTAGCTAATCACTGTCTCAGGGAACACTGGGTCAGCAAACTGAAACCTGGTGCAAAAAGCCTGTAAGCTCATGGCCTACGGAAGTACAAAGCAAACTTTTTAAGCCAGAAAGAAAACTGCTTGCCTTTACTCCTCAGCTTTGATCGAAAGTGTGCACACATAAGTTTGAATACCTTATCCGTGACGCCTGGGCGGATGACACCTAGGGCCCTTGAAATTGATGGTGGCAACCTGTGCTGTTGCTTCTGTAACCTTGCAATAGTCTTGCTGCTGCTTTTCACCTTTCCCTGCAGCCTTTTTATAGTTGCTGCGGCTCTCGACTTTGAATGTTGCAGCCCATTGCTATGTGTTGAGCCCACTGCTAGACCCCTGCCGAGAACTGGAATAGAAGAAAAATGAGCGTAACAATAAAGTGAGCCTTGTCACACGTCCCTAAAACAAAGCCTATTTAATGGTTCCATCAACACTAGGCATTGCTGGCAATAAGTGGAACGCAAGACATTAGGATTACTTTTCAATGAACACAATCCATTCGTTGGGATTCACTGACACAGCTTGTGGGGACGCACTCGTCTCCTGTGGTTTGCCTTCCCGCAATGCACCCTCAACTCGTTCTCTGTGGTTAGCTTCCCCGCAATGCATTCTCCTTACTTTAACAGGGGATGGCGCTCGCGTCGCAGAGAAACTAGCGCCACGGATGGCGTGTTTGCTGCGCGCGCACGCGGGAGAGACGGTCCTCTTCTGCTCAGCACGAGGAAAGCGCGCGGACGTGTCGCGCGCGGCTCTGCTCTTCGTTGGTGGGCGACCTTGTGGTGGGAACATGTTCCCGCTAGACCGTCCTCGGAGCTTCCCTCTTGCCCTAGCGTAGGCGAACGTTCGCTCGTAACCGTGCTGGTGAGTCGGACATCCTCGATTCCTCAGTGTATTTTGTTGCTAGCTGGCGTTATTGTTGCTGTAGCAATAAATGCCTTGTTTGTGTCAGCCAGTGTGTTGTTCCTTTGTTTCCTCAGAGCAAGGCCCGCCGTGGTCAGCCTGCGCTCGATAGCGTACGCGACCACGGAGTGGGGTTCGTGCGGTTTTGAACTGTGTCAGCCGCGGTTTAGCGGGGAGAATGTATATTTATCTCCCCTCTTTAAACCCCACAAGCTCATGAACAGAGCCGACCTGACTATAACTGGCCCCAGAGCAAAGTTCCTGTGTCCCAAGATGATCTTTCTAGCATTAAATTACAGTGTTTGCATTGACTCAAGAGTATCTGACGGTTAAGACCCCTGGTTTCCCCGAAAACGGACAAAAAATCGTGTATATAGGTATTTTCTGCAGACTTCTGTTCAAAGCTAACTAACTCTGGCAACAGCAGCGCGCATGCCTCTCCATCTGGCTATGCACCGAAGCTTGAAAAGCAGCAATTTCGGTACAGAATACGGAAGCTGCACGTCGTGAATTATGACTAAACGCATTCTTATCAAGCAAAAAAAAAAGGTCGCATGAAAAGAAGGCTTACCCAATCGATTTGAAACTTTGCTTTATTATAATAAGCAAAATGATAAAAGCCGCTATACTAAGAGTGTACTGAAAACCTTTCGACGAACCAAACACTAACCTGCACCACAGTCCCGTTCCTCAGAGCTCGAAGCCCTCTCAACTAAGTCAGGAAAGCTGCTGCTTGGGGGATGTACAGACCCACCACCCATCACATCTTTCGCGGTACGGCCATGGTTCATGGGCAGATGTGGTGCTGCAGGAAATGACAGGGAACATAACAAAATGTTCAGAATGAATACGGTGCACACATGAGCGTGCACATTTGTGAATGCAGAGCCTCTTCATTATTCATTAAAGTCTCTCTCTCTTCCTTGACAAACACTGAGCAAACGCTCAGCAGAATAAGCAAATTATTGACCTTGAAGTAAAACTACAAATCTGACGTTACTTTCATATAAGGAAAGATACAAACTAGGCCCGGATCCATTGTACAGCATGCAAAATTAGATCTTCATTAGTCTCTACAATATAGATAAATGTATCATATTTTCTCGCGTATAACTGGCGCCAAAAATTTTAAAAAATGTGCTTAAGAAGTTAGGGCGCGGGTTATCAGCGAATATTATGGGAAGTGGGGGGAGGGGTCGACTTCACGGCAATGTGCAGCTTGCCGTACAGAACCAATAAAAGGCCAAAATAAGTAATAGCCAGATTCACATCCATAGTCTGTTTAGTCTACAACACCACCAGAGAAGCCACACTTTTAACACGCTTTGTTCAAACGTTTTTGGGCCCTCTGACGCTTCAAAGTAGGGTGTCGTTTCTTATACACCGCAATTTCCACTGTTATCTAGCCTTGTAAGTGCACCATGCGTGTGTCTCAGTGGCAATCTTACGCAGTGAAAGAGAAATTGAAAATCATATCCACTGATGGAGAGACTGGCAACTGAGCAGCTGCGAAAAAACATGACCTGGATGAGTCTTGTATTCGCAACTGACGGAAGAAAAAAAAACAGTTTCTTGAAACAGCAAACAAGGAAAGGAGAGCATTTCATGGCCCAAAGACTGGCGTGTACCCCAAGCTCGAGACGCAGCTTGCCAAATTCACCAAAGAAGGCAGGAGTCATGGCCATGCTGTGTCGACAGAGGTGGCACAGATGGAAGCACTGAAGCTGGACCCGGAAATGGATATTCCATGCGAGTTTCGACTAAGCCGTGGATGGCTGCAGTGCTTTATGGCCAGACATAGATTTTAGATGCGGAAGCGAACTACCATGTGCCAGCGCCTTCCTGACGCATACGAGGACAAACTGTTGAACTTCCAACGTTACATCACCAGGTTTAAGGGGGGACAGTGGTCTTAGACCTATCTTCCTTATTTATACTCCAATCCTAATGAAACTGTACCACCTTGCTCAGTTATACTGATTTCAGCAATGAAATCATCTTTCTCATAAATTAGTCGGTTCCCAAGATAATTTTAATTCGTCATTCATTAGTAACTCAGTGCAAAGAAAACTGCTCAATAAAAAATCATTTTTAATCCATGGCTATATAGTATGAGGAGTAGAGAGTGCAATAATCAAGATTATTTTTCCATTTTACGCTCATTAGTAATTTTACAGCACTTGGAATATCAATGATCAAGGCGGGAATGTAATGCATCAATAAACTTGGCGAAATTATAAATTTTTGAAGTGCGAATGAACAAATCTGCTTCGATTATTGCACACACTGTGCCTTCAGCTTCCCTTAGCAAATAATACATCTCTATCTGTCCCAGATGTTGAAATATCGACATACCAAGACAGCCAGATGTCCAAAATTTTCACGCCATTAAATTGTCTGCTATTGCGTAAATTCAGCCCACACGATGATCTGAATTTCATATTACGATCAAAATGTTGATTTCTTGAAGGAAAAAATTGGTACAGCTGGAAAATAACAGCTGCAGATTCCACAAATGCCATTTTTTGAAAATTGATTTTTTTGGTCATTTTTTGGTTTCAAAGACCAGTGTCCCCCCTTAAGAAAGAGCACAACTATCTGTTATTGCAGGTAGGAAATGCTGTTCAAACTCCAGTATATTTCGAGATGTCGACAGATACTACTCTGGAGAAAAAGGGCTCGAAATCAGTTAGCATGCTTACTAGCGGAAACACCATGCTGCTCTGCACAGAAATGTTGTGTGCTTTGGCCGACGGCATGAAACTGTGCCCATAAGTCACATTCAAGCGCAAGACGCTATTAAGTATACCATTGCCCCCAGGAATTCTTGTGCGGACGGAAGAGAATTCTTGGATGACAAACGATCTTATCAGTGACTGGATTCGAGCCCAGATGGAAATTTCGCAAGTGGGACCACTTAAAGTGGGTTATTGGACAGGGACCACTTGAGCAAGTGGGACCACTTGATAAACAGGAACAATAAAAAAAATTGAAATTTTAGTTAGAACCATGAAATTTGATATTTCAGATGGTTCCAACTGGGTTTTGAAATTGGTTCCAATTGTGCCTTTGCATATTATTAAGGTGCAAAAGGAAAACTGATTTGTGAGGACTGCAGGGCAGTGCTGAGCCTGCATGGTGCCAACATTTTCACAGGAGAACTGATACTGAGAATTGCATATACTGTCATGGAAATCAAGACACATGCACAAACATACATCACACAGAAGAAGGAGATATAGTCAGACACTAATAACATCGACTCATGTGTACACATCCACACAACACTCTTTTGCTTCCATACATATATACCCTGCTTGTGAGACTCTCATACTGGGGCCAGTGGCGCTTGCCTATTGAGCGCAGTTATTTCATAAAATTTCGGCCTCAGTGATTGAGAAAATAATGAATACAATTTATTAGGTTAAGCTGCTGACAGCTCTTATTTTAAGAGTCGGACTATGGTTCTGCCTTGCTTGTCTAATATGCAAATGTTCACATGGATCATGGTTCCACTTGATGCCCAGCTGTGGCCACTTGCAGTCTAGTGGTCCCACTTGTAAAAACCACTTGTTAAATGGCACCACTTGAAAGCAAGTGGGACCACTTGTAAAAACCACTTGCTTTCAAATGGTCCCACCAGTGGGACCATTTGGAATCCCACTTCATATTTTCATCTGGAGCAGCCTGGGAGAAAGGAACAGGAACAGCATTTACGATGCCATCGCGCAGGCAAAGTCATCGAGGTGAGCTTGTAATATCTGGGCTTCAGAGGGCATGATCTCGAGGAGGGGGAAGGAATGCACCTTTTCCTGGCATTTTTCCAGGGCGACGATGAGAGCACTAGAGCCTACCAGCCGACAGACTGCAAGTGCCGTCCACCTGGAGATGCTGAATTGACCCAGTGGACCTGCTGTTTGATTTAGTGGCAAATAAAGTTTTTTTCTCTCTTCCGCCGGCCGCGACGAAAAGCATGGCAGCTCTTTCTCTGCGAACTGACATTCTATTACACTCATTTAGAAAGCAAAGATAGTGGTCGCCAAGAAGAAAGCACTCAGCAAGATATAAAGTTGGGCTATTTGGTACTTCTTTTTTTCCACCGTCAAACAGCGCACAAAGAACACTAGGACTGTAAGAAAGAAAGACACGGACTAGCCCCGCCGCGGTGGCTCAGTGGTTATGGAGTTCGGCTGCTAACCCGAAAGACACGGGTTCGATCCCGGCCGCGGAGGTCGAATTTCGATGGAGGCGAAATTCTAGAGGCCCGTGTACTATGCGATGTCAGTGCACGTTAAAGAACCCCAGGTGGTCGAAATTTCTGGAGCCCTTCACTATGGCGTCCCTCATAGCCTGAGTTGCTTTGGGACATTAAACCCCAATATATATATATATATATATATATATATATATATATATATATATATGAGAGAAGCCAACAGCCACAGAAACCAAGTATATATATATATATATATATATATATATATATATATATATATATATATATATATATATATATATATATATGAGAGAAGCCAACAGCCACAGAAACCAAGGGACACAGGGGATTTTTTAATTTATTTTGTGGCGTTGATCGATCAATTTAGAATATTACTGAAAATGTTATCGCTTAAAGCTAATAGATTAAAAGAGCAGAAGAAAAAACATCCACACGCCGCCAGTGGGATCCGAACCCACGACCTCCAAATTACGCGTCCGGTGCTCTACCTTTGAGCTACGGCGACGGCTGTAATATATACACACACACACGCAGGCATTTTTTGTGGTGTTCAAAGTTAGGGGTGCGGGTTGTATGCAAGGGCGGGTTACACTCGCGGAAATACAATATATGCTCCGACTTACCTAGTATACCTTGGCACACAGTAGGCACAGCCGCTCTAGTAAGTCGCGTATGCCCAGGATCCATAAAGTGTTTAGCTGTGAAGTGCTCGCTGCACATTCTGTAGCTGGCATACAAGGCACTGGCTGGCTTCCGCAAAAGGTCGTCTCTGCCAGTATACGCAACCCATTTGGCCGACCTGCATATGTGTTTAAAGGGACACTGAGGAGAGCTCTATTAATATTTTTTTTATAGCAAAATCCGATAGTTCGGCATTTCATGGCTTTGTTGCCACTTGGCCGGCAGCGAAAGATGCATTTATTTCTAAGAAATTTGGATTCGAAGTTGAAATAGTTTTTCCCGCCGCTCTGATTCAAACTTGGGATTCTGCTATGACGACACAGAACTAAGTGACGTGAAACATGACATTCACATGACGTAACGCAGACTCCGTGATTTCTGACGGCCAGCAGTGTGGCCCAGCAGCAGCCGAAAAGAAAGCTACCGCCGGCCGCACGTTGAAGGCATCTATCGGCTATTGCGGCCGTCGCTTCGTTTACATTTGCACTGGCGTTTTGCCAGCGTTACAATGGATCCCGTTCTCGAAGTCGTCAACGAAGTTCTCGCAAATAGACGCCTTTAGCATACCGTGTACCTTGTTACCGTTAGCGGAATACCGGGAGCCCCCATACCGCTGAGAACAAGCGCTGATTGGTCCCGGCGCTGCAGGAGCGCGCGTAGCTATCGGGTACGTGGCGCCACCTGGCGACGTCAAGGAGATTTGCGCATGCATTTGCTGCGCCTCAGTGATTCGTAGCTTCTCGTGCCCTAGTGTTGCTAGAACTATTGGTTCTAGCAACACTGTTTTGTTCTATGACGCCATGAAGCTTGTACTTGCGAGTTTGGCCTGTGGCGGCGATACCTGTATTTTGGTTCTTGCTCTTTTCTATGTTACAGGAGCTTTGTTGTCAGTATGAATGGCGTTTTTGTAATCAGGAGCTGGTATTCTGTCGATGCAAGTCAACTTCAATTTCTCCTCAGTGTCCCTTTAAGGCACTGGATCACTGCACTGCTGAAAGTATAAGAATTAAATACTTCACTAGCATCCGCACAAGTCTCCACAAGTGTTATGATAACAGGGTATCACACATTTAGGGAAATGGTACATTACCTGTATCTAGAATAAGTACTGTCTCGTAGGTTTCCAAACAGCTGCATAGCTGTTGCAGCCTGCCTAGTGTTCATTTCACGACAAAAATTTAACTAACACAAGTGAAACTATTCGTAACCACAATGCACAATCGTTGCAATATAAAAATGGGTCCCTTAATTTATTATGCTGAAAACTGAAAGCAGTACAACAAACCTGCTGTCCCGTGGGATGCGGAAGAAGCACATTCCGGGCTTTCTGCGCGAAGTGTTATTGTCGCACCACGGCACACAGCAGTAGTAGCCATGAGACATCAGCTGGAAAATGTAAATTACAAGTATCTATCATTCTGATGCACCTTCACACTGAAACTGTGTAAACAAACGAAACAGATGCGAAAGCTGCGAAGAAACGAAATTACCAACAGGGTCAATATGCTTCCCTAATGCTTGTGATGTGCTGAACACTGATGCACCCAATACTACACAACAAGGCGAAGACACCTACCAATTGCTTTAAAACATTCCTCCATTCTCAGAAGTTATATCCTCTGCTCCCTAGAAGTCCCATTCCATGGCTAACTGTGTGTTTTGTTCGACAAATGTTTGGCACCATGACGGCTACAACAGGGCTACCAAACAGACACTTGCAGAGTGTTAGGAGCACTGAAAACAAATGCTCGGGTGCAATGCATGTTTTCAGAAGCGTAGAATCAATTTTCGGCGTGCACACCACATGCTGGTTTTCAAACTTTTAGAAGGTCCTACGCGTTCCTTTTTTTTCCCAGCCGTGTTTTGAAAAGCACACTCCCGTGTTGTCACTGCACGGATGCAATGCGCATATGCCGTAGCGAAGATGACGGAATCTTCATTGCACAAGTTTCTGGTTATTGAGCTTTTCGTGCGTTACATTTTTTTCCCGGCTGTCTTGAAGATTATACGGACCCATACTAACTACACGAGAACGCTAGCGTCTTCAATGCTTACCCATTTTTTTTTCAACTTGACTGCAGTTTTAGAAGGATAGAAACTTGGGCAAGTTGGTATGGTGTCATGGTGAATCTGCCAGCTTGAATACAGGGACGAGAAAGAAGACAAAACAAGCGCCGACTCGCTAATATAAAGTTTATTAAAGTGAACAGGGAATATATTGCGCACAATTAGAAAAATGTGGCCAGAAGGTATGACGTAATAGTGGTGTTCTCGGCCCCTAATAAGTTCTCTAAAATCTACAACATTGGTGAGAATGAATCTGTGAATGTGGTTCGGGATAAGCACACGTGTAGAGTGAAACATGAGAATGCTTGGTTTGGTTTATGGGGTTTAACGTCCCAAAGCGACTGAGGCTATGAGAGACGCCGTAGTGGAGGGCTCCGGAAATTTCGACCACCTGGGGTTCTTAAACGTGCACTGACATCGCACAGTACACGGGCCTCTAGAATTTCTCCTCCAAAGAAATTCAACCGCCGCGGCCGGGATCGAACCCGCGTCTTTCGGGCCAGCAGCCGAGCACCATAACCACTGAGCCACCGCGGCGGCTGAAACATGAGAATGCATATGTGCCTTGTAAAATGAATGTGGCGCATCGAATACCGTACCTTGCGGTCGGGTTTATGTGGGTCAAACTGGAAGGTGTATCAAAATTACGGGAGTACGAGATGTCTTTATATATTGGCAGGGGTTCCTGGCTGTATATTGCAAGCATATTATTAAACGGGAGATTATTGAGGCTAGATCACACGATTTGGTGCCGAATGTGTGAGGCCGTCCATCGCGTTAACACGCTGCAAGTTGGACTATCTAGATCAGGGCAATGTTTGGAGCGATTTCTGACTCATGTTGTGATGTATGCTTATCGGTAATTGTGCGGTTTGTGCTTGGCTTTCCAATGTTCCCTGTTCACTTCAATAAACTTTAGATGCGAGTCAGCGCTTGTTTTGATCCTTTCTCGTCAATATCTTTCGCGCTGGTAGATTCACCATGATGACCACAGTTTACCGCACCGTCAACAAATATCACTCTGAAAATGTTGTGGATTGTTGGGCTGCATAAGAAATGGCACGTCTCCGTAAAACTCAACGCGAAACCATGCGAAACTAACCTCTAGACAAAGCACACACCAGGCGTGGGCGCGCCCTTCACTAACTGCGTCGGCCGGCGTGTTCAGGTAATTTGCTTGAAATGCAGCGCAGTTCGGCAAAAAAACAAGAACAGTTCTCACCTTACTGTTGTCAGAAACGCCCAACGAAGCAAGCAGAGTCCGCGCGTGCTTACAAAGACGCCGCGTACTCGCACAGACATAGAGTTTCTTACTATTACCTAGAGGGAAAGCTGGCAAGCCGTCTATGGGAGTTTGCATGGAGACCCCACGTGACCACCTCAGCCACCATGGGCGCTCAAAGCATCATGGGGCGGTGAGCTACTTGTTGCGGAACTGCAACTTTTGGCCAAAAAATAATCAAGAAATAAAGCTGTTTGATAACTACAAACGTCCTGACATTGAAAATCTTGTCTAATGATTGCAACAAACGAGCAGAAAAGCATTTAAGTGCAAAATTTGCCCAAAATAAGAGACGACTCGCTCTCCTATTGGCCAAGCAATGAACACTATAAGAACTAATATTTCGTAATTAACAAGCGCACTTTTAAAAGTAAATATGTTTTCAAAAAAAATGTTGTTGCTTAGATACTTTAAGAGGTTTTTTAATGGCATTTCAGAAGAGTAAAACCTTTTATTGGCGTCGTGTGTCGTCGCGTTTTCACTACTATGGTTTTTGCACACTGCGGTCGCGCGAAAGTCGTCTGCGCACACACGAACAACGTTTTTGAAATGAAACGTCTGAGTAGTACCACTCTGTGTTCCCGAAAAACTACGACTGTTCCGCAACAAGTAGCTCACCGCCCCATGATGCTTTGGGCGTCCACGGTGGCTGAAGGGCACCCTAGCAAAAATTCTGATAGGATAAACTGTTAAGAATCCTATCAGTTCTGTCTATTGCATTATGAAACGATACAACTAATACACTGATAAAATTCCTTTTAGTTCTATTCTGGATGTATCAGCGTTATTCTGCGTATATAAGTCTATCAGTGTATTAGAGTATTCGTATTAGTGTACCAGATCTATGGCGCCTATCAGTACCTATATGTGTTGTATAGGTGTAGTATGTGCATCGAGGAGAAACAAGCTTTCTCGACAGCCAAGAAAATAAGTAAAAAACAATCTTTCTGTATTATCACAAAAGGCAGTACATATAATTCAAATGATGAAGCAAACAATTTGTGAAGGAATGCATAATAAAAATCTACACAACAAAATTAATGTACCAAGCAGTTCAAAAACGAGTAATAAATTGATCACATTTAAAACAGCAAAGGTTTTTACATTGAATAACAATGAAACCCACATCGTATTCACACCTGCCTTGTCCTGCAGGAAACAAAAAAAAAAATGCTGTGAAGAAAGTATTAACCCAATAAAAATCAACCACACCAACAGGAGGAGTGACAGAAAGTATTTCAAAACACTGCATATCCTGCAAGTTGTAAACCATAAAACAAACGAAAGGAGCCACTGACTAGAAATTCACTGTAAATGAACACATACCTTCTCATCAAGAACACAACAGGAATAGCAGAAGGGTGATCACATTTAAAACAGGAATAATATTTTCGCATTAAACAGTAAAAGCTTGAGCCCAGAGTAGCAGGCAATAAAAGAAAACTGCTATAAGCAAACTACAAAAAGCAATCAACATCAACCACAGAACAGGTGGAGAAAAAAAATGCAAAATTCAATTCAATTCAATTTTATTCTCCAGTTATACACTGGAACGTTCTCCGGGCTAAAAGGACCGACTGGGCCTTGACTGAGTCCCGGAGACGTTTACCTCTGCACTCCTGAAAGACACGAAACTGAAGCAAACTTTGACTAGGAATTTACACCAGCGCTTTTCCAATTCGTGAAACATGTACCAACCAGCCCGTATTTGCCCTCTTCTGTAATATTCTACCGGGCTTTATTAGTGTGTCAGTTGGAATTCTATATGTTGTATGAGGATCTCTGTTTTCTGTAAAAGACTGATACATCATCCTATCAGGTCTTGTACATGGCACAGTGAGATCTATCTGCTCCCTACCAGTCTGGTACAGAGTTCTATGGGTCAGGTAGGAATATAAATCAGACTAATAGAAGGACCTGTACGACCTATACATATTTTTAAGAGACTTGTAGAAATTTCTATCAGTTTTTTTGCTAGGGCAGCGCCGCCAGCTTTCCCTCTAGGTAATAGTAAGAAACTCTATGCGCACCATAGAGTTTCTTACTATTACCTAGAGGGAAAGCTGGCGGCGCTGCCCTTCAGCCACCGTGGACGCCCAAAGCATCATGGGGCGGTGAGCTACTTGTTGCGGAACAGTCGTAGTTTTTCGGGAACACAGAGTGGTACTACTCAGACGTTTCATTTCAAAAACGTTGTTCGTGTGTGCGCAGACGACTTTCGCGCGACCGCAGTGTGCAAAAACCATAGTAGTGAAAACGCGACGACACACGACGCCAATAAAAGGTTTTACTCTTCTGAAATGCCATTAAAAAACCTCTTAAAGTATCTAAGCAACAAAATTTTTTTTTAAAACATATTTACTTTTAAAAGTGCGCTTGTTAATTACGAAATATTAGTTCTTATAGTGTTCATTGCTTGGCCAATAGGAGAGCGAGTCGTCTCTTATTTTGGGCAAATTTTGCACTTAAATGCTTTTCTGCTCGTTTGTTGCAATCATTAGACAAGATTTTCAATGTCAGGACGTTTGTAGTTATCAAACAGCTTTATTTCTTGATTATTTTTTGGCCAAAAGTTGCAGTTCCGCAACAAGTAGCTCACCGCCCCATGATGCTTTGAGCGCCCATGGTGGCTGAGGTGGTCACGTGGGGTCTCCATGCAAACTCCCATAGACGGCTTGCCAGCTTTCCCTCTAGGTAATAGTAAGAAACTCTATGATGCGCACAGACGACTGTCTCTCAGTGTTGCCAGATGGCCTGGAGTGGTATGGCCAAAATGTTAAAAATTTGTAGCCCAAATCGCTATGCAACAATGGTAATAGTAAGAAACTCTATGGCAACAATACCAAGATAGTCAGTAGCCAAAAAGTAAAAAGCGTTGTGGTTACAAAATTCTCAATATATCAACGTTTATGCAGCCTGTTCCGCTACACTGCATCTCAGAGCTGAAACAGCGAATTATTCGAGCTCAAATTTCGCACAGAAACTGAATTTGGCCGTCAGAATAATTTTATACCACACTTGTGTGGGGTACTTGCCTGAATAGATAAGAAAAAGTCCGATATTCTCATCATATGCGGCGGCAACCAAATGAAATAGGCCACTTTCCCAGAAATCATGCCAGAAATGAACTGGTGGCGCCATCTAGTTTGTCGGGAGTGAAGATTCGGTAAAGGACGTGGGGGAGTATTTTGCGGGAGGTTTGAGGCAAGTCTTGGTTTCAGGATGCTGTACCACGAAAGTCTTCAAACTTAGTGCAGTTTTGGCTAAAGTAAGCTTTTTGGGATCACTGATAAAGCAGTTGCTGAAGAGTCTGTAAACCTCCTGCCAATGATCCCCCTCCTTTGCCTAATCTCCACGGTCGACCAAGGAGATGGTGTCACCGGTGCAGTTAATGAGAGCGGCCTGTTTCGTTTCTTCGTCGCCGCAGACGATGCTAATATTCTACTTCTTCTTATTAATGCGGAAGCATTATAAGGCTATGTTGACCCAAGAAGTGTCCGCAAAATGTGTCGACGCGGACGTTGGTCCTCTGTGGCATCGGTCATATGACGTCATGAGACGAATGAAAAGAAAACTGAAGAAAAGAAATTGCCGTTGATTAAGTTATTTCCTAATGCGAAATTTGAGCGCAGCTGATCAGCTGTTTCAGCTTTTCGATAGACTGAGGCAAAGAGTGCGAGCAAGACATGTATATAATTACAAACAGCTTTTTATTTTTCAGACATTTTGGTTCTTCACACTCCACTAACAGTAAAGTTACACTTGAGAGAGATTACAATACAAAATAATTATTGCACTTAAAGTGCGCTACCACAAGAGGGAGAGGCAAACAAAAAAAACACAATTTGTTCACTGAAGCTTGAACGGCGGCTCGGGTGGTCAACGCCCTTCTTATATAGGCTCGCTCCATATCTGTCTGTTCTTCGCGCCAAGGCAGGCGTGCGCGTATACACACAGTGTCGGCTGGGCAGTCTCCTTCTCCGTCTCACGCTGGGCGCGAGTACTCATTGGTCAAAGGCCGGGAGTGGCTTCGAGGAACATCTGGAACTTTCTGTCTTGGCGCCGCCGCCGTCGCGAGAGTGTGAGGTGGAGGTGATCTCTTAGCGCACGCAAGGCTATACGCCCTCTCCGTCAACATCGCGTAGAAACGACTCGGACAGTCTAGAACAATCGACGGCAATCCCCCGCGCGACGCGTCGGAGAGCGGCGGGAGAGGGGGCAGCCACACACACAAAGCTATAGTCGCACTCCAGGGGTTCCTTCTCTCCCGTTTTACGACGTACACGCGCCTGCGAGAGCCCATATGTTTCTCTATGGAGAGCCGTCCGCGCGGCGCTGTTTTTTTTTGTTCCTTGCTAAGGAGCTCGAGGGGAGGAGGTTGCGCTTTACCCTCTCCTGGTTACAACGGACAACGACGACGGCAACACCGCGAAACGCAGAAACAGACGCCTAGAGCTGCGCTCAAATAAGAAAGGAAAATTTGCATCTAGGTAGGAGCATAGGTCGGCACCATGAGGAATGGCTCACTCACACTCGCACTCACGACCAGTCGCACTCACATCCACTCACTCACACTCATACTCGCAACCACTCACGCCACTCACATCCATTCACACTCACAACCACTCGCACTCACATTCACTCACTGACATAATTCACACTCGCAACCACTCACGCTCACGGCCACTCACATCCATTCAAACTCACAACCACTCACACTCACATCCAACTCACACACTCACGGCCACTCGCACTCACAACCACTCACATCCGCTCACTCTCACAAGCACTCACACTCAAACCCTTTCACTCACACTCACACTCACGACTACTCGCACTCATAACGACTCACATCCACTCACGCTCACATCCACCCACTCATACTCACACTCACGATCACTCAAAACCACTCACATTCTCAACAACTCACATCCACTTACTCAAAACCACTCCCTTCCACTCACTCTCACTCACGCCCAGTCCCATTCACACCACTCACATCCACTCACACTGACAACCACTCACACTCACATCCACCCACTCACACTCATATCCACCCACTCACACTCACGGCCACTCACATTCATGACCACTCACATTCACATCCACTTACTCACCACTCACTTCCACTCACTCACACTCACGCCCAGTCCCATTCACACCACTCACATGCCACATCCACTCACACTGACAACCACTCATACTCACATCCACTCACTCACACTCACGGCCACTCAGATGCACTAGCTCTCACGACCACTCACGCCCACAACCACTCACATTCACGACCACTCACACTCACTACTCACATCCACTGACACTCACAACTGCTCACATTCACAACCACTCACATCCACTTACAACCAATCACTTCCACTCACTCACACTCACGCCCACTCCCATTCACACCACTCACATCCACTCACCCTGACAACCACTCACACTCACATCCACTCACTCACATTCACGGGCACTCAGATCCACTAGCACTAACGACCACTCACGCCCACTCACAGCAGTGTTTTATTCCGCAGGTGGATTCACCCGATTCTGCTGCACCTGACGCCTGCGAGTAAAGCGAGCAAGCAAGAAGCACGGGTGCACACCAGATCCATATTCTGTTTTGGACCTCGTGTGTCCGTCTGAAGAGAACGAAGAGGTGTCGGAACTCGACTCGTATATCGCCAGTTCTGCTACAGCAGAAAATGTTCTGCAGTTCTGGAGGCAGAATGAAAGCACCTAGCCCCGTCTAGCGAAAATCGCCTCAATTTGCTACGGAGCGCCACCTCTTCTGGCGCCGTTGAGAGGCTCTTTCCTACAGCGGGGGCTCTACAAAGAGCCCGAAGAGCATCCCTTTTACCATAAAATGTGGAGAAGCTCGTTCTGATAGCAGATAGCGTTCTGAAAGGGCAAAGAGCTCCGAAAGGAGTGAGCATTCTCTGGTTAGAGTATATTAGTTTTTCATTACTTTCAAGACAGTGAATTTGCTGAAATAAATAGCTACTGAATACGACAGAGTATTGCCATCAGTATCATGCTTTGATGCTTTCAAAGCGAATGAAAAATGCTGACACATCCTACGATTTCAGTGGTAGTAACTCGCCAAGTAGGACACGTTGCGGAGAATTCGAGTAGGCGCTGCACCGGCCCCTCACGTCAAAGCGCCCTGATCATCCAGGCCGCATACACCTGGCTACGGAGGCAACACTGGATGACTTATTCTAAACTTGAGAACGACATCTGCGCAGCCAGGTCTGCCACCCAAGCCGAGAGTTTGTGCAATAAAGACTAACATTCACTCACATCACATGCACTCACGTCCACTCACGTCCACTCACGTGCACTCACGTCCACTCACATGCACTCACGTCCACTCACATGCACTCACGTCCACTCACGTCCACTCACATGCACTCACGTCCACTCACGTCCACTCACATGCACTCACGTCCACTCACGTCCACTCAGATGCACTCACGTCCACTCACGTCCACTCACATGCACTCACGTCCACTCACATGCACTCACGTCCACTCACGTCCACTCACATGCACTCACGTCCACTCACATGCACTCACGTCCACTCACATGCACTCACGTCCACTCACATCCACTCACATGCACTCACGTCCACTCACATGCACTCAGTTCCACTCACGTCCACTCACATGCACTCACGTCCACTCACATGCACTCACGTCCACTCACATGCACTCACGTCCACTCACGTCCACTCACGTCCACTCACATGCACTCACGTCCACTCACGTCCACTCACATGCACTCACGTCCACTCAGGTCCACTCACATGCACTCACGTCCACTCACATGCACTCACGTCTACTAACATGCACTCACGTCCACTCACATGCACTCACACTCGCGGCCGCTCGCACTCGGATCCATTCACTCGCACTCACACTCACGACCGCTCGCGCTCGCATCCACTCACTCACACTCACGACCGCTCGCACTCGCATCCACTCACTCGCACTCACACTCACGACCGCTCGCGCTCGCATCCACTCACTCACACTCACGACCGCTCGCACTCGCATCCACTCACTCGCACTCGCACTCACGACCGCTCGCACTCGCATCCACTCACTCACACTCACGACCGCTCGCGCTCGCATCCACTCACTCACACTCACGACCGCTCGCGCTCGCATCCAATCACTCGCTCTCACACTCACGACCGCTCGCGCTCGCATCCACTCACTCACACTCACGACCGCTCGCGCTCGCATCCACTCACACTCACGACCGCTCGCGCTCGCATCCACTCACTCGCACTCACGACCGCTCGCACTCGCATCCACTCACTCGCACTCACGACCGCTCGCACTCGCATCCACTCACTCGCACTCGCACTCACTACCGCTCGCGCTCGCATCCACTCACTCACACTCACGACCGCTCGCACTCGCATCCACTCACTCACACTCACGACCGCTCGCACTCGCATCCACTCACTCGCACTCACGACCGCTCGCGTCCACTCACTCACACTCACGACCGCTCGCGCTCGCATCCACTCACTCACACTCACGACCGCTCGCGCTCGCATCCACTCACTCGCACTCACGACCGCTCGCACTCGCATCCACTCACTCACACTCACGACCGCTCGCACTCGCATCCACTCACTCACACTCACGACCGCTCGCGCTCGCATCCAATCACTCGCTCTCACACTCACGACCGCTCGCATCCACTCACTCACACTCACGACCGCTCGCGCTCGCATCCACTCACACTCACGACCGCTCGCGCTCGCATCCACTCACTCGCACTCACGACCGCTCGCACTCGCATCCACTCACTCGCACTCACACTCACGTCCTGTTTTCCTGTCATGACCTGTCGTTACGCACTTCCCCGTCTGGCCAACGTAAACCCGGCCGCAGCTATGGGGAATGCTGTAAGCGAAATCTCTCAAACAGGGAACGAACTTATTCTGGTGGTCAATCTCACATGATGACTTTTTCGAGCACCCTTCATCCACGAGTCTGCAGTTGAGCGGAAAACACAAGGTATACTCCAGCCCTCGAGGCTAACTTAAGATTATGAGATACTCTATACATAAGGCATCACAGCAAACGGCTTTTTGCAAGGTTCAGTGTCATTTTTGCTGGTACTATTCTGGTTTATCTTGCGGTAGCCTCTCAGCAAGGACTCAGATACTGTGAAGAGTATACGCCCGCGGGGTAACGTGATTCTTGCAATCTGCCATCTTGTAGGGAAAAATTTTCCTAGACACGATGTGGGCGCGAATTGGACAAAGCAGACCGGAGACGCGACGTTGCCAAGCCCCTTTTCAGCAGCTTAGAATGGGATGACGAGAATGGCAAGATTGCTTTCTTCGACCTCGGCATGTACAGTATGTCCAACAAATGTGGTCGATCCAATGCTGATAGTCGCAGATCGAGAAACTGGATACACTCGTTTTTCGGAAGCTCAACGGTAAAACTTAAGGACTTGGAACAACCCACGAACACGTTCAAAACCGAATCGGCAACAGAGTCCACAGGAGAATCCTCCTATGAATTAAAAAGCACAAAAAGTCGTCTGTGTATCCGTAACTGCACATCTGCAGTACTCAACTCCTGCTCCAGCCTTCTATCAAACTGGGGCAAGAATATTTTTTAGAGAACTGGAGCGACACAATTTCCTATGGACGTACCTCGCTTTTGCACATACAGGATATGGCTGCAACTAACAACCGTAGATATGAGGTAACATTCGTGCAGTTCTAGGAAACAGGCCACCGACACGCCATAGGCATTCTGAAACCTAATGCACCCAGTACTCTTTGTCAGTTCGCGTACAGCCGAAAACAGCTCACCATGCGGGATAGAGTAAAACAGTTCTTCCACGTCCACTGAAAAAGCGTTGTTAAATTCCTTCTTCCAAGGCTACAACGACAATGCCCGAGTTGACGACTTTGTAGAGGTCTTCTGGTTTGAGGCCCATAAGATGGAGCTGTAAGAACTTGCTGATCAACGTTTGCAAACTTCCCCTTTCCATGACTATGGCTCGGAAAGGGCACAGCTCAAATTTGTGCGTCTTCGCCGAAAAGAACATGTCCAAGGCGTTCGCCTTGCATTCTTTGACTTCCCGCGCCTTCTTGTCCAAATCGTTCAGTAGATCTACCGCCCGGGGCTTGACCTTCACCGGTTTTACGCCGGAAGTCTTGAAGTTCTTATCGATGGCTTCAATGGCCTTTATCTTGAATATGCTGTTGGGAAGAACCGCGAAATCACCCTCCTTGTCAGAGAGCAAGAGCGACACGTCGTTGTCCCGAAAATTTCTCACTATCCCCGAAGCACACGCCAAGCAAGGATCGTGTTTACCGGTAGAGGCTCTGATGTTTATTTGAGAATGCAGGAATGTATAGAACCAGAAAGCAGGGAGGAGGTTGAGATGAGCGAATGATACTGCGCATACCCTAGAAACAAGACGTTTTCAAGTGACAGGGAAAGCAGTTAGGAACGCTCAAAAAGCGAGAAAAGGAAAGAGCCAATGCAGAAGGAAAAATAAGAACCTTATAAACTAGCTGGAACGCAAATACACAAGACAGAACATGTGATAAAAATTGCAGTGAGAAAACCAACACAGATCACGTAACATCAAAAGATAATATTAAAAAACTTCAGTGAAAGCATACGGTCATTTCTCAAGAGGGTGATGATCTCCGCTTACAAAAGGGTGACCATTTTCTTACTAGGCTAAAGCCATGGACACAATGCAGATACACTGTTCTGAAGGCTGATACACGTGTTCTCTAGCGTTTATTGGGTTTTGGCTCCTTTTTACTCTTTCCATGTTCACTTCCTCTCAGTTTTGCGGCGTTTTTACCTATTTATTCTGCTCACGTGAACCCATCTGGTTTCTCGTGACTGTGCAGTATCCTTCCTGGGTTCACCTTCCACCTCTTTGGGGCCTATAGGAAAAATGCGCTGATAATTCTCGGGTCGATCACGGCGCCGCTACACATATCCTAACGAGAGTAGCTGGCAGATTTTGACGCACCCGCATTGCTTTTCTCCGCAACATGCCGGCGCTGATAGGCATGAGCTTCCGCGCTCTGTCAAAGCCACATATTGCTCCCGTTAGCAAAACTGGTCTACATCGAGAAAAGCTAGGCGAGGAATATTACCAGCCAAACGCACATCTATGATGGTTAACGCGGGCTTGTCTTTGTATATCAGCCTAGCGGCTAAAAACATCCATTTTTAGGCGCGCAGTGGGATAATTTCAGCGCCGCCTGGGCACCGCAGGCTGCCTACATACGCTCGTGCTCACTCGAACTAACTTCGGTTCCTAACCACCCTCGTCTCGAGTGTTCTTTCCATAATGTCATTCCCTCTTTGTCTGCCATGCTCTTTTTTCTATGCACCAAACTAGCTCAGCAACTGCTTCGTCTGCGTCTAGAAAGGTAAAAGTATCTGCGTTATATCTTAAGGTTAACCATACGTTAAGGTTAAGGTTAACGTTAACCATTAGAGATGTGCGTTTGACTGGTAATATTCCTCGTCTAGCTTCTCTCGATGTAGACTAGTTTTGCAATATAAGCGAAGGAAAGTTTGAGGGAAAGTCATGCCTAATATAGAAATCGCGTGACAACTATTTGCGTAGTGCTGTATAGCATTAAGCGAATAGTTGCTATGCGATTTCTATATTAGGCACGACTTTCCCTGAAACTTTCCGTCACAGATTATAATGCTTTTGACGGCTTCAGGTATCTCACTCTTCGCACATAGTTTGAAACGCAGGGAATACTTAAATACAAGCACAGTGTTTTTAGAACTCTAATGAGGATAGCTGCAAATACATTTCCCGCCGCTATTTCTTTCTAATCCTCAAATAACTGCTCGTTCTAAAATTAACCGCTAACATGAATGAAAAGAACGAACTATCAGTAAATTATGCGGCAGCAATAGGAACAATGGTTACGCCACGTTGAATTGAAAACAATACAGATATAGATGAAGCCACCCGAGGACTTGCAGCTGGCCTGATGCTGACCATTCACTGGTCTTCTTTATTCTCCCCTTCATCCTAAAAAAATAAATTCATCTTATTTGCCGCAGCGTTGTGGAGGCACTGGATGATTTGCAATATGGATACATACATGGATATAATATGGATATATGTCAATTTCGACGGACAGACACTTGGCCGATCTGCCCCCTTCAACCAATACGCATGGTCATTCATGAAGCACATGGTGAATCTTCGGGGGCGTCTCGGCACTATAATAACTAAAAAAATTCAGGAGGCACTTTGGCTCTCTAAAGTGTTGCAAGACGAAAGAAAGCCTTTCCTGGCGCACTGTTTGTTTTTATTTACTTCTTTATTTTTCATATTTTTAAATTATATATTTTGCTTTTGCTCCTTTTCTTATTTTTATTGTTTTTATTTTGCCTATCTTGTTTTTATTTTGTTTTTATTTTTGATAATTTCTTATTTTTCCCTTTCTTGACTTTATTCCTTTTATTTTATTTATGAAACCCATGCATTCACTAGATGCGCCTTTATTCATGCTCGAACCTTGAGCCTTCGTGGCGGAGTGGTAGCGTCTCCACTTCAGATGCCAAAGGCCCTGGTTCGATTCCCACCCTCGGCGCAGTTTCTCTTTAAGCAGTGACGCCGAAAGGCGGACAAATCTGCCGACGCGTCTGCTAACGACAGTATGAGGCATTAAAGGCTTTCGCCTTAATATTAAACTGAAACTGGAATTTCTATCTCAGTTCACGAATTAGACATGCAAGTCAGTGACAGTCAACGCAAAAACCTTCCTCGTGTGATGCAATTGTTGTGCATGGCGTCTAGTTGACAAAGGTCTAAAGCAACAGGTGAACCTGAAAGCTGTTCGCTACTGCCATTCAGCGAGTGGAATCGCAGAAATAGGAGATAGAACTGGTGCTTGACACCGGTGACTACTTCAGCGCCAATTTCCACGGCGTTTTATGCTGATTGCTTGCAGTGACAGAAATTCAGAACCGAATATATCGTAAACACTCTCCTTCCCACTCTTCAAGAGTACACAGTCTATTCAGACTCACAATCCGCTGCACACCACATACAGAACTGTACCCTAACCCTTCTCTCCTACAGGAGATCGAACACGCGGTCCCCGCACTGCAGCCTTCCATCGTTTTCCCCCGCCGGGTCTCTGGGCATTCAGGGATTGACGGCAATGAACTGGCCCATCAGCTCACCTGCGACATACTTTTCCGGGCATCGTTGATCCCCTGGCCCAAGCCCTCGGAGGACGGTGGGAGACTCACCCTTCGCCGCACCATAAAAGAGGTATACCTCGAGCTCCGCCTCGACAAACGCCTTTACCCTCCCCCTCATCTATCACTCACGTTGCCGGAGGCTCGCCTTCTTCGGCACATCCAAGTGAATGCAGTCATCACCCCTTCTCGCCTCTTTCTCTATCGCTATCGATCGGACCCTTCCTGTCCCAACTGCTCCTGTATCTATGCGTACCTGGCCCATTGCCTCTTCTATTGCCCGGCTGCTCAGCAGTCAGGTTCCTACCCTCCACCGTCTCTATCCATCACCACCTGGCTACACTGGCTTGGCGCTGAAGGTGAGGAAGAACGGCGACTTCTGGTCGCCCAGGCGGTCTACATGCTCGGCCTGTAAATTATGGCCAAATAAAAGTCTTCTACTACTACTTTCAAACAGACCTTGTGCGAGAATACTGCCCTGGACTCTTATCAGGCCGCAACGCAATACTACACAGAGCTACGAGTGCACTTGCCTCCTCCGCACGATTCGCTAAGCAGAGAGCAGGCTACCACGTGGCGACAGCTGCAGACGCGGTTTCAGCCGAACCCGTCGATATACATAACATATTCCCCGATCTGGTAAACCCGTTCTGTCAATTGTGCGGCGAGCTTGCTACTTTGTAAACCATAATCTGGGACTGCTTGGAGGATCCGCCTCCGGCAGATCTAGTAACATGTCCCTCTCCTGAACAGTGGGAAGCTGTTCTCGCCAGTTCGGACACCGGCGTTCAGTCCAGAGTGACGACGAAAGCGCTAGAGGTCACTGACAGACTTTAGTGCCGCCCACCTGGAGCGGCTGATTGACACAGTACACCCGCCATTTGATTGGCTGACAAATAAGGTTGTTTCTCTCTCTCTATCAGATGAAGAGTATTATAATAATAAGTACGACCGTTAAAAGGTTACAGACGCAAACTTTTTACTTGTCCGCCTTTTTGCCTTTAAAGATTCGCACGGGCCTAGTAATCATGACAATGAGCTCAAGATACAAGTGCGAAGCGTGAATAATTAATTACAAACGCTTTTGTACCGGCTGTTACGGCATTCGTTGAGCCAGCCTTGAAGTTAACCTTGACGCCACGGTCGAGCTGCCAACCTGGTCAACCACATTCTGGTGATGTCAGCGTCACCGACAAGCGCTGGTTGTATTGGTGAACAACCACTGGGTTCGGTGACGTCACAGTAATCAGGACATGTGCACCTTGACGTCACTCGATTTCGGTGGAAATGCCAAGTGGCTGCTCGGACAACACTTAGAATCATAATAAAGTATGTTCCACTTAACGCCTGCGAGCGAAACTTGCTACAAGTCTTCTTGCGCCCGTGAAACAAATCATGTTCGTTTACATTCGAATTTTATGTCTGTGTAAACATATACGCTAATTAAGCGCAGTGGCTTGCAAATTTAATAACATATTTAGTTAGGAGACTGATAAACGGAAATTTTCTCCCACTTTGTGCCCACCTTGTCGCGGAAATACAGTGTTAAAACAGCTTTCGGGTGCCACTCATTGCCTGCTCACATACACATATCTGGGAGTGTGGTTGCAGTGGATCAGTGCTTAAGGCGCCCGGGTGCTGACCCGAAAGACATGGGTTCGACCTCGGCCGATGCGGTCGCATTTCCATGGAAGCGAAATGCTAGAGGCCCGTGTGCTGTAAAGAACCCCAGGTAGTGGAAATTATCCGGAGAACTCCACTACGGCGTCCGTCATAGCCTGAGTCGCTTTGGAACGTTAAAACCCATAAGTCTAACCAAACCAATTATGGAAGTCTACTTTTCTACACTTTGTGTACGTCCATTTGTAGCCGAAACGTTTTATTCAGGACGTCATTGCGTCGTGCTTTTCAATATTAGCCCTAAGCAAGGTTGGAAGAGTCAGGAACTAATTAAAAAAAGTGTTAATTCAGTTTTACCCAAACTTACTCTACTTATCAATTAAGTCTAGAGAAAAACACTCCCAGGGCACTAAATTAGAGAGAAGTTTATTTCACATTAGGTCACTTTGACCTGATTTACAAAAGTGTTCGATTAGGACGCGTCTCCAGGCAGTCTTAATGAAAGCTTTAGCTGGACACTGTAGGAAGCCCTTCTTTGACGGTAATTCGTGCTGAGATTTCGCGACACATGTGGGTGGAGCCGTAAATCGGCTGCAACATCTTAGGTGTTTTAGGCTGCAAGAAAAGGACCCTGGGAACTTAGGGTACCTGTTTTTTACTTTGTAGCTAGGGCTGGTCGTTCAGTTTTCGGAGCATTCAGCTTTCCAGAACGTTGAGGCATCCCCATGAAGCCCCTCCATTTTACTAGCAGTGCACGCATGACGGCTTTCAATACACCTTAAATTCTTCCCGGCCTCTTGAAAAGCACTAAACAACTTCCCTCATGCGCACTGCTGCGATTTGACTTCAGGCAGGAAATTTTCCCTGCTGTTATTCCTTCCACCAAGCCAATGATGTCTGTGTGCTATATGGAGCACATGAAGTGCTAGACGATGATCGCAAGTACGCCATTCTACCGGTTTAATGTTTCATGTCTTCTGCCATTGCGTGACAAAGCGATGAAGCGCAGAAGCTTCCACATGGCGACTTTTGACT
The DNA here is from genome assembly GCF_055824585.1 of Amblyomma mixtum. NCBI lineage: Eukaryota > Metazoa > Arthropoda > Arachnida > Ixodida > Ixodidae > Amblyomma > Amblyomma mixtum. The sequence continues at coordinate 105,630,652 of NC_143013.1, forward strand.
AGGAGCCCTGAAAACTGTTGTGATTTCGAAATAGGGATCGCCTTATGTGCTACCTTCCTACCGAACTGCACAGTCAGCTAGAAAAAAATGTGAATGGCCATTATGAAGCAACATGAAAATGAAAGCAAAAGGGAGCGTGTCGGATCCTCGTGACGGCTAGGAGAGGACCACTGGCGCTGGCCGAGTCCAAGCAGCAGCGCAGGGGCGATTTTGACGTGCCAGAAAGAGAGAGGAGAGGAAACGGTTTCAAGAAACCTTGGCTTGGAAAGCCTGGACGCGTCACGTCACTGTACATCATCACATTTTTATTTTACTCTATAGCTGTCAGCACTGCCAAATAGATTAAGACTGCCGGCGCGTTTTGAATCTCGAGACGAATAAGCGACCGAAAATGCAAGAAGACAGCTTCGCCAGTTCATCTTATCTGTTTATTTGTGTCAGACGAGCAAGGCGTGCACACGATGATAAGGGTTCATATATGACCATGTAACATTAAAAAGCAGCAAAATTTTATCGAATGACTTGCCTGTACAAGTACATGATGCCATTTCTTGACAGGTACCTGGGATACAGTCCTGATAAGCCATCCAGCATGAAATAAAAGAAACGAGGAGATAAATTAAGGCTCACAAAGCTATCGCTTCGGGCTCTGCTTAGCGATTCGGGTGCGTGGGAATCTGTCATTACGCTATGCTTAGCGATACAATATCACCGGAATACGCCCATGAAAAACACTTTTTGCTATCATTCGTTTCTTGTACGAGTGTGTCAGGCTTAGTCCCGTTTCTGCCATGACAGTGACAAAGTATTTTTGTGTACTATTTATTTTTATACCAATGAAGGGCCACGAAATAAATACGTGAATAACCAGAGGTCTGCTCTCGTCAACTGTTGTTTTTTCCCTATACCGTCCGCTGCAATATATATTTGCGGCTGAAATCGTGTTATTTCTTGCACGGACGCCATTATTTCGAGGCCTGCATTTATGTGAATACTGTTACAGTACTAAAGACTACACCCAAGCAACCACAGATATCCGTCGTACGTCCGAGCCACATCCTAACGTCCTGTGCCGAGATCGGACTTCCGTCGGACATACGAACGCAATTCGGCTTTGGATACCCTTTGCCGTACATACGTTGAAGGTACGGACTGTGTCCACTTTTGTATATCTATATGAGAGACGAGGTGTATGTCCGAAGGATGTAAGGAAGAGTATTTTCCCAGGCCATCAGTATAGAGGGTTTTTTTCGACAAAAAATTCGCGCCTTTCGTGTATGTATACTGTCTATACTATGCAGTTTGCTTTTTTAACCTCGAAAGAGTTATTCCGCAAATCTGCTTTGTGGGATTTTAATGGGGGTGATAGATCCGTTCTCCCCGCTTAACCGGGGCTGACCCAGTTCAAAACCGCGCGGACCCCACCCTGAGGTCGCGAGCGCTACCGAGCGCACGCCGACCACGGCGAGCCTTGCTCTGCGGGAACAAAGGAACGACACGCTAATCGACACAAACAAGGCATTTATTGCTATGACAACAATAACGCCAGCTAGCAACAAAATACACTGAGGAATCGAGGATGTCCGACTCACCAGCACGGTTACGAGCGAACGTTCGCCCACGCTAGGGCAAAGGGGAAGCTCCGAGGCCGGACGGGGCGGGGTGCGGGAGCAAGTTCCGACCACGAGGCGCCCGCGGCGAAGAGCGGAGCGGCCCGCGACACGTCCGCGTGCTTTCCCGATGCCGAGCCAAAACAGTGCTGCCAACCTCCAGAGCCACTTCTCCCCAAATTTACAAACAAAAAATCCCTAGATTTCTCTAGATACACAAAATACTGTTCAATTGTGAAAAAATTTATATTTATGCGTAGTTCAGTAGCAAGTTTTATCATGCAGCTACCCTATTACCAGACGTTGGTAAGTAAATTAGCTTTAAATTTGAAATGAAGGATCTGAAATGAAGAACTTCTAAATGAAGCTACAAGATAAACCGTAGCGCTCTTTGGAAATTGCAAATTAAACACCCTATATCGTGTATGTTTTTTTTTCACTGTATGCAAGATATTAGTAAACATGCATCAGCGTGTGGAATTAACTGAATTTTTTCTCCCTCATGTTGGGTCGGTTTAGACTTCAGCTGAAGGATACCACGTACAAAATGCCTGGAGGTCGCTTGAGGAGTGCACAGAAACTACGACATAAAAGCTGCTTGTTTATTTGCTGCGATTTCTCTAGAGGGTGGCGGACGTAACAGTTTGATTGGTTTGGTTTATTGGTGCTTAGCGTCCCAAAGCGACTCAGGCTATGAGGGACGTCGTAGTGAAGGGATCCAGAAATTTTGACCACCTAGGGTTCTTTGACATGCAGTCATATCGCACAGTGCACAGGCCTCAAGAATTTCTCCTTCATCGAAATTCGACCGCCGAGGCCGGGATCGAAGCCTCGTCTTTCAGGTCAGCAGCCGAGCGCCATAACCACCGAGCCACCGCGGGGGGGGTGAACTGGGAATTGTTCCCCTAGTTAACTAGCTAAGATTTCCAACCCGGTGCTCCTTTATCAAAGAAACGGCACCCTTATTCTTTCCTAATTATCAAAATAAACATGCAGATATGCTTACTAAATAGGAATTTCATGTCGTGCAGCGAGGTCCAAATACAGCGCGAGGAAGGGGCGCGCGTGTTGAGGGAAGGTGGTCGCATGCCAGATCACAGCAGCGGGTGTCACTGGCCGGGACCATACAAGTCCGACTATGTCCGTGTAAAGGCTGGTTCACATGCATGCAAGCGACTGAAAATTGAGCAGCACAGCGCGGTGAAAAATTTTTAATTTGATGGAACATCGCCGCTCTGACTGCTGGAGCCGCCGGGATGGCTCTAAAAAGCTTTTGCGCCGCAGCAACAAAGCGTTTTCGCTTGCATGTGAAACAGGCTTTACTCAAGCGCGCGGCGGTGTTGTGCAGGCCTCCGTCAGTTGTAGAGAAAAAATAACAAAAAGCTTGCACTGTCTTCACAATTTGACGAAAAAAAAAGTTCTGCAAGCAAATGAAATTTCCCTAGATTATTCAAAAAATCCCTTTTCCCCTAAACGACGTTCAAATTCCCTAGATATAGGGAAAAATCCCTAGGGTTGGCAGCACTGAGCCAAAAAGAACAGTTCCACGCGCGCGCGCAGCAAAACGCCATACGTGGCGCTAGTGTCGTTGCGACGCGAGCGCCCTCCCCTGTTAGTTAAGCAACACAACTAAGGAGAGTGCGTTGCGGGGGAGCTAACCACAGTCGGGGTGCATTGCGGAAAAGCGAACCACAGGGGGCAAGTGCGTCCCCACAGCTTTCAAGAAATTATTCGCATCAGTTGGAGGGTTTGACGCGAAGACGTTTCTAAATGGTGCGATTCCCCTCGTACCTTGAGTGGAAGAGCCGCCAACGAGCTAAATTAATTTAAGGGGAGAAGCAGTTCTTGAAGAATTTTCCATCAACTCAATTACTAGTTTTATATTTAGAAAACTTCTACAAATTAGTGGAGTTGTGCGATATGTCCACCGTTTTGTTAGCTAAACTTTCCATTGAAACCATTCGTAAATTCAAACTCCCGCGCATTCTGCTATCATCATCATCATTGACGTTAGTTTGCGGTCAGTCCAATCGAATCCACCAGTACGGCTCCGTGAGGTTGTTGTCGACTTGTTGCGTAGTGTTGTGCTGCTTTATAGCTCTGTTATAAGGCGTGGCTTTGTTCGGTCTGCGGATGAAAGTAGTATGCAACTTATGCAATTCGAAAGATACGGGAAGTGCCTGAGGCTCTTCTGGAACGCTGGAATTTAGTGCACATGTGATTGCCTGCGAAGGTATATATCCAGTACACTTCTTGGAACTTGCTTTTAGGACAATGCAGCATGATCATATAGGCTTCCACAAGTGTGTGCTGTTCTCACACTTTCGGGAGCCTACATCACACAGCTGCGGGGGCCCTCAACTCGTGCGGCTAATTCCCATTCCCCTTCAAAGTTGTGGGACGGAGTATTTTCGTATCTTGTTAATTTTTAAGGCATCGCTAGGTTCGCTGTTCCTATAGAAAGAGTGACAACGCGTGAAAGGCAGACCATAGGGAGCCCGTGTAGTTCGCAGTGGTTCGCAACGGAAGCTTTGCGGCTTTCTGTGCACAGTCGCGTACAGTGCTGCGCAGGTTAGAGCCTTAAGGCCCATGAGAATAAATAAAGAACAGATACACTGTCAGATATGGTGTGGAAAAGTGAAAGCTGTTATTGCCTTATACTTATTGAGGTGTTTGTTAAAGTGCACTGTCTGTTATACTTGCAGCATTAAACACTTCTATTAATTGGTTCCAATGTTTTTACTTGGGCTGCTGCATTGTGCCATTTGTTTCACATGACTGATGTTTGCCACGTTTTTTTTCTTCAGAAATCCTGTGGGTGGGAACATTATGAATGTGTGTCCCAAGCTTGCCACATTTGAAGAGTCACATTTAAGAAATTTTCCGAATATAACCCATTGCTCTGCTGATGTATCGTCAACCACAGTAAAATATGCCTACTGTGCATCAAATTGTTTTTCGTTTTATTGCATCGCGCGAAGTGAAAAAAGCACGCATGCACTATACCTATATGCGAATATTCGAGAAAGATCCGCTAATGGACGTACTCAACTGGACGTCCGTCGGCGGGCGAAACGTATACTTTTGACTTCCTATCGGACGGCCGAAGGAAGTCTACCGGCTGTTTGCGGATGTTCAGCGGACGTACGGAACATCCGAAACAGACCTCTGTCGGCCGTCCGAAGGATATCGGCGGTTGCTTGGGCATGTATCGATGAATAAACTGAATCATAGGCGCTTTGTGATCAAACGAAAATTTTGATGAGCTCTTCACAGACAGACGGGAGAGATGAAAAAAAGCTCTGAAAGCGGGAGTAGCGGAAAGAGAGTGGCAGAAATCTAGCGTAAAATCTTGTCTTTGTACTACGTAAGCTGGAATAAAACTGCCCAACATAACGCCTGTTATCATATCGGTAACATACATTATAACGTACTTTACACGCTTTAGAATGTTGTTTGCGAAGCCATGCACTCCGCGAGGTCTGCTGTTCGTTAACAGCCTCCAAAAGTGCAGACATTGCATGGTACATTGCAAGATCGCGCTAGCGGTCTGAGCAACGCGTCAGCGATAGCGCTGGCGACCACGGCAGCAGGGGGACTTGCTGATGGCGAACGCCAAGTACTCAATCAGGAAGGCCACAAAGCAAACGGTGAAGCAGGCCAAAAGCAGGTAGAACAATCCGGTCACGTCCTCCACTTGTATGGTGTGGAAGGTGAATGACTGCCCCGTTGTTGAGCCGGTATCGCTCTTTCGCTTCGCCCGCTCGAGGATGCTCAGGCGGTACCACTCCGGCAGACCAGACTCGATTATCCAGCGGGTTCTGCGTGTGCCAGAGGGAACGTCTTGGTTAACGAACTCAACTTCTGGAGCCACCTTAAGTGCGGTTCAGGGGAGTGTGGCGGATTGTACGTCTCAGTCTTGTAGTGACTGCATGCATGAAGCTCTAAAGCAGCTGCACTGCTACTGTAACACTCGGTGAGATTCCAGAAATAAACCCAAGAGCTGAGAGTAGCTTCCAACTCCACGGTTCGAGTGGCGAACTGCTATCACAATTAAAGCGCAAGGGTACAGTTTGTTGCTGGGCTAGTTGGGTATGCATGTTGCAGTTCGAGAAATAAGGCGCTGCAAAACACACGAGACGAAACAGGACGACAACACAGGCGCCTGTATTGTCGTCCTGTCTTGTCTCGTGTGTTTTGTAGCGCCTTATTTCTTGAAGGCAAGTGTACCGTCTGATGGCTTCTACAAAAACTATCTTTTAAATAAAAAAAAGTTTAGTTAAACCCTGTTTCTTTTTCGAAGCACTCGAATTACGATACGAATTACGAGAAACACTTATTGCAACAGCCATCGCGAATACAGCCACTTCGATTTTTCACTTTCTTTTGCAAGCCCTTTTCTCCCGAGGGAATGGCATGCTGACAAAAGCAACACGTTTGGTAAAGCTGTATTACTGAATACTACCTAAAGTTCTCTATACGCGCTGCGAATTTCCTTCTATGTGATGTAAAAAGCACAATAAAAAATTGAAGTGCGCACCTATTTTGGTTATTTCATTTAGCTGGCTGCTCACGTTCAGCTGAGACAAAAATGCAATTAGGTCTCATAGTCTGTAGTCAAAATAAAAATATACTTTCATTTATCCGGCCCTCAGAAGCAATGAGGGATTTGCATTGTCACTTTTTGTGAGCAATTTGTCATATGCAGATCGCAACGCAAGTTTTGTGCGCTCACATCATGTAAACAGCATTACATGTACGAAGTCATCATCATCAGCCTGACTACGCCTACTGCAGGGCAAAGGCCTCTCCAATGTTTCTCCAATGAACCCTGTCCTTTGCCAGTTACCGCCACCGTATCCCTGCAGGCTTCTTAACCTCATCCGCCCACCTAAATTTCTGCTGCCCCCTACTACGTTTGCCTTCTCTTGGAATCTACTCCGTTACCCTTAAAGGGATACTGAGGCGGTTTTCGAATCAGCTAATTTTTTAGGGATTTGAAGTAGTGTCATTGCTGATCACGTCTGTGAAATTATTTTTTTCGATTTTGGCTAAAACAGTGGCGCAATCACCAATTAAAAACGCGATGTTCAAATCTCCCGCGCCCCGCGCGAGCGTAGGAGAGGTGAACAGCGGAGAGGGAAACCTCGTCCATGTCGGCCAACGTGACGTCACGTTGAGGAGCCGGGGATACTTCGGCGCACCCGAGCGCGCTTTCAGCGCGCGTTGTTTCTCGTGCTGCGTGCGTTGTGACAAAAAAAAAAAGCGTGTCAGCCGACCTTGAGAATTAGATTCAACACGAGGTACTACTCTGCGTTCGTGTTCATGAACAAATACGGCCGAGACTGTGTCGTCTTCCACTGTTTTTCGCAAGATCAAAAGCTCGCAGCGCAAGCGCTCGCTGCTGTGACGAAGAATTCAAGCTGACCAAAGCAAGCCTACTCTGCTCGAAGCACTTTCGTAAGAGCGGCTACATGCAGAGCTTGCCCCTAATGTGACCTCTAGAGATTTCTGTCGAAAAGGCGCGGCTGAACCATGACACAGTTCCTTCGATTTTCTCGCGCATGAGAGGCGTGTTACCATTCCGAAGAAGCGCCTCTTTTAAAAGTAGAAACATGCTCACTTAGCCCCTGAAGAAACCTTATAGAGGCTTCAGCATGTGTCGCTCCGAAACTCTTCATATGCGGCATCTCGTTTAATCGTAGCTAAGCGATTAAAATGAAAGTGTTCGACGTTGATTTCGGATGCAAATTTATGAGAGAAATGAATGCCAACCGAGTTTTTGCAAAAAAACACCGCAACCTTACTCGGTTTCTTCATCAAGTTGTGGCAGCGGGCGAGTTGCAGCTAGCTTGGCTTTTAAACACACATATAGTTGGCAACGACTTCATTGAACCTAAACTGCAAATCTAGGAAGGGCGAACGTTTCCGAGGCAGCGATTAATATTTTCTGGCATCTGCTGAACGCGCCACGAGTGAAGCAGCAGCCTTGTGCGCGTATTTGGCTTGGTTTCCAGCGCACAATGATTGCGTCACTATGTTGTGGTCACATGCCTCGCAGTGCTTGGCCACTGCGCTTCGCTAATTTTGACATCAACTTTGTGCTCCTTCATCGTTTCCTTGAAATACTTTCTTGCCCCAACCTGCAACGCCGGGTACTGAGAACAGGAATTTTTGTACACAGTGCTTTGGGCCTTTTCTTTAGGATGACGCTCTTCCGGGCGAGCCAGGAGGCGTCCGGTGGTGGTAATTGACTTGAGTATTGTTCGCACCCCTTCCTTTCCGAGAATACGAGCCGAGGTTGTGCTGGCACCTTTAACGCATGGTCTGCATCGAGTCTTTGACGCTGGCGTATGCTTGTGCTAGGTGTAGAATTTTTTGCTTGTGTTTTTTTTGGTTTCAGGCGATACGTGGACTGAGCAAACTGTAGTATCCTTTTCTTCGGAGGTCAGTAAAAAAAAATAGTTCCCGTATTCGCTTTTACAACGACACGGAAAGCTGCGATCTGCACTCAACGCAGCGCCGGATCCGCATCGGCAGCTTCTCCACTCCTCAAAGTGACGTCACGACCTCTCTTGACCAATCACGGGCGGTGGTGGTGGTGGTGAAAACTTTTAATTAGTGAAATAGAGTTTGGGAGCCACAGAGTGGCCACGCTACATGGTCGGCGTCCCTAGTCCGGGACACCGCATGACAATGCCCCGTCTCTAGCCCGTTTCACCAGAGCCCTTTGGGACTCAAGCGAGGAGCAGTTGAGAAGGGCAGTCTCCCATGCCTCTCTGGAGGGGGTAGGGGAAGGGGGGAGGTGGGGATTTTGAGTACATGCCCACACCATGTGGAAGATATCACAGGTCTCCCCACAGTGTGGGCATCGCCCATCCGTGTTAGGATCGTAATGCTTTAAGATTGCAGGACAGAGTAGAGTACCTGTCTGCAGGCGCCTTAAAGTTCGCTCCTCCGTCTTACTCAGCCCCTTTGCAGGGGCCGGGAAAAGGCGGCGCGGCGCGCGGCGTGCTCCGCGGCACAGGCCGCATATTTCGGCTAAAAAAGGCAATTCGCGCTTGTTTTTGCCTTATTTCAAATCAAATCAAATCAAAAATTTATTTTCAACATTACAATGTTGATGGCTTCCGTGACAAAAAGCTGTGAGGACAGCTTGACTAGGTCAGGGAACCATTTTGGCAGCAGCGACTTCATATACACTTCAATAATTCAAATACAAATGAAATGTGCAACAGAATACATACATTGTCTTACTGAGTACAATAGTTAAAATGCAAGTGAATATTGTAATGGAATACACGGACTTCATTAATCAACTTAACTACGCCACAAAAGAACAATGTGCCCTACAATAAAACTACGCAACAAACGAATAAAAATTAGTACCATAAAGCGTTTTACCCATGAGATCCCGATGAGAAGGCAAACACACACACACTCACTCTGTATGCCCAATTTCACAACTACCACTCAAAATCATATAACAGTCTTAGAAAATTGCCCAGAAACAAACATGCTGCGCAATGCGGTGCGCGTTAGGGCAATGGAACCAGAAAATTGTGTTTTAATCTTGTGGATGCGAATATTTGGATGCGATATTCCAGCATAGAGCATGAAAAACTATAGGACGCGGCTGCCAGCCCGATTTTCAAAAAAAGTGCTTCAGTCTCCCTTTAAGGACCAGCGGTTATCTTGCCTTCGCAGCCGCGGTGGCTCAGTGGTTATGGTGCTCGGCTGCTGACCCGAAAGACGCGAGTTCGATCCCGGCCGCGGTGGTTGAATTTCTTTGGAGGAGGAATTCTAGAGGCCCGTGTACTGTGCGATGTCAGTGCACGTTAAAGAACCCCAGGTGGTCGAAATTTCCGGAGCCCTTAACTACGGCGTCTCTCATACTGAGTCGCTTTGGGACGTTAAACCCCATAAACCATACCAAACCAAACCGTTATCTCGCCTTCGCATTACATGCCCTGAACAAGCCCATTTCTTTCTCTTGATTTCGTCTAGGATGTCATTAACCCATGTTTGTTCCCTCACTCACTCCGCCAGTTTAAGATCTCTTAATGTTACACCTACAATTTTTCTTTCCGTACTTTCGTAGCCTCAATCATGAGCAGGCAGGCATACGCCTGAATTTCAGTTACCGCTTGTGAAGGGCTTTTCGCAGGTCCGAAGGGAAGTCTCTGTTGACCCACATGCCCATGGTGAGATTCATGGTAATCTCCAGTCCCTCGTAGAACTGGCCTTTCGGACGCTCCTTGGCGTACAGTCTCTCCAGGGCGGTATAGAGCAGCGTCCGGTCTAGGAACACCACCTGCGTCATGTTGATGAGGGCAAGGCAAAAATTTTTTGAAAACAAAAGAGTGTCCTTTTTGAAAGTCTTAGCGAGGCTATTCTGACCTAGCTCCCAGAACTAATGCTAGGATAATGAACTGTAATTTCTGCATATATTGTTCCTTGAATAGACGCCAGAGTCGTGGCAGCGCTTGGTCAGTACTGGAGCAACTGATTAAACGTGTGCCTCCGCGGTGGTTCAGTGGTTATGGTGCTCGGCTGCTTACCCGCAAGAGGCGGGTACGATTCCGGCCCCGGCGGTCGATTTTCGATGGAGGCGAAATTCTAGAGGCCCGTGTGCTGTGCGATATCAGTAGACGTTAAAGAAATCCTGGTGGTGAAAATTATCCGGAGCCCTTCACTAGGGCGTCTCTCATAGCCTGAGTCGCTTTGGGACGTTACACCCCCTAAACCAAACCAAACCTGATTAGTAAGAAAGGACTTGTTGTTAAGACTGCGAGGTTCACCGGAGAGTTTAAGACAGACATGGTAACAATGGTGCCGATGTTCGGTGATTTAGCAAAAGGCAGCCGTGAAGTTAATATAGCAGAATATTTGTAAAAGGAAACTATTCAAACTATTCATCACGAACAACATCACTCGCCCAGGAAATTATTTGTGTTAAATTATGCGTGAAAGATGAAAGTTACGATTCCTTGTGTCGATGCATAAAACGAAGCGATATAGTATAGGTTGTCATGGGTCGTTTTATTATAAAGGAAAAGCTGATTGGGGTTTCCAGACGTGCCTGCTGTCCGTAATATTCAGACCTATTGTTCAGCGATGTCTATATATGTGACAAGTAGATAGTAAAAAAAAAACTCTCCTTGTGTGTAGGCAAACGTGACAAGCCAAACATTTTATGCCCCCCCCCCCCCCCCCCCCTGCTACAGGCTCAGTATAGATGAAGATGTGATTGGTCTGGTGCTTATGAACGCAATATATTTCAAATTAGCCGCTAGTAAGTTGTTTGTATCCTCTTTGACAGATCATGAAATCAGGTACTTTAATAAGTAATAAAGGTGCTGATATCCTCTTCGACTCCGAATTATAACTTCGCAGTTACGCAGCTGATTAAAAAAATAATGCAATAGTATTTTGACATGTCCACAGTTTCAGATCAGTACATTACAAATATGGTTGTCCTGATGCACTCGCTTGTCAGCAGTGCCGTTAGTGTCTGCGACGAATGACCTTACTGACCTTACTAACCCAGACGAAGACAAGTCCCCTTGTCGAAACGTTGGCTCAAGCAACCTGAGGTTTTCCCCTCCCTTGTTCATTTTGTGATCGCCAAGGACCATCTACCACACCCTCTATCTACCACTTACTAACTTCAGTGTTTTGTTACTGTAAACAATCGGTCAAGAAGCCTCCTGTCCTTAGCCAGGGCCTGTTTTCCTCATTGTGGGGTATCAATTTGTCGACCAGTGGTGAATTGATTGCAATATTAAGTGCACCGACTAGTCACTGATATAGTACCCTGTTTCCAATAAATGGAGGATGACTCTAAACATAAGCCAGCTGAACTATCTGCTAATCCAAAAGCAGCTCCTAGCGGTGTCTCCCACTGAGACAAAGAGCGGCTTTGCCTGTCAACTTTTAGGGAGGGCTGAAATGGCAGATATGCACACAGCACTGCCTCCAAGGAGCGTATTACAGCTCTAAGTGCGACGTTATATTGGCGCCACGGCCACCATCTAAACAATGCTTGCTGGTTGGTCTACAGACAAGGACAGGCTTTAGCGACATAAACGGGTGTAGACACAATTTTTGTGGCGAAAGCAACACTACGCTAGTCGCCGAGCCATTTCACGGGACTCTGCAAAGGCCATGCTGCGCATGCGCGAGGAGCGGGTGACGTCACACGGAGCATAGCTGGCGCGCCGTATAGGTATAGTAGAGGGTGTTGGCCGGGGCCGCCACCGCGCGCTCTCCACCGCCTCGCCGACAGTCTCCCTCTCTCTCCCTCTCCGATGCGCAGTAGCGATTGCGCATCGCCAACTGGGTGGTTTGTGGTGTATACGCAGGTGTTCCAGCTAAATGTAACCAAACTTTTAAAAAAGGCGAAGTGTCCTAGTCCAGTGAAACCAACTCAGGGTTGTTCATAGTCGCGTGGCCTAGTCTTGAGTAGTTTTTCGCTCTTCAAAGTTAATTAATTACTTAAGTTTAATTAGCTAACTTTTTAGTTATTGACTTCAGGAAGAAAGTGTCAATGCAAAAGTTTTAGATCACCTCGAAAAAGCGCTAGTAGTGCTGTTTCCGCCAAGTTAATATTTACGTAGCTTCATTTATTGGCCTTAAAAGAAAGTTGTCACGTGACCAGCTGCTCGCTCACTTCTCTGCCCCAATGCGCACCCAAAGTCTCATCGAGGAGAGGACTTCAGAAAAAACAGATTTTATTCTTTAAGTCGCGTCTTGGGACGTTGAAGTGGCACAGTTGTCATGTGGAAGCTTTTTCTTATTGTGCGGGTAATGGTTAAAGGCCGGTAAAAAAACTACTTCACGTAAATATTATTTTGCTGCAGATGTCTCAGTAAGCTGTTTCTCAAAGCAATCTACAACCTTTCCATTGACACTTTGTTCCTCAAATCAATAATTAAAAAGTTAGATAATTAAGCTTAACTAATTAGTCAACCTTGAAGAACGAAAAAGATACTGCAGACTAGGTCACGCGACTCTAAACAACCCTGATTTGGTTTCAGACGGCTAGGACATCCCGTGTTTTTTAAAAGCTTGGTGACATTTAGCTGGGACACCTGGTATAAAATTGGCAGTGGCTTAGCTGTGCTATGCCAGGATATACGTAGCGTGAGGTGAGGGCAGGGTGTCCACATCTCGGTGGACACTTGAACCAGAGGAAAGGCGCATAACTGCCATCTTGGAACAGTGGACACCTCAACCATGCTTTAAGCTAAGTGGCGGTAGTGACGTGTGCTGCATGCATTGGCATTCACAACGTTGTGCCAGGAACGCGGCGCTGAAGCCATGGGCCGTTGGCGTTCGTTGTGTTCATTGGCGTTGGCGTTGTGAACGTTTTACACGCCGATCATTTTAAGGAAAGGAAGGCGAGCGCGCGCGGCGAGGAACGCCAGCTGTGCGTAGTGACGTCACTTGCTCCTCACGCATGCGCAGTATGGTCGTGCAAGAGCACGCGAAACGGAGAGACTGTTAGCAATGTAGCTTACGCAACAATATATGGCTACGCGCAGACGTTGCTTTCGCAATCCTCCAGGTTTAACCAGAGCTAAACCACGGCCAATTTTTTGGCTGTCGGCACTTTTGCCTCAGACTATACCCAGTAGCGTTCCAATAATGTAAACATAAACTGAAATTCGTTCCCGACCAAAGCGCTAAAAAAACCTAGCGCTTACCAATCCAAGGACCACATTTGCTTAAATGACAAAGCCTTGGCGCCATGTCAGCAGTTATTCAAAAGGCATTTGTTGCACTCAGTTTCTGTGCCGTTCAGCACCATTGCATACCTTCTGGTAGACATCACATCAGACTAGCTGCGTGATAACGTGCGCTCGAAAACTTTCTGGTGCAAATAAATGCTTAGTCGCTCACATCGTTCCCCCATCAGTGGCGGCCTGCAGTCTTATCTCTTGGACGTTAGCGGATTTCTGACAGAAAGAAAGAGAAATGTTGCTGCTTCTGTGCTCCAGTGACGGACTCAAAGTCGTTTCTACGGCAAACAGAACTGAAGAAAATGTCATTTAGTCAGCGTTAAAAATCACAAAAATTGCGTTTCAGTCAGTGGGTTCCAATAAAACATGCTGAAATATATACCTCTACACTCAGAAAAACTATCACACTTCAGTTTTTGAAATTTTGTGTCGGTACTTTTTGACGTTTTCAATAAGGGCTCCTGGGCGTCGCCGAATTTCTCGCTAGGCTTTTGTGTGCATATTATTATTGTATTATTATCCATGATATTGTACATAAATTGTGTTCGTACATGTAGTCAAATCCATTCAGTGCCGCTATTTGTTTGCTGTTTTTTCTTCTGTGTCAATATAATACGGTTTTCTTCAAGTACGGTGTAATAATTGTTTGCAGACCAATGTATTTAATATTGTTTACTTTTGTTCTTTCCACTTTGTACCATCTTTTGTCTGCTAAATATTATAACCCCTCCCCTCACACAATGCTCCATGTGTGGAACCTGTGAGGTATTTGTATAAATAAATAAATATGACGTCAGCACAGTCGAAGCGGCAGCGGGACAGTTGCAACAGCCAAATGGGCATTGAAACTCCCATGGACGTCCTATGGACGTTCAGGATGTCCGCAGGACGTCCAGGAGAGGTTCAGTGCCCATTGGGAGCCTAGACAGGCGGTGTTTCGGTATGGCCCTCGCACGATGGAAAGGTCTAGAGGCCCGTGTACTGTGCGATTTCAGTGCACGTTAAAGAACCCCAGGTGGTCGAAATTTCCGGAGCCCTCCACTACGACGTCCCTCATAGCCTGAGTCGCTTTGGGACGTTAAATCCCATAAACCAAACCAAACCAACTTTTGATTCTTCACGCGGCGCAGTTTCTGTCATTCTTTATTTAAGTCTGCTGATGTTTTCATCGGCGTAAGCGCTCCGCGCCGTTCGCACCAGAGAGCTTCAGGCATTTCCTTCCGAAACCATTTCTCCTATCTTCACGTGATCAGCATGCTTTCTTTTATTTAGACCCGTCGTGTGGTGCTGATCGCCCGAATCGGATCTTAAGGAGTGCCGCTGATAGGACACAGAGCTGCGATTGTGCACTGGCAGTGACAGTGGCCGGATTTCTGCCGTGGTAACGCGTTGGACTAAAGCTGCTCAAAACTGGTTAATGCGGAGAGTATGTAAAGGTTGGAAGGAACACTAGCTTCTCTGCATTTTCCGTGCTGACGTGGCAAAGGAACGTTTATAAATTACGTCGTAGTGAATGAAGCAGCTGTTGCCCAATTTGTTATTGCAAGAAAAATAATTCTGATTACACTGATTGTAGCGGGGATGGGGAACGCAAGCTCGCACAGTTTGGGGTTTGCGTGGTTGTATTTGCTTTCATTCGTGTCACTACGCGCGAGTCATATGCGATTGCGTTTATATTTGCGAGATTTACTGCTGCTTTCTGCTGCACTCTCTTGGGGCGTGAAATAATTTCCATAATAAAACGGCTCTTACATTGTGAAAAATTTTCTGAGTCGCCATTTTTTAAGGTCATGTTGTGATTAGCTCCATTCTGTACCTTCTTCGACTGCAGTACGTCGTCAAATATCCGCTTGGTGAAGACTTCCCTGACGGGCATGATGCCACCCAGACGGTTTGCCTTCGCCCAGATCATGCGCTGGTAGATGTCACCGGAGTTCTGCAAACAGGAAACAGACATCAGGAGTGGGTTTCGTTCGAAGCGCTTCCAATGTGAGCGTTTGCGCTTAGCTGCAAGCTGCTGGCAACCTTCTTAATGTGTGCCGCTTACCGCTGTTCATTGCAAAGGATGCCATGCTGACTCTAATATTTTGTCTTTCTTCCCTTTAGAGTTTTAATGAAGGCTTATATCGTCAGGTCGGTATAAACTTTAGATGGCTGCTTTGAATTTCTTATGGGAAACTTACGTGAAGGTATTCGTGATACCGAACCAGAACACCCACTACAATGTTTTGCTCTGTCGCGGAGAATGCTGACGAGCGCAGAGCATTCCGTACGTGACGGATTTCGTATAACCGTAAATTGAGCAAACCTTGTGTCGGTGCGCTGATATGCGCCAATCTACAGACAATATTTCAGAAATTAATAAGCGCAACGTACAAGTTCTTCCCTGTATTTCGTCTACCCACGCCATGTTCAGGGCATAATAGCCTTTAGCCAATTAGAAAGCCCATTCTTTCCTTCTTGCGACACTTGCGCAAAGGTCCGTTATGACCCCAAGCAGTTTGGACTGGACTAAATAGTCATAGCAGCCGCCACGGTGGCTCAGTGGTTACGGTGCTCGGCTGCTGACCCGAAAGACGTGGCTCGTGTACTGTGTTCCAGAGGTCCGGTTTACTGTGCGATGTCAGAGCACGTCAAAGAACCCCACGTGGTTGAAATTTTCGGAGCTCTTCACTACGGAGTCCCTCATAGCCTGAGTCACTTTGGGCCGTTAAACACTCATAAACCGCGGAATATTCATAGCAAAGGCGATATTTACCTGCAAGACAAACATGTGACTAAATGGTATTCTCCCAAAGTTTTTATGCTTTTTTCTCACGCCCCTGACCGAGAGAAAAAAATTGGAATAGTCTGTACGCTACTTTTAATGCCGAAGATGAGCGCTACATAGATCGGAATTATGATTACGCACAGAAGTATGAAGTCCATGCGAGATGCCGATGCGGCGTCTTTGCCTCTTCCCTCTCCCCTCTGCCCCGTTCTCCTAATCCAGCATTCCTCGGTCATACTTTCCTATAAAGAAGTCTTTCCTGGGACTCTTCTCTACGTCTGTTTTAGTGAGTGGCGCAAGGCACGGGCTTTGGGCACATGGTAGACATTATCACCCGATCCCCCGTGGACCCGTGTGGGTGCCCCCTGTCCCCCTCGTTGTGATCACACTCGGATGCTCGGACGCATTTTGACTACTGCAACGACGGCGGCAAACACGCTTACCACGATAACCTTCATATTAAAGTCTCCGTACCACCATAAAGTAACCGACCCGTCCTTATCACGCTCACGGACCATTGTGAATATCTTGAACTGCCAGGGTTCTCTCAATCGGTGGAAATACAGAGAAAAAGAGTGTACTGTAGTAACGGACGAAGAAATACTTGCGGCCCATCAAACCGAACAAGGGGTCTGATAATATCGTAATACACCCAAGCCGCTCCTCCTGATGAAGACAATGACTGCACTTAGCCCGGCCGCAGCGGTAAATGTGGTTTAGTAAAACGAGCTTCTGGGCAAGTTGGTTACTTTGCTTCCACATCACTGCAGCGTAAAGAAGACGAGCACAAAGGAAGAAAACACTTACGACACGGACAAACGCTGCACTCACAACTGATTTTATTTCGCCAGCAATGGGAAATATAAAGATTCCGCTGCTAATGCGCGCGCAGGAAAGTACACATGCCATGAATAACAAAGATACATGATACATCAGATACATCTTATCGTGTGGCAGAGAAAAGATCACATTCCGCTTTGTACAAATGAATAGAGGTATCGCTTACACAAAATTCACCCTTTTTCTTTATATGGTACGCTTCTAGTAGTTCACGTGCAGTTTGATCTTTGCTTTTTCCTAGAATCTTTGCACCGTCAAAATGAGGCGAACAATCCTGGCAAGACCTGCAATGTTTTACTAAGTTAACATCTTCATCGTTCTTAAAATTCCTTTCATGCTCCCTCAATCGATCATTGACACATCTGCCAGACTGGCCGACATAGGCTTTTCCGCATGACAGTGGAATTTCATACACCACTCCTGACTGGCACTGTACATGGGGCGTGGTATGCTTTTTCCCGCATCCAGATTTTGTAGCCTCCTTACCGGAGATACGAGGGCACAGTTGGCCAAGCTTTTTCGGAGCCGAAAAAACGAGTGGCACCCCACTCGTTTTTTCGGCTCCGAAAAAGCTTGGCCAACTGTGCCCTCGTATCTCCGGTAAGGAGGCTACAAAATCTGGATGCGGGAAAAAGCATACCACGCCCCATGTACAGTGCCAGTCAGGAGTGGTGTATGAAATTCCACTGTCATGCGGAAAAGCCTATGTCGGCCAGTCTGGCAGATGTGTCAATGATCGATTGAGGGAGCATGAAAGGAATTTTAAGAACGATGAAGATGTTAACTTAGTAAAACATTGCAGGTCTTGCCAGGATTGTTCGCCTCATTTTGACGGTGCAAAGATTCTAGGAAAAAGCAAAGATCAAACTGCACGTGAACTACTAGAAGCGTACCATATAAAGAAAAAGGGTGAATTTTGTGTAAGCGATACCTCTATTCATTTGTACAAAGCGGAATGTGATCTTTTCTCTGCCACACGATAAGATGTATCTGATGTATCATGTATCTTTGTTATTCATGGCTTGTGTACTTTCCTGCGCGCGCATTAGCAGCGGAATCTTTATATTTCCCATTGCTGGCGAAATAAAATCAGTTGTGAGTGCAGCGTTTGTCCGTGTCGTAAGTGTTTTCTTCCTTTGTGCTCGTCTTCTTTACGCTGCAGTGATGTGGAAGTAAATGTGGGTCTGTTATAGTGCTGCTGGTAAGCTTCTGCATGAGTGTCATAATAATTATCATCCAAATATCTAAATACGCTCCAGGACAAAGCCCTCTTCCATACACTCCAATTCATTCTGAAGCGCCAGTTGAGACCACCTTATCCCTGCAAGCTTCCCAATCTCCTCCGCCGACCAAACTGTCGACGACTCTGTTATTTTGGCCTTCTCTTGGAATGCACTCCATTACCCTAAGAGACAACCGGTTGCATTCAATTCGCATACATAGCCGTGGTAATACGCATTTCTATCTCCTGATTTAAGGTACGATATCATATTATCTCCTGCACGTTCTCCGACCCACTCTACAAACTTCCTACCGTCAATTTAATTTCCTGAGCATATACCCCACAATCAAATAGATGCTCATGCACTCTCGCTATGCTGACTCTGGCAACGGAATTGCAGGCGCACATTACCCGGAAGCGCTCCTCGAAGGTGGTGCCCCGTATAATGACAGGCAGCACTTCCTTCTGCTCCAAGATGTCGCGTAGGGTTTCCAGGCGCGGGCGCGAGTCCTTCATCGTCAGGCTGGCCTTCATGTGTCCCGTGAAGCCCGCGGCCAGCACGAACACTGCCAGCCACCAGGTTCCGATGAGCCAGCGCTTGGCGGAGCCCTTGGTGATGCGTGGAGAGGCTGCACAAAGGCGCACCACCAGACGAATGGGGCTCCATTATAGCACTTGAACGGTTCGCGATGACCAATGTCGCTTTATTTAACAGCATTAGCCTGTGTGTGGTAGTTTCCTTGGAAGCATTCTCAGTTGAGGGAGATCGGTTGCGCTATATAGACGACTACAAGATCGACAGGAAACGCGTGTATATTTTAATTCGCACCCAATAAGCTGCATTTGTAAGATTCCGCTAGACGCATACTATCTGCCTTTCGATCGTACAAATGGCATTTCCAGCCCTGCTCAATTTAAAATGCACTTATTCGCCGAAGAAGGAATTCTGCTTACGCATTCTTAGCATCATTCCTATGGATCGAGTAGAACCTACTACATGATGTATTCAGCATAGCTGAATGGCTGCTTTGCATCCATTCTGTTCCTCTGCTATGATGGTGGTGGTGAAAACATTTATTAAGAAGGGACAGGAGGTGTGTTTGGATCAGCCCGTACGGAACCGATCCTTACAAACACTAGGTGCAGGTCTCTAGTATGGGACCCCAGTGGCGGTGGCCGCCGCCCGTGCGCGCCTTGTTGGGCCTGTAAGTCGTGGCAGCCGAGCAGGGTCGCCTCCCAGTCCTCCCGGGTTGGGTTGGGAATGGGTTGGAGGGGCAGGCTCACACCATGTGATAGGTGTCCGAAGACACTACACTGCAGTGCGGGCAGCTGCCGTTAAAGGAGGGGTCAAAATGTCTTAGTGCTGCCGAGTACTCTGTTGCTCTCCCCATTCCATCACGCCCGTGTGCTGTGGTTGGTGGTGGTGAATACATTTATTTAATCATAGGGAGAGGTGTTGGGGGTCGAGACCTGAAGGGTCACACCCTTACAACCACTAGGTGGGATGTCTCGTAAGGCACCCCATTGACGTTTGCCGCAGCCCGGGCGCGCTGCGTTAAGGCCCTTTGGGCCTCGAGGGTGCAGCAACCGGACAGGGTCGCCTCCCAGTCCTCTCGGGTGGCGTTTGGGATAGGGGGTAGGGATGGGTTCTGCTGGCAGGCCCACAGCATGTGGTAGGTGTCAGACACCTCCCCACAGTGTGAGCACCGCCCGTCGAATTGAGGATCGAAATGCTGTAGAGTTGCCGGGCACAACGTCGTGTTAGTGAGCAGGCACAGGAGTACCCGCTCGTTGACCTTCCCCAGCCCTTTGCACGAGGTGGGAAGAGTTTGGTGCGTGGATTTGTAATAATCGCATATTTCTTTAAATGTGTAAATCGGATTGAAATCGAAGTCCTGGTCGGTGTCGGGTCCCGTGGGAAATGCCCGGAGAGAGAGCCGCGGGCGGCGGCGTCGGCTGCCTCATTTCCGTGGACGCCTTGGTGACCTGGAGCCCAAACGATAGATCGGGGCGCGGGATCCGAGTCTCGGCAGCAATTTTGGTAAATGCGATAAGCTAGGGGAGTAACCCACCCTTGCGTGACGTTTCGACAAGCCCCTCGTGAGTCGGTGATTATGTATTTGGAGGAGGTGTCAGAGGCTGCCAAAGCGGTGGCAACCTCTTCTGCGTTAATTGCTGACTGGGCCTTGAAAATAAGGGCGTCTACTGTTTTACCCTCGTGGACGACCGTGGCCGTGTACCACCCGCTGGGGTCCGGGTCGGACACGTCCACGTAGAAGACTCCTACTTTGCTCCGAAAATGGCGGTCCAAGGCTTCCGCCCGCGCCAGGCGCCTGCCATTATGATCCTCTTTGGACATATTGGTGGGGAGAGGACGCACGTGGAGGGCGCGTCTCCAGTGTACGGGAAGGCGGCATCTCTCCTCTGTGAATTGAGTGTGCTGGATGGGAAATCGAGCTGAAAGGCGGCTACCCGACCCTGTCTTTGTGAGACGAGTGTATTGGTTGTTGAGGTGGGCCTCCCGAAGCTCCCTAAAAGTGTTCACCATCCCCAGTGCCATAAGGCGGCTGGTAGAGGTATAGAGACTGGGAGGTCCAGCTCTCGTTTCATGATTTTGCGGAGGATGACCTCGAGGGCATCCTCCTCCTGTTTCCGCAGGTGGAGGTAGGGAGTCGAATGCAAAATTCGACTGGTCACGAACGCGTTCGCCAGCCGCAAGGCGTCTTTGCATCCTAACCCACCGCGCTTGCTGGAAACCCGGCGGACCATGTGGCCCACCTGGTCCCCCATCTGCCGTATACTTCAAAAAAAAAAAAACTCTTCACATATTCCATTCATTTCACATTCTTAGAGAACCAGTAAAAATGTCCCTCCCAGCGCATTGTCCCTCATTTTAAAAATATTTCACATCTCTATATAGCTTCGGTGTAATATCTAAGTTCAATGCGACTCCGAGACGTATGCTGATCAAATTTGTGCGCCTAGCTGGCCTACGTATCGAACGAAAAATCTATTGGGTGCCTGTACCTTCCATGAGAAAGATGCCGAAGAGGTCGAGGAACGCGAAGTAGTAGGAGAAAGCCAGGCGAGAGCAGAGGTAACTGGAGTCAATCAGACCCACCAGGAAACTGACAGACAGCATCGCAGAGAAGAGTCCGATCCACACCTGCGGGAGAGCAAAATTGTCACCCGCTCAGTAGGTGGCAGATGCTAAACATAGGCAACGCAGGACGAATACAGAAAACAGTTAGTTGCTGTCATCTTAAGCAGTGCACGTAATTGAACTGTAGTCGAAGCAGCTCCTATTATTATTATTCAATTAACGCTTCTCTAAGCGTGTTCTATTCAAGCAATGAGCTAACCTCTCAACTGGATTCCATATCCCGCGGCTGCGAATGTATACATTCTTTACATTATCTTATTTTTAGTGGCATAGACTCGCAAACAAGAGGACATTTCTGAGTATCTTCTCACCACTGCTTTCGTGGCTACTTCTGGTTGACCATATGACCACGAACTAACGCTCAATGTTTATGCCATTCGTAAAAAAAAAGAAAGAAAAATAAAACTAGAATGGAAGGTCTCGCCTCGGATTAGACGACATGAAAAGTGATGAATTCCCTTTTTCTGCTGCTTCACTCGCATTTAATTCATCTTTAAAGGATTGGGCCAACTCCTCATTGACTGAAGCGTATGACATATGGCATGCAATAAATGCAGGTGGTAAAACTATAGCCTATGCACTGTGCTTTTCCTACCGAACATGACGCACTCTTAGAGCCATCCGTACAGTCTTTGGGCAGTTGTGCACCAGACCACTCTGGGACGCCATAATGTACTTGGGATGCGGCCAGTAGTCTGTTCATTGGTACAGACAGGTCGTCGATAGCTTGCAGTTACGAATTCTGAAGTGCTCATACATCAAGAACACTTTTCAGACTTCATATGCGTGCCGCTGTATTCTCCTCCGCTATGAAATATTGCGATATTTTCGTCGCTTTGGCCCCGTCAGGGGTTAGAACTGCCTACATACTCCATCGTCCAGCCAATCCGGACAATGGCGCCTAATCCTTCCAAAGCGGCCGGAGGAAAGCCAACTGCAGCGCCGTATCTTTGTCATGCAAAGGTCTCTAACAGAAAAAAACTTCATCCCCGAGCAGGATTCGAAGCCCCGGTGGCGATAAGAGAGCATCTTCGTTTACAGGTGCCTCATACAAATCGTCCACCGTCAAAGTGTCCCGCTCCGCGCACACAAGAATGATTCATTTTTGAGGAAAGCTTCAATATGGGACATCGTGCTTCGATCGCCGGGTGCCTAGTTTTGACCTTCACCTGAGTTAGAGGTCAAACCATGAAAAGGATAAAAAGAAATTGAATCAAAATCCATGACTGGGAGTCGACCGCGGCTACGCGAACAGTTCTCCTTTAAGGGCCGCCCAGCGAGACCACTAGGCCTTAGGCGCGTTTTTTTTCTTCGCATCCTTTTTTAGCACCTTAGCATTGGACTGAAGCATGCTGGCGTTGCAACGATCTCTTTTGTACGCAGCCTATCAAAATCATTTTTGTAAGCTAATGTTCTTCATGCGAACCGGTCAGAGCACTTGAATACATACGACTAAACTTGAAACACTTTCAGCTGTTTTTCGTTTGTTACAGCGTAATTGACCGGGCGGCCATTGTATTTGCCCTGAGCAAAAAGTACAAGCCTCGCGCTCTTGAGTAAGCTAAGCAGTCATTTGACTTTCCTTGCGTTCATGACATCGTTTACTCAGACGTGGACGAGTGGGTGGCCTTTATCGTGCTGATAACATTAACAGGAAGTGTTCTCTAAGCTCTCGAGCATCATGGCGAAAGTCTTCCATTTCTGTTGGCAGCCACCGCAACTTGAGACAGCAGTGAAGGTGTGTTGTTTCTTCCACAATGGTGAGCCAGTCGCCTCATCCCTTCTGTCACTGAGTAGGCAGAAGTGCAAAAATTGGAGGGGGACACTTAAGCTCCGCATTGAGGGCATGACGCGATTGCGTAATGTGTTAGTTCTCATATATGCAGAAGGTCATTCTTTACATCCATAGATCCCTGGGAGTCCTCGTATCCCTCCTGGCGCAGTGGTGCAGCGGTTAAGCGATGCGCCACTGCCCTGGGATGGCAGGTGCTCCCGGCGGTTGGTCTTGTGCGGCCCAGGTTGCTCACCCCTAGTGACCTGTAATTTATTTTAACTGCCACCTGCCATGGTGGGCAGTTATTTGCTCACAATCCGGTGGGCAGGTTGGGACAACGCAGCAAGGTCACGTGACCTAGGGGGCCCACCTGCCTCCTAGGTTGCTCTCTGGGGATCACCTGCCAGGGCCATGCCCGTGATTTTTTGCTCACAACGCCGACGCGACAACGCCGACATCGGATTTTGTGGAGAATGGTGCCTTTAACACTACCGCTTTAATACTTGTATATACTCCGTCCACCTTCCAAAAAACGAAGCAGCAGAAGGCAGACTGACCGGGCCATTGGCATTAACATCGTCTCTGCCTAACTCATTCCATTTTTCTGCATGCTACCGCCTGTGCGAGCTCCGCCGACCCAAAGTGCAACTCAAAGCAGCCTCAATATACACACGACTATTTTTTTACAGTATCGAGTACCAATAGAGCCCATGATAAACTAAAAATCTATTTTCGATATCGATACTCCGATACCAAATGTAACGGGGCAATTTTGGTTACGCGAACATAGCTTTCAGTTTTTGAACCCAGCATGTAGCGGTTGAGTGAGACACTCGGCTAAGCGACTTGATATCAGCGGGCTTATGTGGTCTTAAGAGTAGAAATGGCGGTAGTTTCAACCGTGCACTCTAACATGAATTAGCCTATAGAGGAGTAAAAAAAGGAGCAAGCTGTATTCCAGGGCACTCCCTTTTACGGGAAAGGTATGCTGCCAAAGCTCTACGGTAGTGCCTTCTAGCATTCACGAAAGTTTTAACCGATCGAGGTTTCAATATCCTCTATTTGCCAGCCTCAAGACCTGCGGTGCCGCTTTAAAAGCCGCCTCCATCAAGTCAGCGGGCTTGGAGGTGATAATATGGCTCCATTGCCAACAGTAAGCATCCTGTTTGTTTAGTGACCGAAATCTACTCAGGGATTCGTGCCAAATACCTTGTTTCTGAAAAGGTGCTCGGTAGAGGGCGCTGCGTCTCTTTACTCTCGTAAAGGCTTATCGGTGTTTAGATTGTACCGGCACCCACTATGCTGCGAGGCCAGCCGACGCGCAGCGTCACGCCTAAAAAAGGGATTTTTTTTCCATTCCTGGAATATCTACTAAAATGCTACTCCTACAGTCGATGCCATTTGCATGCATGTACTGCAACCAGAAACTGGGGACGCGCAAATCGACCCTATTCAGACCAGCTGTCTCAACCAGGTCTCACGCTCATTCATTGCGATCCCCTGCCGTTTACATCTGCCAAGTGGAAAATTTGAGAACAAATTCCCTACTGCTCCCAAGTCCTTTTAAACAAGGCAGAACATCAACATAAAAAAAAATTCGGGGGACACTTAAGGTCCACCTTCAGGGCATGACGCGAAAGCGTTATAATGGGTCCCTTCAGTGGTCTGAGCTCCTCTTTGCATATCACTTTGCAAACACGAACGCCGTTGTTTATTTTATTTTACTATTATTTTATTTAATTTTTGTTTTTATTCATCGCAAACCACGCAAGGGCTCCCTTTAACCAAGTCGAACTAAGGTTCCTCAGTGGTCGAGTTTGACTTGGTTAAAGCCTTTCTGTGCATAACCATGTAGAATAAATACCGCAAAAGAAAAGAAAGTTCTTCAGTTGTCGAGGTGTAGCGCGCCCGGCTCATGACCGAAGGGGCAGCGGTTCGAGTCAGTTCTGGACCATTTTTATTTTCAGCGCTATTGCTTTTCTATCCTCAGAGGCACTACGTAATGGTGGTGAAATGACGTCACGACTCTTTAGACCAATGAGGAAGCGTGTAGGGACGTCTTCACTGTTTTACTGAGCTGTCGTTGTGAGGTGTATGAACTGCACGTTTGAAGTCACGGGGTTGCGACGTCGCAACCCTTTAGACCAACCCGACTTTCGCCAACGCCAACTCCGCCATGGTTTCTCAGCTTAACAGGACGCTTAACGCTATTGCGCTAACATATAATGACCCTGTTAAAAATGAGCTGTGCACTTCTCTATGGGTGCAATCGTTAGCACTTAGAAAAAATGGCCTTCAAGATGCAAGTATCTGCGCCTGAGTTATTAAACAAGCATCCAAGTTTTCCGAAACTTCTTTGCTCCGGTTCTTACCTCGACGTCGAACGAGTTTACGTAGCCGAACACGTTGGTGATGTATGGGTCGGTTAGGCCACCGCAGTGAATGGCCTCGGCATAGAAGAACTGCGGCAGCGGCTCCAGCGCCGATGCCCGGTCATAGGTCGGCGCGACTGGGCCCACCAGCAAGTCGCTCTCCTGGGCACAAACATTGAGCATCCAGGCGTCAATCATGCGTCTGGTCACAATACAGTAAAGAAATTCATCTGAAGTGAGGGTTTTGCCCAAAGAAGCCCTTTGTGGCAGCACCCTTTGTGAGCTTCGCAAGAGTGTAAATACTCAAGAAGACTTCCATTCCTTCCCTGAGGCCGTATATCGTTGTTCTGGAAGGCCTCTCCTTACTAAATGAAGAACCGCAAGTGACAATTTGAAGGCGGGAAATTTTCATAATCTGTGAATTTGTACAGCAAGCTCGTAAATTTCGATGAGCTCTTGCGCCCTATTTACCGAAACACAAAAGCTAAAAAAAGTGCATCCTTAGGCGTAAATGCTTCCTAACATCGTCACTGAGAATGCATTGGTGCATAGCTCTCGCAATATCAATTTGTAACATAGGTCACTTACGACCCGTTTAGAGAGAGAACTTTAAAACACATCACTCAGTTTTCAATGACAACGCCGCGTCTTAGCTCCGCCAAATGATGTCTAAGATTTAAACAACTTTTCGACGGGTATGTTTGTTTGTTTGTTTATGGGGTTTAACGTCCCAAAGCGACTAAGGCTATGAGAGACGCCGTAGTGGAGGGCTCCGGAAATTTCGACCACCTGGGGTTCTTTAACGTGCACTGACAACGCACAGTACACAGGCCTCTAGAATTTCTCCTCCAAAGAAATTCAACCACCGCGGCCGGGATCGAACCCGCGCCTTTCGGGTCAGCAGCTGAGCACCATAACCACTGAGCCACCGCGGCGGCTCGACGGGTATGATGTCCTTACTTCTCAAAACACTTGTGGAACGTCTCGGAAAGCTTGACGATACTGTTCTCTTTTAAATGAGGTTTACCTCGCTAATTTGAATACTACGACCGTGATCTCATGTTAAGTAATTTTTTTATTGTGGTATCTGTAGCTTCCGCCTTGAACAAAACGTTGTTTCACAGTGAAAATGCATGAATGACTGTTCTCAAAGTTTTAAGGATAGTGATATACTTTGATTTATTCTTTTTTTTCCGCAGTAAGAAATGTGGTCCACAAGTTATGACCACTATCCTTGAAGTTTTTTCCCTTAATCATGAGCTATTATCACCGAAAGGCGAGCGTCTATTAAAAATCTGATTTTATATTATGTTTTTCAGAGAAGCTGTTTTAGATTGTTTGTTCGGGGATTTTTCAACAAAGTAGCTCCGGTTAGCATTTCAAGTGCGTGCACACAAGCCTTGTCAGAGTACGACCCAACGACTGCTCTCCCGAACGTGGCGTGTGCCGCAGCCGCGAGAGTGCATTCCTTGCATGTTTTTTTTTTATCTCAACCCAATACATTACGCAAATGAGTCAAGGCCTCTAATCACACAGATGTAAATACTTGTCTTCCTTAACGAATCTAGACAATATACTCTGGTTAACCAAGAGCTAAAGACGTGCTAAGCACGCTAAGTGTTAAATGCGTATTGTCCTCTCTTTGGTAATAAAGACGGAATATACGACAATTGCACCTTTAGCACCTCTGAAATGCATGAGTCGCGCAACTCCTATGCACTGAAATAAAGATATTAAAGCTGATCATTTTCCATTCTAAAATTTTATATTTTACGGTGAGAGTTAAATTAAAGCGGTAGTCTCGACATAATGGTTTACTGCAGACATCGATAGCGTTCCTTCCAATGCCCTGTACGATCGCCCACAAAATAGTGAACTTATGTGCCATGTATTCCTCTCAGGTTTCTTTGTACCTGCTTACCTGGTAGGCTTTAAAAAAAGCGTTTTTTTTTTTTGCGCCAGGCATGTGAATGCCTAAAGGAAATCTGAGTCGACGCCTTAGCCTCCATACAATCCGACATCGAAAAATATCCCGCCCTAGTAACTTGCAATAAAAGGTCCGTCGAAGATGCCGATTGGAAGGCACACCTTTCGCTGTCCGAGGAAACTTCCGCCCCTGACAGGAAGTTCGGGCAATTACGAATACACCGGTGCCCCCGGGTCGGATCACAGCCCTGAAAAGGCTCTTTTTTTTTTTTCGGGGGGGGGGGGGGGGGGGGAGGGGGGTGAGCTAGGAGTGCTGTACAGGCTACTGCATGCTGCGTTTGCTCTGCTGTCTCATTTTAACCGAAGAGCGCCGTTCACCGTGGTCACTTCACTCCGCCATGCTTCCAGCGTGTGCTGCATTCTTCCCTACCAGCTCTCTTTCAAGCTGCCTTCTGCACCCTTTATCTGGCAGCGCAGTTGGCTCAGTCAGTCACTTGCCTTAGAATCCCGCTCGCCAAGATGGCGAGCTGCTTAGCTATAGTCTAATGCGTAGGACCTGAAGCAGACTACATGGAAGGCGCCGCTGTAGGGGTGTTGAGTTCTGAACAAGGGGGCCAAAAACAGCTCGCTAGTACGAGGAGCGGAAGGCATTTAAAAATAACGCCGACCACACGTATTTGACCATCGGATTAAGAGTGAGCCTAGAGAGGCATCGTTTAGACTGCTAATTTATCTGCAAAACTGGTAAGAAGTTACGAAATTGTATTTTTGTTTGATCGATATCATAAAACTATCCCCCCCCCCCCAAAAAAAAAAAAAATGCATGCTTTTGAAAAATTAACCTCTTTGTAAACGGGCGCTGCTTGTGACTGCAACTAAATAGTAAAAACGGTAAATTGGTTTTGAGGAATGGAAATGGCTCAGTATCTGTCTCACATATCTCGGCGGACACCTGAACCGCGACGTAAGGGAAGGGAGGAAGGTGGGAGGGAAAGAAGAAAGAGAGAGGTGCCGTAGTAGAGGTCTCAGGTAATTAATTTCGACCACATGGGGTTCTTTAACGTGCACTGACATCGTGCAGCACACGGGCGCCTTTTGCGTTTCGCCTCCATCGAAACGCGGCCGCCGCGGTCGGATTCGAACCCGGGTACTCCGGTTCGGTAGACTGCAACTAGCACCAGCTGTTCTCCTTGTACATCCTCGCTTTTGGAGCTTACAAAAAAATTGCTGCTGCTTTGTGCTACCGTTGCGAACACAGCATAGCTCATTTTCCTGCGATTGCGCGATGAAAAGAGCGCGTGTTGTGGAAAACTGCACGTCAGACCAGATGGTCTTTCTGATGTGGCGCTGAGCCACGTGGGAACACCTCGAAAAGAAGCGCAGATTTTCAGCCGACTTGCGGGCTTCTTCTGTGAACAGAGACAGAGGGAATGTGAACCTTGCGAAGAAAGACATCTTAAGGCACCTCGAAGGAAACTTCGCTGAAATCTATACTTTTAAAAAGAGTCAGAATTTTGTCTTCGCGACCAAGCTTAAAATTTCCTATTCTGAAACCCTTGTGTTTGTGCATTCAAGGAACATTTTCTCCGCAACTCACCAGGATTTTTTCCGGCGGATATTAGTATACACGTCAGGCACCCTTACTGCACTGAACTATCAGAACTGGCATGAAAATTTAATTATTTTACTGAAAGCTTTCTTGGCAGCCAGCACCAAACATGGCCAATCGGTACAAAACTTATTGCTTTAAAATAAGGATAGAAGTAATCAATATTGCTTTGGTTCCAAGGAATGCCGCTGTCATCTGAAAGAAATAAGATTCGTTGATATAGCGTGAATGTTCGCTTTAAAATATTTCCAAACGAAATAAAAGAAATCCATTCATTTTTTTTGCAAACGTACCACCCGGTTTTATTATTTTTTTATGGCAGGTCTCTTGAGGCGAATATTCCTTAAAACCACCTGACAAGTCTCAAATCTCTTCTTGAACGGAAGTAGTACAGAAATATTTGGAGGAAAATTTCAATCATATCAGCCTGTGATCTTCTTAAAGTATTAAGGGAGTGATTACTCATTGACGTCCACCCGAGCGCAGCCTTACGGCTACAAAGGAAAGCTATACAGCTTTCTCAGAAACTTCATAGTTAAAGAAAAATTCCTCCTGGTCCGGGGTTCGAACCCGGGACCACCGCTTCACCGGAGAAGTCGCTCTACCAATTGAGCTAACCGGGACGGCAAGCTTCAATTGGTAGAGCGACTGCTCCGGTGAAGCGGTGGTCCCGGGTTCGAACCCCGGACCAGGACGAATTTTTCTTTAACTACGAAGTTTCTGAGAAAGCTGTATAGCTTTCCTTTGTAGCCGTAAGGCTGCGCTTGGGTGGATGTCAATGATTAATTACTCCCTTATTACAAATCTACTTCACCTTGGGGGTTTCCCCGAAACATGTGGCCAACACCCCTTAAAGTATGCCACTAAGCTATCTTTTTTTCGGAATTGATTTCAATAAGGGAAGCATAAATAGGCAGTGGACCGTTCTCGAAAACGACACACAAGATGGCATCTCGTAACAAACATAATTAACTTCAAAACATAAACAAAGAAATTAAATACATTTTCATGACCGTCGACCCTATAAAAATGAAAATCGGTTTTGAAGAAAGGTCATGCAAGGATGGAAGAGCGGGCTAGTTGGTAGTTCATCTTGAGGAAAAACACAGCGCACTCCTAAGACACGGACAAAGAAAGGCAAGACGATACAGCGCTGAAATCGCTGTATCGTCTTGCCTTTCTTTGTCCGTGTCTTAGGAGTGAGCTGTGTTTTGCCTCAAGAAAGGACATGCCGTAGTAACTGTCTCACATATCTCGGTGGATACCCGAACCACGCCGTAAGTGAAGATAAAGGAATGAGTGAAAGAAGAAAGAGAAAAAGAGCCCAAGAAGCTCAGGTAACAGGCCGAACATTGGGTGGTTTCACTGTGCTCCTTTGTAGAACCTACCTTTGCCAGTGCATTTCCAATATTGGGCCAATCACCTGTGGAGCTTGGGAGGTGCCGTAGTGGAGGGCTCCGGAATAATTTCTAAGCCGCTCTTTTGACACGCACTGAGACAGAGTCACGATCGCTTATTTTATCGTGCATGAGCCGTGTAGTTTTAAGGCGAAACCCTTTAATGGCTCACACTGTCATCCGTTAGAAAAGCGTGTCACACGCGTTTAACTCGGGAAGCAAAAAAGATATAAGAAAACCAATAGTTGCCTCAGAAGGAAAAAATAAACCTAGAAGCCAAGTTTGATGACTGTAGATTAATTAGTAAATTAATATATAGGCAAAAAATGTCTAAATTACGTCGAAATAGCGCGGACGCCGATATAGCCACGGGAACGATGTGACGTCACATCCACCGGAAGTCGTCACGGCATAGTGAAAATTGTCATAGAATGCTCGGAAAAATGTCAGATTTGTGTCAAATTAGATGGAAAAATATGTCATTAAGCGTAATTAACACTTAAGATCCCCGAAAGATGTACAATTTGGGTATCGATATAGCCACGGGAACGGTGTGACGTCATATCCAC
Organism: Amblyomma mixtum; assembly: GCF_055824585.1. Taxonomy (NCBI): domain Eukaryota; kingdom Metazoa; phylum Arthropoda; class Arachnida; order Ixodida; family Ixodidae; genus Amblyomma; species Amblyomma mixtum. The sequence continues at coordinate 105,661,648 of NC_143013.1, forward strand.
CAGAAGTCGCCACGGCATAGTGTCCTCGGCTTTCGCCTCTCAACACTTTAGTTGCCAAAGTGTCCACGCAATTTCTTTTCGGCACCTTTATGTAAACATACGTACGAAGGTTCAAACGGGAGAAAGGCCAAACATAGAGGTATACGTACATTGCGGACCACCATTCCGAACTGTCCGGCCCACCGTCCTTGTGCATCCCGCGCACCCCAGCTGTAGTCAGGCGGGAGCTTGATCACGTACCTGCGCACGGCAGTGACGTATGATTTGTGCGCACAAAGCTACGTATTAAGCTTCAAATGCTTTCAACGACCGTTCTATGAAAACTCGGCGAACGTCAACCGCTTTAGCTTGGTGAAGCGGAGGGAGGATATGAAGCGAATTTCCTAAGATTTTCTTCCTCACGGGTTGTCAGCTTGGCGCACTGGAGCAAAAGCGTGTTCTGCGGCCTTTAAAAGGCTTTGCTATGGAGGCGAAGATCGGGCTGCTGGTGGCAGCGCTGTAACACAGTACTTGACACGGCTCTTTCATTTCATCGCTCAAAAGCCTCGACTCCCGCCGGCGTGCAATAACAAGGCTGCATTCATGTTTCGCCCCAGTTCGAGGCTGAACAACGCACGAAGGCGAGGCGTCCAAACGCAAATGAATGGAGGCGGGCAAACGGACTAGCTACAGTGCCTCGATGCGCACGCTCCAGGACTTGTCCTGGAAGCCCGCACACTCGCGGCCGCACTCTCGCGGCCGGATATTATGGATGCGTATGGCCACAGTGCTGTGCCTTTGGTTTATTAGGGTCTGTCGCTTTTGCTGCGGTTCAACTAGGTCGGCATGAGCAGCACTTCGTGACGTATACATTGTAGCCTGTTGTGACCTTCATGAAACCCAGAACAAAAATGCGGATGGCATGCTAGAGAATTTTGAATAGTAAAAAGCGCTGTAGCCGAGGTAAACCAGAGGCAGTATTCCAACCCCTTAAGAGTTATATTTTGTATGTTAAGTTGTTTGGTATTACAGCCTGCTGGATTTGTGTTCGTTCTCAACTTTTCACTGCACTACTGGAAAATTAAATTAAGGCAATGTGCAGCGTACAACCCGCTCATCACTTCAAGCAAAACTGTGCAAACATATCTTGGCGGCGCCTTTCACTACATTTTCCTCTCGAAGAGCGTTGAATTTGATCTGCCATTTCTAATGCTGCCGGCTGCAGATAATACTTTGCGTATAACCATACTGCCAGTCTTCATATCAGCGCCGCTGGCTTTAAAAGGGGCAGTGCTGAAATGATATAAGTGGCAAAAAAAAAAATCTGGTGGCATCATTGCATGCTCTTTGTTTCTTCCGTGTGGCGGACGGGCGAAAAAGATATGCCTCTAAAGTTAATGTATGAAAGTGCCCTTCAAAGTAGTACTTCCACAGAACATCCGGAAACTTAACCTTGAAAACTGCGCCTTTACTCGGCTCCAACTTCACTGGGCCGTTTACATAAATGACAGTAGAATGCACATTGTTACAGATTCAGAGTAAATAACATGGCAACAATAAACCGATAACTTTTAGCCATCTGTAAGCACACTTTTAGTCCGCACAAGAAAATAAATATTGCATGAAATAAAACATCGCTCGTTCTCACTCGCAGATCTCACTCGCAGGCTCCTAATCGCTATATCTCTATGGAAACATCTCTCACCTTACTATGCGGACTTTATTCACCAAATAGCACACCGTCGAACGGTTCCCAGTTTCCTTCATGCAATTTTTTTTTTCAAAAACACACTGCTATATTGCATGCAATGGAAGGATGGGAACCAGAATTAAAACAATAAGAGGGGGTTTGCCAAGTGTCTATTCCGAGAACAAGGAGGCCAGAAATGGAAGCACAGGCTAGTTCTTTTCGACGACAAATTGTCTGCGTAGTGACGCTGGTGAGCTGAACAAGGTAAAGAAATGGCTATGAGTTTACCCTATTAATTACCCTGCGTAAAATTTATCTATCAGTATTTATATTATTCGAACTAATGCATTCTTTAATTAATCTTGAAATATCGCTCCGCTGTGTACGTGAGTGTGTCTACTCTTTTGAAATGGGTTCGCTTTTTTTATGAAAACTATAGGATTGATAAACATACAATGTGGCAGCATGCGCTACTTTGTGGGTGCCATGAACAAAGGATCAGGAGGGTGCTTACTTGAAGCGCATTGCCTCGACGACCAGGTCGAACATGAACCCCGAGATGCCTTCAAACTTCGGACTGCCGTCAGGCTGCGTCACCACGGCCGACATGGGAGGCATCTGCGGGCACGAAGGCAGGTGGTGAAGAAAACTTAGTAGGCTTATACCTCTCATATTATAAGTCACGGTTGACAAGCTGCTCTTTTTCACTCAAGAAGGTTTCCGGTAGCGCTGAAGCGTCTGCCGTAATATTATGACTGATACTTAACTATGCAATCGCTGGGCGTGACAGATGGTTTGAACAGTCTTCGTTCCGGTCGCCCCTAGTACGGTGCTCCCCAAACACCTTTCTTTAAATGGTCAAGGTGCGGAGTACGTTATCTAGCTTTGCGAACGAGCACCCACACTGTGATAAAGACCGCAATAATTGAGGACATTAACTAACAAGCGAGGCCAGCGTTATCACCTGTCATCTCTGCCATGTCCCCCCGAAAGTGGTAAGACCGGCAGTCCAGGCTGAAGCGGCTTTCGAGCGGCGGAAGAATGGCTCATATTCTACGACCTGCTAAGCACCTCTAACAAGTGGCACGTTGAAGTGAAATTCAATAACACCAACTTCAGTCTGACCGGCTTAGCGAAATCGTGGTATTGAAACCACGAGGCAATCTGCCGCGATGCTTCCATGCTTATGGTGTTCGGCTACTGAGTACGAATCTGTGGGAACGCCTCTTGACCACAGCAGTATCATCGCGACGGAGACGAAATAAATAACGCTCTTGTGATCTGTGCTGTCAGCGCACAAAAGGAACCCCAAGTGTTCGAAATTAATCCGGAGCCGTTATGTCGGCCCTCATAGCAGCGGGAAATCTCGGGAAATGAAGCCCGAAATACCACAGCGCACTCTTCCTCTCTCCACTGTTTCACTGCCTTCTCCGTCTAATCTCTTGCTACGCTGTTCTGGGGACAACAATGAGCGAGACAGCAGAGTGTCTTTTCAGTTTTCATAACCAGTTATGTTACTGCTATTAACCCGCGGAAGCGAACGTAAACTTCTTCCGCTCTCAAGTGGAACGTCAAAGACGTAATCGGTCAGCCTGCTGCGCGAATTGAGCCGACGGTCCAAAAGTGGGTCACAAATTTAAAAGTTACTTCAAAGTGGTTAAGGCGTACGAGTTGAACTTATCGAAGGCTCACAAGATACAACGCATATAAGAAAGTTTTGAAGGTGAGGCATTTCAGACGCTCCTAGCGGCAGAACTGTGCACCGTTGCGGATGTTACAAGTTTGAGAGCTACGACAAACTGCACGATGGCGGCTACTGGCTCGCTAACAGCCGAGCGCAAGATGAATCACTCGCACGGCTTAAACTGAAGCTGTCCACACTGCGCTGCTGCAGCAGACCAACGACTTTGTTCACGAGAACTTAGGTAGGGCTCATTTATTCTTAAGAATCAAGATCAGTCAACATAGCCACCTCTAGCTGGCACCATCTCAAGACAAAAAAGTCAAGTCACATCACCGCTGGGCTGAAGAAACTTCTATTTTTTCCCCAGTTATTGATGTCAAGGGTGGTTGCATTGCAAGGTTTCATTTTATACAATGTAAAGTATGAAATTGTAAAAAATAACAAAACCGGTCAAAAATCTATTCGACAGCTTGCCAGGTGTCTGCTATCAAGATAATGCATGCTGCTCATGGATAGGTTTAACAGTTTGAACATCGCCAAGTGTTCTAAAAAAAAAAGGAGCTACTTCTCGCTTATACATCAAGCTACTGGTTAGAAGGGGCCAGACGAAAGCAAACTCATACAAATAAATTCTGGACTAGCGCATTTTTCAACGGGAAGTGGTTCATGAACGCATTTTCATACACCGAGAGATTCCACTATGCAGTACAATACCGGGTGTTTTTTTTTTAGAAGGTCCAAAATTTTTAAAAAAAGGTAAATTGCTTTAGTTTTATTTTAGCACTGGGGCTAGACTGGAGGTTACGGCGGGCGCCAGACAAGAGGAAAACTGCTTTCATTAGTTCGCTGATTAACTAAATATGTTAATAAACTTTTCTAATTTTTATTTTAGGGGGTATGTTGTATTCGCATAATTGTAGATCGTCCTCCAAGCAGTCGAACCGAGAAAAAACAATTTTAATTAAAAATTTTTCACGCACGTTACGAGGCGCGAGAAAGTCACCCTGGTAGGCATCTTCACACCGTAACTCAGCGGCGATGAGCGCCTCTGACGTAGTTCGCTCCGCCCTGCGCTTTGCGTCACACTGCTGACGTCACCTGAAGCCGGGACGGGCGGCTTGCGCTATCGCTGCTTGCATCGCTCCGCGGCCTCACGGAATGCCGCGTTGGAACAAAAACGCACTGACACAAAGCGCAGGGTGGAGCGAGCTACGTCACAGGTGCTCACAGACACTGTGCTACAGTGTGAAGCTGCTTACCACGGTGACTTTTTCTCGGTTCGCAACGCGCGCAAAAAATTTTTTCGCGAAATTTTTTTTTCTTGGCTGGACTTTTGGAATACGATCTCCAATTCTGCTAAAACAACATATCCCCTAAAATAAAAATTATAAAAGTTAATTAGCGTATTCAGTTAATCAGCGAACTAATTAAAGTAGTTTGCCTCTTACCTGGCGTCCGGCGTAGCTCTCAGTATAGCCCCAGGGTTAAAATAAATCTAAAGGAATTTACCTTTCTTTAAAAATTTTGGACCTTCTAAAAAAAAACACCCTATATATCCTCTGAGCTTCCCTCGGCAGGCTTGCATTTATTCGCTATTAACGTCCCTGCTGTCGTCGTAAGCGTTCCTCATTGGTTTCTTGGCGCTCTTAACTACTCGATGCGATTGAGGGACAAATTAAAAAAATTATATATTTTGCTGCGCATACGAAGAATCGACCGTTACCTTCAATATTTCTGTAACAATACCTTGCTAAAACTGATGTCCAAGAGTCCTTGACTTGCCGCCATTCTGAACGACCTATAGCGTAGAAAAATGCAGCATTTCGTCTGCAGTGGGCATGAACCACGCCGCCATGTTGTTAACAAAGCCTGTACAGTGGCCGTAGCTGCACACGCTCTGGTTTGTAGCATGCTTACGTACGCCATGCGCGGTAATATAAGCAGCGCTCTGCGCATGTGCACTCGTTACCAGCATTCTCAGTGCTAGCTCAAGTTCATCGTGTCATCATCATAAGCCTAATTACATCACTGCAAGACAAAAAGTCTATCCTGCATCCCTAGGATTAAAACTCTCTTGGGCTAGCTCATCATCATCGTCACAGCAGGGCGAAAGCCTCTCCCATGTCTCTCCAATTAACCCTATCATTTGCCATTTGTGGCCACCGTATCCCCGCAAACTTCTTAATCTCATCCGCCTACCTAACTTTCTGCCGCCCGCTGCTACGCTTGCCTTCTCTTGGAATCCACTCCGTTACCCTTAAGGACCAGCCGTTATCCTGCCTTCGCATTACATGCCCTGCACAAGCCCATTTCTTCCTCTTGATTCCGACTAGGATGTCATTAACCCATGTTTGTTCCCTCATCCACTCCGCCCGCTTCCGATCTCTTAACGTTACACCTATCATTTTTCTCTCCACAGCCCGCTGGGTTTTCTTTAACTTAAGCTGAACCCTTTTCGTTAGCCTCCACATTTCTGACCCTTAGGTGAGTACCGATAAGATAGAACTATTGTATACTTTTCTCCTGAGGGATAATGGTAAACTGCCATTCATGATCTGAGAGGAACTGTCATATGCGGTCCACCCCATTCCTATTCTTCTAGTTATTTCCCTTTCATGATCGGGATCAGCTGTCACTACCTGCCTTAAGAAGACATATTTCATTACTACTTCCAGCATCTCTCTACCAACTGCGAACTGCTGTTCCATTGATAGACTGCTGAACATTGCTTTGGTTTTCTGCACATTAATTTTCAGACACACTGTTCTGCTCCACCTAACTCATTGATCATGTTTGAAGTTCATGTCCTGAGTGACTTAGCAAGGCTACAGCCACCGCATTCCCGCAAACTTCTTAATCTCATCCGCCCACCTGACTTTCTGCATGCCAAACCCATCCACGTTTCTTCTTGATTCGAACTAGATATCATTAACTTGTGCTTCTGGCTCACCCAGCCTCCTCTCTCTTAATGTTACATCTATTAATTACTTTCGCATAGGTCGCTTCGTGGTCTTATTTTTAAGTTCAATCCATTCTGTTAGCCTCCACGTTTCTGCCTCCATTGGTGAGCACCGGTAAGAGACTGCTGTTATAGGCTTTCCTCTTCAGTGATACTGAGAAGGTGCAATTCATCACCTGGGGTGTCTGCTTCCAACCCATTATTAATCTCCTAGTTATTTCACTCTCGTGGTTGAGGTCTACGGTCGCTACCTACCCTAAATAGATGCATTCCGTTAGCATTTGCAACGTTTCGCTTCCTATCGTGAACTGCGGTCCCTTTCCGAGACGCTTAAGCATTACTTCAGTTGTTTGCAGATTAATTATTGCACCTACCATTCTGCCTTATCTGTCCAGGTCCTCGATCATGCTTTGCAGTCTTTCCCCCACTTACCTAGCAAAACGATGTCATGAGTGAATTCTAGGTTACTATGGTATTCTACATTTCATTTTATCCTCGCTTCTTCGGAGTCAAGTACCTTTAATGCCTCTTTTAAACAATGTGTTTCCTTTCCTGACACTCTTCTTGATCGGTATTTTACCACTTTCGCTGTGAAGGACTGAGTCACTCCGCAACGGCTGTATTTTGCGGGGCCCCAACGTACGCCGCTACAACACCCTGGTTACGCAATGCCTTAATGACTGTTGAGTGTGCGACTTATTCAAATGATTTTCTTTGTTATCGATGAGGGCTATATATACAAAGGATGGTTATGCCCTGCGTTTTTTTTCTGTCACTTGATTGATGGCGTGAGTAGGGTCCACTGTCGAGTGGCCTTTCCGAAATCCAGTCTGGTCCTTTGTATGTAGGCTAAGGTTGATCCAATTTGATTAGCGGATACTTTAGTAAAAACTTTGCAAACGAGCGACAGTAAACTGATCGGTGTGGCATTTTTTGAAGTCACTGGTGACACGCTTCTTATGGATTAAGGAGATGCTAGCGTTCTTTCCAGACTCCTGTCGCTCGATGTCACGAGGCGCGGTGTAAGGAGGGCGGCAAATCCTTCCAGTGCAATGCCCCACCGTGCTTCGAAGAATATGCAGTTACCTGATCCTCGCCAGCCACTTTTCCCCTTCGCAATCATGAAAGCCTTTTTTGTGTACGCCTATATATTGTGCACGCTCACGCGTACGCACATGTCTAATATTTGGAAGACCGGGTGAGAGAGGCACAACCACACGCTGACTGCTGCGGTGGCTCCCTCTACCCAGGATGCTCAGCGGCGCCGCTCAGTTTGGGAAAGTCCGCACAAACTGGCAGCGCTTCTCGGTTATTGGCTGGAGGGTCTCCTTTGACGGGTACCTGCCGCTTCTTTCTTGAGTTGCATGTGACTATAGTTGGTTCATAACGCACAGAAGACGAAAGCAAATAGGGTTTTGTATGTCCTCTCAATTGTTGTTGTATGCCTACATTTAGTTCACATCACATGTTAAAAATGGTTTTTTTTCATGAAGCCGCTGTCTTTCTATGGTTAGTGGGACACATAAGACCCACTTTTTCAGGTGCTTTCACATGGCAGTGGGCACTGCAATGACTCATTCCTAACCTACTTCGGGCCGGCGACGCGTTGGAGTGGGAGGGTAGCACGCGGCAAGCTGTTATTATGTGCACGCGAATCTGTTTTGTTTTCGGCACTTTAAAAGCTTTTACTCAGTATGTAGTGACTGGCTTGTTGGTTACACGTATTGACGACTACAGCGCGCTCGGAACACGGATAAGAAAGATTGACACAAACACAGGCGCCTGTGTTTGGGTCAGTCTTTCTTGTCCGTGTTCAGACCGCGCTGTTGTCGTAATTATCTTTTACTCAGCGTTGTGTAAAAGCTTCGAAAATGCTGACAACACATCGTCGGCATCGTCGAGTGAAGTAGACGAACCCGCCTAATGGGAAGTCATTAAGTGCGAGCTGTGAGCTCAGTGAACTTTAATAACTGAGTAGCCGAGTGGGAGGTGTCTCTTATATTGGTGCGAATGTATTGGCATTTTCGAAACTTTTACATACGGTTGAGTTTTTCTGTTCTTTTAAGAGAAAGTGAGCATCGTCCATACGTCGGCATTGAGAAGGGACCTCCTGCTACGCCGACGCCGAACCACGCGAAGTGGGAGGAAATGTGGTGGCAGGAAATGTGGTGATGAAAGAAATAATTTTTAACTTTACCGTCTTGATACGATTGTTTAAGAAGAACAAGAATTTTTGACAAATTTTTTCACTACCGAAAATAATCAACCTTTATAAAAACAGCAATACAAACAGAGAAGAACAAAATAACAGTTATAAAACGAAGTAATGAAACCTTCACATGCAATGCGAATGCGAATATATAAAATTGCGATAAAGCACATTCTGTGGTCTATAACGACGGTAGTTTTTTCCATGAATGCTTGAAATCCCAATATCTCGTAATTCCAAGCGTACCAGAAGCATGAACGAGTGCTAATACGATATTAATCGATCACAAAGCTGATATCAAACTTTAGAAAAGGAAAACTAATTACCTTATTTCATTTGGTTTATGAGGTTTAACGTCCCAAAGCGACTCAAGCTATGAGGTACGCCGTAGTGGAGGGCTCCGGAAATTTCGACCACCTGGGGTTCTTCAACGTGCACTGACATCGCACAGTACACGGACCTCTAGAGTTTCGCCTGCATCGAAATTCGACCGCCGCGGCCGGGATCGAACCCGCGTCTTTCGGGTCAGCAGCCGAGCACCATAACCACGGAGCCACCGGGGCGGATTCCCCTCATTTATGATTTCATAGGAGATATGTATTACCGTATCTTGTAATAAGACAGGAAAAAGTTAATGTTCAACCAACCTGGGAAGCAGGGTTGCTTCGAAAAAAATGCTCAACAAGAGGCATATTCATGCCATGAATAGTGTTTTAGAGAAATGTATAGCATAAAACAAGTATCTAAGAAAGTATCGCTTACAGTTAAATAATGAATTTTAATCATTTCAAACGCCTGAAAGCATGCAGGCATTGTGTAAATGGCCCTTGAGAAGGGCCATATCAATTTAAAGCCAGGGCAATCTGCCAACGTTCCTTCATTTATCTTTGCAAAAACCAATACAGAGGGCAGGATTGAATTGAGTTAGGTGTCGTATGAATGAAAGGCCTGAAGAACTGACGATTAGCTGGTTGCATTTTCATGCTACGTAACTTAGAAAATGAGCAGCATCACATCTTTAAAACTTCGGCAGAAAACACAAGCTGCTTTCTCCGACTTTCTTATGCGTGGAGAAATAATCAGTCTCGTTTAACTTGGATGGTACTTACATGATGGCCGGTGATTCTGAGGGTGACATTCTCGAAGTTCTCGCGCGAGGGCATTTCGGTCGTGACCGGGTGAGCTGCAAGAGAAGAATCTGCGAAAGAAGGCGTGAACAAATTGATGATGATTGTTTTTTTATGGCACACGGGCATCTGTAGCCAAAGAGCGCCACGGCACAAGGTATTCTTCTTCTGCTCATGATGGGGTCAAACACCCATTTCGAAAGGATTTAACCCTAAATAAGCCGTGCACCAAACAAGTAAACAAATTATGTTTATCAATAAAAAAAGTGCAGCTCTACCCTGAAGCTGTGGGGGAGAGGTGGGGTGGTGTTTGATTCTTTTCGGAGGTGGAGACTTTGCTTTCCGAGGCTTCGCATAGACGAGGCCGACAATGTCTCCAAATGCCACGAGTATTGCTGTCGCAGTACAACAAGAAAGCTATTTTTTTTTGCACACGAAATAAATAAAACACACCGCATGACCCCTCAACCACTGCTCCAAACTACATTTATAGTCATGGGATAATTATTTCCAGCCGACAGTACGTGGCTACTGCCAGTAGTTCTAGGCTGTCAGCAATTCTCGAGAAGCAATCGAAGCGTTCCTTTGGACAGTCGTTGCATTACGGAATAATGGATTGTCTTTTTACCCTCCGACCACCGCCTTCCGGAAGAACTGCTGCTCTGGCGACGAAGAGTGCACTGACATCTGTATGCGTGAGCTGGGCGCTGCGAGCTTTTAAGCGTTCTTGACAATAGCAAAAAAAGTATGACGCCGGTGGCAGAAAAGTTGTTTTTGTCTCCGAGATCCTAGAAAGCGAGATTCGGGACAACAGATTTCATGGAAGAGAAGGGTACACGACATGGTCGCCGGAAATTTCCGGCGTGCGGACAGCGACGGAAACAGCGACGTCATTAGACTCCACTCGAGGTAAACATCTTCCCGGACATAAGCCATCAATCCTTCACCTTGCGGTGAGCGTGTATGTTTTGCCGACATGATAAGCACGAGGGCCGCCATGTTTCCGCCTCAGTATTCTGGGCCGTTTTTATTAAAAAAGAAACTAGGCTATAGCCCGGAATAGTGCAGATCTTTTAAGGATAATGCTCGAAACACAGGCCAATCGCTGTTGCGTTTTACACGACCCAGTTAAACCATTCACCGCGGGATCTAAAGCAGCCCGTGGCAAAGTAAGATAAAAAAATGCGCTCAAATGCAGGGACAGTGCGTCAGATCGGCGTGTTTGAGAACTAAAAGCAGGGCGAATATTTGAAGGCGCTCGATGGGGAGACGGTGCCATGGCAAGATACATAAACACGGCTGCGAGTTCTTTGCCATGAGCTAGGTTTACGCTTTGTTCCATCGGTGGCCTTTTTGGGTATCTTCACTTCACGCACAGGTTGCTGTTTGTTGCTGCTTTGCAGGCGTGGTGCGTTCAAGACTGCTGTATGCTTACACTTGGTGCTATCCTTAATGCGAGGACTATCGCAATTTACGATCTTTTGTATCTGTATTACCCGACTCCTGGAAACAAGAGAAGCGTTTCAGGGCCTCGTAAATTCCTGCGAATAATACTCCAAGTACCGAGTTCTAGAGAATTCGCTCAAAAAATCAATATATATTTAGTTTGTCGACCCACAGAAGCATGGAAAAGGCTCATTTCTTGGGCACTATGCTTTAGCTTGGTAATGACATTGTTTTTAGACACAGCGGAGCAGGATCGGCCTTCAACCTACCGTTTGGTTGATGCACCAAGAAAAATAAAGCCGCTAAAGTAAAAAAAAAAAGCACTAACTAAACCTGCAGCAAAGGGTATGTGGCATGATGACCTTGCGATGAGTGTGTCAAGGTAAGGCGGCTTCAACGTGAAGACCCCACAGTTCGTGCCACACAGGCCGTCGGAAGAAGGCGCCGCGGCGAAAGTTCGAAGCCGAAGGAATCACGAAAATAGTTCACAAGTAATTCCGGAAAAACGTGTTAGATTATCATCTTTGCGCTACATTGTGCTGTTCCGCAACATCAGAGTACAATTGAACCGCGCTATAACGAATTCGAATGGGCCCTGTCATATAATTTTCAGAGCCATTGCGTCGTTAATTACGGCCGCACACGACCTCGGTTCCAACTGTCGCAAGGGAATGCGCTTATGGGTCACCTTGTAGAGCCAGGAATATCTAGCTAGAGCTTAGTATACCTTACATATCTATTTAGAAAGCCTTCAGCATAGCACCGCGAGCGCCTACGACATGGCAGAATAGAGGTGCACGAACCAAAAAAATTCACGGGGGCACTTTGTTGAACTAAAGTGCGGTGAGGCGAAAGCGTTTAGCGCGGAGTTGCTGCTTGTGTCACTGATGTGTGGCTAAGGCGTTAATTAAGTACGCAATTATTTGTCAATCTTAAATTCTGGAGACGCTGGAATGGCCTTTGGGAGGCATCCTTCTGATTCTACGCCTTTCTGCAAACACTCTTCAGCGTTCTAGACAAGGAGAACTATGTATGAGTTTGCAGGAAGCAGCGTAGCCATTAGCACATTCGGCTGCGAAACGGAAGGATGGTGGTTCGAATCCCATCGTGCGCAAAGATTTTTTGTCCCGGTCTGACTATAAAAAGCGTGACACCTCTGCTAACAACCTTCTGTCGACAACCTTCTGTCGGCAACGATTAGGCATTAAAGGCTTTATATGTCAGCCTAGACAGAGAATGTCCGCTCTGCTTTCTGGCCGTATTGGCTCCAGCACCTAGAAAATTGGTTTCGAGGGAAAATGCCCTTGATAACAGGAACAGAGATATTCAGAATAATTAGGCCTGTTTTCTAGGTGCTGAACCTGATGCGACGTACTGGAAGGAAAACCGCGTGGCAGCAATTTTTGTGTGAGTACCCGTTTTTGTTTGTTTCCTCACAAGGTTCTGAAGCGTGATGGGCAGAAAATATCTGAGCTTAACAGCGGCATCCTGTGGAGAACTGGCACGCCGGAGAGAAGGCTAAAGATAAACCATTTGAAAAGGGATCTCAAATGCTTCGAAGACAAGGGATCGCGGCATATTTCTTAAAGCGCCGTTAAATCGAGATACTTAGCGAGAAACAGCCACTCTAGTTCGCTTAGGGTTCGTTAATTCCGAGGGTTAGACATTTCGTTTTAAACGCAAAAATAAAAGTAAAAATAGACCGTATTCACTTTTTGAAATTCGGTTATTAAAAAAAGGAAATATCTTTGACATGCACGCAGCTGGTACCTGTCCTCTGAGTACGAGTTGCACTCAGTGGAAGGATAAAATTAACAATGTACTGAAGCAAGGGATGCAATAAAACGTTAGTGTCTTTGGATTAATTAGAGGCGTTTCTCCGGTATTCCATATTCTATACTCGCCTTTGCAGACCGGTAGACTGCGCATCCTCGCTGTCTTCTGGCGAAGGGCTGTTTGTTGACGTTTATAATCAGCCTAGTGTAGTTATTTAATTGGTTTGGTAGACTTCTCCGCTGCACGTAAAGACATCGACGTGAAACTATTCATAAGCGTCAAGAAAAAATAACGCAATCAGGCTGCCCCGACAGTTCAGCGGCAGTTCCATCGCTGCCACAACACGCAGACGACGTCGCGCTCAAACAAGCGCAACAGCTCAACACTAACATGTTTTTTTAAGCATGAAATGCTTTTAGCTCCCGTTGTCGGCAGTGTGGTGACGTCACGCCGAGACCGAGAGCCATCATCCGGGCACTGAATTCCACTCATCCGGGCATTAAGAGAAGTTTATTGAACCCAAGACCAAAAAGGGACATCGGTCCCTCTACAAAAACAAACATTGCGGCGACTGATGTCGCCCGGTGCACACACACACGCGCAGGGAACTTAAAAGAGTCCAAAACCACGAGATGTCCAAGAAAGTTCAGGGGTCCATACGCGCGGGGGAAGCACGCCGGATGGAAATACCGCGCAAAAATACCCGCGCTCAAACATAACGCGCGAACAACGCACACACACCTCGCGCACAAACTCCGGGCGCGAACATAGCACGCACAAACATAACGCACACAAACCTCGCGCACAAACTTCGGGCACGAACATAAGGAGCGAACATCGTGTACGAAACACGCGTACCACACAGGCGCGCCACACTAAATATGGCAGGAGCCGCACCGACACACGGCCCCTGCCCGCGACGATGAAGCGGGTGGACCAGCGCCGAAGGAACTGGTGCTCCTCCAGCGACACGAGGTCCACGCACGCCTGGGCGAACATGCGCGCACGTACCCGCTGTAATATGGGGTACATGGCTCTCCGTGGTCGTCCCTGCAGAGCCGCCACACCTCTCTGGCGCCACAGCACCAATGCCCCGACGCAAAGAAGCATGCGTACGAAAGGGTCGCGAAACCTAGAGTTGGGGCCGAGGGTCGCTCCAAACATTCTAGACATGAGAACCCAAAATGTCCTGGCGACAGAACACTCAAAGAGTGCGTGCGGCAAGGATTCAACAAGGCCACACTGCGGACATCGGTCGGAGGGGGCCACGCCCCAAGCCGCTAGGCGATCTGCCGTAGGCAGGGCCCGCCAGCTCCGCAGCCAGCCAAAGTCTTGCACGTCTGCGGGAAGGGATGACGACGTCAGGTCCCGCCATCGCACCTCTCTGCTTAGCGCCAATTTCTCCTGTGGGGCTTCTTTTACGGCCAGGAGCTCGCATACCCGAGAGGCGGGAGTTGAAAAAAGCTCCACCTCTGAGGGACCTGAGCGTCTGGCAGACTCGCTGGAAAAACCGAGGCTGCTGGAAGGCCGTCAGGCCGACACTCTGCTCGGGAAAGAAAAGGGAGCGCGACGTACCGAGTAGGTATGACAGGAGCGCCCTGCCCGGGTAACCGGCCTGGTTAGCCAGGTCGCTGGTCGCCCGCAAAGCGAGCACGTTGCAGAATGTGAGCAAGTGGGGAATGCTGAATCCCCCCATGTTAGTAGGAAGCTGGAGGAGCGCGCGCGCTTCAGACTCCATCTTGCCTGCCCAAAAGAACGAGCCACATAAAGTGGCCAGACGGCGCGCGAAGGTGCGGGGTGGGTGGGCAACACGAGCGACATAGTACAGTGGGGCGCACACCGACGCGCGGATGATAAATGCGCGCTCCGCGAGGGAGAGACGGAATCGCGCCGCCACTGACAGCCGTTTCTCGGCGGTCTCTCTAAGCCGGGTCCACGTCTCGCGAGCTGGCTCACCGGTCGCGAGGAAATAAACCCCTAAAACCTTCACGGCCGAAACCCACTGCACGTCGCGCAACAGGTCTGAAGAGAACGCGCCAAAGCGCATCGCTCTACTCTTGCCCCTGTTCAGCAGGGCGCCGGACGGCTCGCTGTACACTTGAAACAGCCGCAAAAACGCTGCGTAGCTGTCCTCGTCCCGCTAGAACAGGGACACATCGTCGGCGTATGCCGAGACCTTCACCTGGCCGTGGACCGGCAGCGGGAAACCGCGCACGGACGGGCTCGCGGCGATGCGGCGCACAAGGGCGTCCGCAGAATTTTTTGCAGGGGGGGGCCCCATTGGTTGTTGGCGCCGGAGGGGGGGGGGGGGGGTATGTTCGTTGCAAAAAGGCCCTATTTGCGGAGTAAATTTATTTATTTATATATAAATAAAAATAAATAAGTAAAATACAGACACGAAAGAAAAATTACAAACAGCAAATTAAAGCGTGGCTAGGAGAGATGCATTGGAGTTTATCGACGAAGAAGCAATTACAATTAATAAAAAGTGCAAAAAGATACTATCACTTCGTGGAGAAGAGTGCTCAGTCTTGCTGCATACGAGTTCTCGACTCACCCGGATTGATGACCAGCACACAGCACAATCTGTTCACAAACACGCAACTACAGTCACTTAGTCAGTCTTCCTTGAACAGCAACTGTAGGCGCCTCGGATTTTTCTGGGCGAATTGCGCAATTACACGGGTGATAATTCATTTCTGTGCTTCATTACACGCTCTCGGTGCACACTCATCATACACATTGATTGGAAAAACGGTTTAACGCGTACTTTGAAAACAAAAGATGACTATATATACAACAAAAACTTCTTTACAAGATAAATGCACGCTCGCAGCTTCATACACCTCGCTCCATTTTGCTCGCGCATCCGCACAGTCGAACAACCGCTCACACACTGCTCGCCGCACGTCGTTTTCTCGTCCACTGTCTTGGTTGTTCTCACCTTCGTTGACAACTGGCCACTAAAAACACCGAAGCACAAACACAGAGGCGCGCGCACACGTGCAAGGGCTTACTTGCTGCAATATCCCCGAATGCGCACTTTGGGGGTGAAAGGAACGCCGCGCGACTTCCGAGGGGAAGGGACACTCGCCACTCCGGTCGGAAAATTTGTTCTTGTGTTTTTATGGGGTTCAGAGCCCCAAAACGACTCGGGCTATGAGGGACGGAGTAGTACAGAGTTCCGGATGATGTCGACCACCTGGGTCTCTTTACCATGCACTGACATCGCACAGTACATGGGCGCTGTTGTGATTTGAGGCCCAGCCAGAGGTGACAGGAGAGCCAGGCAGGCGCCATCGGGCTGCGTTGGCCAAAGGCGCTGGTTTTCGGAGAAGACGCAAGGAACGCTGGTGTGGGGGCGCCTCTGGAGACTGCGTCGCCGTGAACAAAAGCAGCTAATCCCCTTTGCCGAAGATTCTGAAAGCGGCGCTTCTACCGAACTGCGCTCTCCCGTGGATCGGAGGAGACAGCGAGCGGCGGCGGCGGCGCCAACTCATCGCCCGCTTGACCCTGAGCAGCCCGACAAAGCGGGGGTGGACACGGCTGATTTGTCCTTCCCTCCTGAAGAATTCATCGGTGGCCGGCGTACGAACGTATCCTGATTATAGCGAGCGACGAAGGCCAAAACAAGGTGCCCTGTGCACTGTCTGCCTCCGTCTCGCTACCTCTCTAGAGATCAAAGAAACAGACACCCATCTCAAGACGGCTCGAAACACATGCTCGCCGGTGCCGCTGTATGTCTGCAACAGGTCGCCCTTCAGCAGAGCTGACGGTGGCGTGGTTTGAAAACGGCGGAACGACGCGCGCCCGGACGCGGCATTTCGCAGATGTGACCCAAAGCGTGGATGCGGGGCTGCTTTTACCCTTTTGGCTGAGCGCACCACCGCCCCTGGCGTGCGGCCATCACTCCCAGTTCGAGTGAGGGATTTTCCAGGGGGGTGCAGCCGCCCCCCCTTGCCCCCCCCCCCCCCCTCCGGACGCCCATGGCGGCGCAGCAATGGGTCAAGACAAAGAACAAAAAACGTGGGCGACAAGGGGCAGCCCTGCCTGATCCCTCTGGAAACACAAAAGGGAGCGCTGATCGCTCCGTTGACGGTCAGGCGGGCCGTAAGTCCCGAGTAGAGGAGCCCGACTCTGGCTACGAAGGCTGATGGAAAGCCAAAAGCCTCGAGCACACCCAGCAGGTACCGGTTCTCGATACGGTCAAAAGCTTTGGACTGGTCAAGCGAGACAAAAGCAGCCCGGGCTCCCCGCTCTCGAGGTGAATGTGAACAAGTCACGAGTAAGTGCGAGAGCGGAAAACACCGAACGGCCGGGCACGCCACACGTTTGCGCTGGGCTGACCACCGAGGGCAGAATCGCGCTCAACCTGTTCGCCAGCAGTGACGCCACTATATTGTAGTCTGCGTTGAGCAGAGTGATCGGACGCCACGCCTGTGGGTCAGATGGGCACCCGCCCGGCTTCAGAATGAGCGTGACTCGGCTCTCTCTGAAAGACTCTGGTAGAGCTCCGTCCGTCAAAAAGCTGTTGACCATATCGAGCAGAGGACCCTCTAAAACGTCGTACAGCTTCGCGTAGAAACTGACGGGGATACCGTCAGGTCTGGGGGCCGAGGCAGCATTCATTCTAGCTACTGTGGCGCGGAGCTCGTCTGGCGTCGCCGGCGCGCAGAGCTGCTGCGGGAGCTCGTCCTCGACTGCGGGGAGACCCTGGCAAAAATCGCGGAGTGCGTCGCGAAACGCGGGGTCGCCTGCCCGCTCAACACCGGATGCCAGAAGCTGGGACACGTGACGTGTGAGGACTTCGCGTATCTCCGTGGCGCTGCTGCTCGTGGCCCCGTTGGGCAACGCGATCTCCGCAATGAATGCGGGCGCATCCTCATCGAGGGCGCCTGCGTGTACTTGCCGCAAAACCGATGGATCGGCTACGGGCCTACCCTGAACGAGGGCTCGGCTGGCAGCGCGCGACGATTGCCGCAGCAGCGTCTCGTAGCGAGCCTTCAATAAATTGTAATAGTCCCGCATAGCGAATGTAAGCCGCGCCTCTCTTGACTACGCGGATGCGAGCCAGCGTCTCGTTAAGTTCGCGGGTGATGCGTGCTCTTCGCTGGCGGCCTTCCGCGATAAGGAGCGCGCGCCACTCGCCCTTTCTCTCGTCCCACGGCACTGATGAGTTAGCGCGCGCGCCCGGAGCACCCAGCGCACGCTGCAACGATGTGAGACTCGACCAATCTGTCAGTAGGCTGGCGTCCATTCGCCACAAGTCTACTCGTGGGGCGCACCCGCCGAAATCCAGCACTACTGACAGCGGTCGATGGTCGGTGATGCGCGGAGTGCTCGCGGGAAACGCGTGTACCTCGCACGAAGCTACATGACGCGCGAGGACGGGTGGGAGCAAAAACTTGTCGAGCCGACTGGCCGACCTCCCTCTTTCCCATGTGGCCCCGAAGTTATCGCCATGCGACGAGACCCATGCGTCGGTAAGTCGGAACTGCGCGCGTAGGTCACGCAGGGAGCGCGCACCGGCGTAAGGCCGACCCTGACCTGGGCCGCGTACATCACGTGAGGGGTCCAGCACACAATTAAAATCGCCCACTATGAAAGTGGGGTAGGAGTCTAGCATAAAGCAATCGAGCGACTCGAAAAACGACGAAGAATCGCCTCGTTGCGCCGGCGCGTACACAACCAATGCCCTCACCCGTCTGCCGTTAAGGGAAAAATCGACGGCCAAAGTGCGACCGTCGACGCCGTACGTGCAATGTGCGCCTGAACGGAGAGAACTATTGATAAATACGACACCGACACCGCATGACATTGCGTCGGTGAGTGAAAAGAATGCTGGCACGAGGAAGCGATTCTGAAAGCTGGTAACATCAAGCGCGGTGCGGAAGTTGCACTCCTGAAGGAAGAGAATGTCGACGCCCTGCGCGCGAGCGAAGTGCATCACCTCCCTCTGCGTATCCAGCGACCGAAATCCCTGAACGTTCAGGGAGAGGAGATGCACCGTCGCCATGATGAAAAAGCAGGGCGCCGACATTCCGCCGACAAGTTTAGGGGCGCCAGCTTTTTGGGGACGGACGGATCGGCTGAGCCGTCCGAGTCCGCGGACTGCGACAATGCGTGCTTCCCCGAGACCCTACTCAAGTCCATGGGTTCTGCGGAGGGTAGAGAGTCGGTGGCATCTCTCACCGCACCCTGCGAGGTATGGTCAAAAGGTGTCGTGCACGGGTTGCAGTCGGTGGAGTCCTGGGCCTTCCCCTCCGCGGCCTCTGGGGGTGGTCGGCAGGTCGGTCGCTCCGGGCTGTTCGCAGGGGACGTCCCCGGATAGGCGGAGCGTCGCGCCACGTGAGGGCGCTCCGTCGCTCTCGTCCGCTGTGGTGGAAGAGTCGTCCTCGCCAGAGGAGGACGAGTCTGACGAGCTCGTCAGGGAGATCGGCGGGAGGTCGCCGATGTACGGGAGCATGAGCGAGTCCGTTGACGCCGTGTCCGCGGTGTTCTCCGGCTGCTCCAGCGATGAGGCTGCAGGCTCTGGGCCGGCCGGGGTTTCCGACACGTGAGTGGCGGGCGTGTCGTCGTCCTGGCGAGGCGCGGTCTCCGCAGGGGGCGCAGTCGCGGGGGCAGGAACCGAGTCTTGCGGCAGTTGCGCTGCTGACGATGCCGGCTTCTTCTGAGGGCCCCCTGAAGCGGCCGCCGCCGCGTAAGAGCGCGGCCGCAGGCAGTCGGCCGTGGCGTGGGCTCCGGAGCAGCGACGGCACGCCGCCTCGCATCCGGCCGTTTCGTGCCCGAACTCGTCGCAGCGGGCGCACTACGGCGTGCGGCAGGCCGCGCCCACATGTCCGTCCTGGCCACAGCGTGAGCAGACCTTTCGGACGCCCCTGTAGTCGAACATGACGCGGTGACCCTGCACGGACATGAAATTAGGTCCGCGTTCATCGTGAACGTGAAGCAGTGCGCCTTGGGTGGAGGCGCCCGGAACTCCGGACCAGCAGGACCGGAAGCTGGCATGGTGGCAGCAGGGGGGCCTGGAACAGCAGGAGCAGTCCAGGAAGGGGCTCCCGGGCAGCCGGCGGGCAGCGCGGCGCCGGGACGGCGATCCTCCGGGGGGGGGGGGGGGGGGGGGCGGCGCCTGCTGCTGGGGGCGGGGTCCAAGGGTCCGCTCCGCTTCGGGTAGGGCCTCGCTCCTCGCAAGACCGGCAGGAACTACGCAACGGTCCCAAACGAGAACATCCAGGCACCGTACGAGACTTAACGAGATTCAACGAGACTCTCTAAGCAATCCTACGGGACCGGCATACAAGCGCCGGTTGCTCTCCAAACGAGTCACAAAAAATAACTGCTCTCAATGTTTATCAAGATATCAGTCGAGCTCTGCATTTGATAATGCACGCAATTATAATTTCTGATTTCTAATAACGCGTGCAAAAAGCACATACATGCCACAATACACTTCGTTGTCATACGTGATCTGTTAGGGGCTTTGAGAGAAGGCCGCTTAGAGAAAGAGGGGAGCTCCAGGGCGAGAAGGTTTCGCGCGCTCCTTAGGGATGGCGCTGCGGTCCTACGCTTACGCATGTAAAAGACCGGCCGCAGGGCCTTCATGCCCTTTCCCCCTCTGGCAGGCAGATGTATACACGCTCGCGGAGTATTCGAACGCGCTGCATATACATTCTTGTCAGGCCTGCGTCTCGTCGTGTCCGCGTACGCTTCTGCATCCATCTCCTGGATTTCAATGCCGCCACCGTCACAATGGAGCCTGTGTTAGGCCCGTAAACATTTCATGCTTACTCTACTCTCGGTTACGGGAGAGGCGCAATTTTTTAAATCTAAACTTACAGTTGCTTTTTTTTTCTGATGACCTGCCATTGCACTTCCGTTGCTTCATTTTATGGGGATAAAGTGGAGGGCGAGAGCACTTCTTTGTACAATAACATGTCCAAGTACAATAATTCGTGCGTTAATCACGAACAATTCAGTACTGTTGATGCTAACAAAAAGCCGAGATAAACTGTAAGTCACTTTTACCGCCCACTAGTGCCACATAATATCATCAGAAAAAAAAAACGCAATTCAGCCCTAAAATATTCACTTTTCGAAATGAATGAACAGCGAAGGAAGGAAGGAAGGGAAAACTTTATTTTACTCTAGTCCTTTTTCCTGCGGTTTGGGGGCATCTTCATAGACGTTTTCTCCTTGATTCTATCCCCAGGAGTCTCCTCTGTCGAAGTCGTCCGCCTCTAATCAATGGTCGGTTGCCCTCAGTCCAGGGCTCCGCTGGCCACTGCCGCCCGTTGAGCTCGCTGTACCAGACCTTGTTGGTCTTCACAGCGGTCGCTGGACAGCAGAGTCTCCCATTGCTCCGCACTCGGGTTTTGTGTTTTGGGGACCACGTCTATGTTTTGGCAGGTCCATGTGATGTGATAGAGAGTAGGTTTTTCGTCGCATCAGGGACATTTGTCCGCGTATATCGTAGGGTGCATTTTGTTTAGTATATGTAGGTTTGGGAAACAGCCTGTTTGCAATTGTCTCCAAGTGACAGCTTCCTCTCTGCTGAGAGATTTGTGGGGTGGGGGATATCGCATTGTTCTGCCTCTGTAGTTTTGTAGTATGGCCGAGTATTCCCTGGGTGCTGGCGAGAGTTCCGCGGTCTCGTCGGATGCTCGGAAAGTAATGTATCCTCGAGCTATCCTGTCGGCCTCTCGGTTCCCTGCCACCCCCGTGTGCCCCGGTACCCACACAGTTTTGTGTCGGATCTTGTCGTTTTGTTCTTCTTGGATTCTGTCGCTCGCTGCGAGGACTATACGGAGCGCGTGACGACCTATCCTGCCATTCATGTAATTTCGGCAAGCTGTTTGAGAGTCCGTGAGTATTGTTAGTGACCGCCCGGTTCTATAGCCCTCCACCACCGCTAGAGCAACGGCTACTTCCTCGGACTCTGCAAGAAAAGTTCAGCAAGTTCCCAAAAATAAAAACGAAATTTCCAGCTCTTAGTTATATTCCATTGTAGGAAATGTTTACTTAGCAGAAAATAAGGCATCAGATACATGCACTTCTATGGAATCAACCAAGCGAACTTCATTAAACTCTAACCTCTAAACCAAGCGAAGTAGCGATTCTTTCATTATATCAATTATTTTAATATAATACATTTTTTGTAGCAATGTTTTACCGTATTACCATCTCCTTGCAGCTCTCCGCATTTCTCGTCGTCGGAGAAGCATTTCTCGCTGTCGACATTACTTTATTCTAGCGGTTCACCAGCTATCGCAAGATATCGCGTTGCATTCCAGCCTGGCGTCAATTTTGTTGTTTTTGAATTTATAGTGCATTTCATTATTCAACTCGGTAATGACACTTGGTCTTGCAAGCAACAATAGTTAAAATAAAACTAATTTGTTATGGAGCCGTCGCTCATAAAATGCTAGCGTCTGCTTGTTTCTACTAGGCATCACTGATCCCTATTGCTGCAGAAACGCGGCACTGGAGCACAGGCCGCCGGCGTACTTTGGATAAATTGGCACTGACGATGAAGAAGTTGCATAACCGGCTCCCTGGGTCAGTGGACACCTCAATCGCGCTGTCGATTACTACCTGGCCGTGGTGTCCACCTGCAAAAAAATGCTTTCGCCAGCCATTTTTTTTATCTGGTTCATTTACTTAATGGGTTTCCTACAAATCGGTATACGCTAAGAAATGGGTACGCTGATTCCCATTACATAAAACAGAATATTATATTGTTAGAAGCAGCATGACATGACGTATCATCGTATCATTATGGATTTCAGATATATACGGGACCGTTTTTATCATCACCGCGAAATTAACAGTGACGCTGATGTAACGCTTCTTCAGTCCGATATCGAGCATGTTCTTGACTGGGCTAACACCTGGTGCATGCAACTAAACCCTAAGAAATGCAAGCACATGCGTGTTTCTCGTTGTAATACTTCCCTGCCCACGTATCACCTTAATAACACCAGCATCGAATCTGTGTCTTGTTACAAATATCTAGGCGTATTTATTTCTTCTAATCTCTCTTGGAACACGCATGTGGATTATATAACTAACAACGCTAATCGCATGCTGGGCTACTTACGCCGAAATTTTTATCTTGCTCATAGTTCTGTAAAATTACTTCTTTATAAATCGTTAGTTCGTACTGAACTGGAATATGCTGCATCTGTTTGGGACCCCAGTCAAGAGACGCTCATCTATCAACTGGAATCCGTCCAGAACCGGGCGGCTCGTTTCATTCTTTCAAATTATCATCGCAACTCCAGCGTCACGACTATGAAAACAAGCTTGTCACTACCCCTGCTGTCACAACGTAGGAAAATATACCGTCTTTGCCTGTTCCGTAAGATTTATTACGATATCCCATTTTTAAGAATAAAATGATGTTACCACCCTTTTACATTTCACATCGCATTGACCATCGTCATAAGGTTGGTATTCCTTCATGCCAAACCAACCATTATCACAATTCATTCATCCCAAGTACGTCAGTAAGCTGGAATCACCTTCCCGGATCTATCGTCGAAATTTCTGATGATTCTATGTTTAAATCTGCTTTAACCAACCTGCTGCTGTCATAAACTCAAGAATCCTTAACACTGTCATCTTTTTTTTTTCCTTTTTACGGTTGTTCCACTTGTTTTATATGCGCGTTACTGCCTTTTGAACGTGATTTCTCTTGTCGTTTGTTTTTATTGTATGCTGTTGCTTTTTGTTAATGTTTTCATTCTGCGATATGCGCTGTTAATTTTTTACTTGTTTTGACGTAACCTGTTTGTTCGTTTTTTTTCTGTGGGCTTCATTTATGTCTAATTATTAAGTGTATTTACAGCTGTATTTTTTGTTTTCATTTTCGTGTGTAATCCACTACCCTCTGTAATGCCGTCTGGCCCTGAGGGTAATAAAATAAATAAATAAATCACTTTGTCTTTAGTCTTTGAAATAACTAATTTTATGAGCGCGAAAAGTTATGAGCTTTTTTCGAAACCGCAGCTCCCAAAAATATATAAATAAAAACAAATATATAAATATAAATAAAGCACCAAAGCCTCACATGCATATGCCTGACATTTTAATCTGATCAGATTTACTTCCGCTTACTTCCATAAGTCCGGATAGATTACAAAGAATTGGGCGGTGCCGGTTCTAGATATAGACATCTGCAAACTTAAGACATCAACTATGACTGTTGCTCTTATACGCGTGTGGTCGATAGATTGCTTTAAGGAAATATTGTTTAATCGTGCAAAGTAATCTCGAGGAGTCGCTCCCCGTTTATATTCTGCCGCTGCGGCGGGCCTCTAAAAGGGAAATCTTGTTTCAGCATTCAAGCAATCTATAAAAAAAATATGTGCTAACTTCGGAGCTCTTTGTGTTAGTGGGAAAAACAAGCTGAAGCGAGTGCCAAACTCTGTATGTTGCTCTGAGCAGGAAATTGGCGATAAGAGCACAGACGCGCTTCCCGTTAGAAATGCTGGTAAGATGGCGCATGAAGAAAGTGACCTGAACGATATACTCATTTGTCTAGCACAACAATCATTAAAGTATGCTTCCTTAAGCTATCTAGCGGTAGTGTGGAAAGGCCAGGGCAAGGACGGTGCGCCACTCATCGATTAACTGCACGAGTCTCTTTGTTTTAAGCATGAAATGCTTTTAGCTCCCGTTGTCGGCAGTGTGGTGACGTCACGCCGAGAGCCATCATCCGGGCACTGAAATCCACTCATCCGGGCACTGAATTCCACTCATCCGGGCTCTGAAACGAGAACATCCGGGCACCGTACGAGACTTGACGAGATTCAACGAGACTCTCTAAGCCCTCCTACGGGACCGGCATACAAGCGCCGGTTGCTCTCCAAACGAGTCACAACAAATAACTGCTGCCAGTTTCTTCTCAATGTTTATCAAGATATCAGTCGAGCTCTGCATTTGATAATGCACGGAATTATAATTTACGATTTCTAATAACGCGTGCAAAAAGCACATACATGCCACAATACACTTCGTTGTCATACGTGATCTGTTAGGGGCTTTGAGAGAAGGCCGCTTAGAGAAAGTGGGGAGCTCCAGGGCGAGAAGGTTTCGCGCGCTCCTTAGGGATGGCGCTGCGGTCCTACACTTACGCATGTAAAAGACCGGCCGCAGGGCCTTCATGCCCTTTCCCCCTCTGGCAGGCGCGGAGTATTCGAACGCGCTGCATATACATTCTTGTCAGGCCTGCGTCTCGTCGTGTCCGCGTACGCTTCTGCATCCATCTCCTGGATTTCAATGCCGCAACCGTCACAGCTGCTTAAGCCGAGCAGTGGAGCCTGTGTTAGGCCCGTAAACATTTCATGCTTACTCTACTCTCGGTTACGGGAGAGGCGCAATTTTTTACCCGTCAGAAGTGGCGATGTGGTCCTTCCCCTTACGCTTGATTTGTGCAGCCTTTGTCAAAAGTTTGGAGTCCAGGGGTTTGCTTCTGAAGCACACTGTCTGGTTCGTAATGCATCTCCAGCGCTCCAAATTTCCTGAAGGTAAGAATACTTCTGGTCCTGCCTCCACCGATGGGTAGGGCGGGCTACCACGAATGCTTCAGGAGTCCCACTGCGAGGCTTAGCACCCCCCCCCCCCCCTGGGCTCTAAACTTTTGACAAAGACTGTACATTTAGTACGTGTATATGAGCTCTCACCGCTCATTATGTACGTTGCCTGACGGTGGTCTAATTGTTCTTTTCAGTACTATCCTGACAACAGAGGCGTAATTACAGCACTTCGGTAGTCTCTTGCTTCGTATTTAAGTTTACAATCAATGAGGGGGTGAAGTTTTGATGACCTGCCTGTATTTACGCATAAAACACGTCTCAATGGCTGGATTAAGGCTGAATACGCTTTATTTTTTTAAATAAGTATTCACAGAAGTGAATACGGATTCCTGTGAGTGAAGTGTAGCTCTACAAAATCATTTTCGAAGTCTGCATTCATTGTGACACCTAGCAGTCAAGTAGATAGCGAATAAAAAATGTATGGTAGTACTCTGTGCGACATGAGCTGTGCATTTTGTTTTCCTGTTCCTACACGTGTCAATATTTAGGAATGTAAATGACAGCAGCACGTTCTGAAAGAAATGTTGCGGAAAAATACTGCTCGGAGATATCTTGCAGTTCTCGTATCACAGCTCGGAAAGCCAGATGATGTAAGAAAAAGTGTTCACTCTAAGCGATTCTCTGTTCTTTCGGGTGTAACGACGACCGTTAGTCTCCGGAGAGGAGAGAGAGAGAGAAAACTTTATTGGCAGCAATACGTTGGTGAAGTTCTTGGGTACTTCGGCCGCTCCAGGTGGCCGGCAGTTTGAGTCTATCGGCGACCTCCTGCGCTCTTGCCGTGGCCCTGGACCGGGCGCCCGGGTCCGGGCTAGCGAGAACAGCTTCCCATTTTTCAAGCGTGGGAGATGTGACTAGATCTGCCGGAGGCGGATCCTCCGTGTATTCCCAAATTGTGTGCAGTACCAGATTTTTACTACTAATTACCAATTAGTCATTTAGTCATTAAGTTCAATGATATAATCATGAAATCTCTTTATATCATGCTCCGATGTATTTCGATTGCACCCGATTAGGTATCGATTGGCTATTGCCTTTCGCCTTAAAAAATAGAGGCACTGGTGTGAATGCCACTGACAAAGACGCAGCGACACAGTTTCGGAAGCAAACCACTCATCCAGGTTTCGCGCAGTTTTTAGCGCAATGTTGCTGAAATTATGTCGAATGATTTTTATTTCTCGCCAATATCTCCAAACTCACCTTGTACTAATTCAATTTTCGATTCACTGGGACGTGGAACATGGAATATGCACAAAAAAAGAGGCAGGTTCCAAGAACCGATCGCGTGGTGCACAGGCCTAGCTGCGATGGTAAATATGGTTATAATCACTAAAAATGTCATTAATCGCAAACCAAAACCTTTAACACAGCAGGAGCAGTAAGGGCGAACAGTACATATTAGTGACCCCATGCCATGAACGCCTACCATTTCCTGTCATTTACTGTTGCTTACCCCTTCCATTTGTGCATGGTTTCGCAACGTATCTCAGCCTGCCTGCCATTTTTTGGTTTGATGCATCCTACTATACAATGCAACTTTTACATTAAGTATTGAACACTGGTGATATGACCAGAAGCATCACCATCATATCCTGACAGTGCAGTCAACAAACAGAATGAGCATACACTCGTGTTTCGGGGCCTTTTTTAGTTGCTGAGCCGTAAGACGGCCAGATATGAGAAAATCGGTAACGCTGAAGAGAAAAGTATAGACCAGATTTTTGAGCCTCTCCTGGGCGCGGCCATTTTGCACCGACTGGCGCGCCGCGGTGCGGGCGTTTCTTTGGGGACTGCGGGGCTGCGGCAGTTCCGCGGCCGCGCCTGCATATAGCCGCGCTTGGGGCGCTAAAAAAACATTGTCGAGCATACTTCCGCTGCGTGGCTGTGTTGCAGGAAGTTTTTAAGTTATCACAGCGATAACTTTGACGCGTTTTAATGACATTTAGTTTGACATTCAGGCTAATTGTGCCGGCGCTTAGAACGCGCTCGTGCTTATATCGAATTCCGTCTTGATGCTCCACCGCAAAGAAACTTTTTGTTCAATATCAAGCATTAGGTGTGCGGCTAGCATGCAGTTCCAATTCCCATGCACTCTTATTCCTTCCTGCCGGCCAGCCATAATGCCCCCCCCCCTCCCCCTTCCACAAACAGGGCTTTCTTGTCGCCGCGCCAGTTTATCAACAAATTACCGCTGTGAGCTCAACTGAGTCGCAGCGCCAACAGAAAACAAATTTTGTCATGGTTTATGCAACCTGGTGCATAAAATAACGTACTTTCGCTTAATTTATCGAAGCTTGAATAGATATGAGCTGCTAATCCAGCTTTCACTAATTCTGAGGTCTGAACTCGCGTTATTTTATTCAGGAGCTCTCGCCGCGTGTGAGAGCGTTGCGTAGCCGTTTGGCTAAGTGTGTAAATGTAATGAAATCGCGCATATTTTTCTATGAATAAGGTAGATACCGCACCGCTGCGGTGGCTCAGTGGTTACGGCTCTCGGCTCCGGCCCAAAAGACGCGGGTTTGATCCCGGCCGCGGCGACCGAATTTCGATGGAGGCGAAATTCTAGAGGCCCGTGTACTGTGCGATGTCAGTGCACGTTAAAGAACCCCAGGTGGTCGAAATTTCCGGAGTCCTTCTCTACGGCGTCCCTCATAGCCCGAGTCGCTTTGGGACGTAAAACCTTAATAAACCAAACCAAACTAAGGTAGATACCAACAGCAGAAATGCTATAGATAAACCTTTACCCCCCAGTTAGCTCTGACATGCGTGCGGAAAAAGCAGCTGAAATCGGTAGCGGTCGTGCTTACAATCCTGTGCATGAAATGTGTTTAATGGGAACAAGAGCAAGCTCAGCGCAAGGATGCCGAACACGTACTGGTGATCGAAAACACGCGCTCCGTCGGGACAACCTTCAGTCTGCAGCTCGCCTATCCAGTTACTACTCCACTGAGTCAAATCAATAGATCTACATTCTGATGCATAAAATTATCATAGATGATATCGCACGTAAAAGGCGACAACAAACGACACGACAGCGCAGAAATCTGCTTAGAAGTGCCGGTTTCCAGTCCGTACACTACCTGGTCGACTACCCTCTGATGTCACGTTAACAAGTAACTGCGCACAAGATAACCGCAGTACTGTCTGGAAGAGGGAAAATGTGAGTAGTGACGCATAGCACACACCCTCATAGGTTAGCTGATGGAGCACAGCAACGGCAGAAGCGAACAAGTAAACATGCGTTCTAGGCGCGGCGCCGGCGCTACCCGCAGTCCCTCGGGCCGCGCGCGCCGACAGATGGCGACTGGTGTCGAGAGTAGGAGCGCGCCCGCAGCCTGCGTGCGAGGGTAAAAAAATCTGGTCTATACAACAGCTGTATCCTAGCAGTACTCACCGATGAGGCAGAAACGTGGAGGCTAACAAAGAGGGTTCACCTTAAGTTGAGGACAACGCAGCGAGCTATGAAAGGAAAATGGTAGGTGTAACGTTAAGAGACTAGAAGCGGGCGGAGTGGGCGGAGAGGGAATAAACGCGGATTAATGAGATCCTAGTCGAAATTAAGAGGAATAAATGGGCTTGGGCAGGGCATGTAATGCGAAGGCAAGATAACCGCTGTTCCTTAAGGGTAGCGGAGTGAATTCCAAGAGAAGGCAAGCGTAGCAGGGGGCGGCAGAAAGTTAGGGGGGGGGGGGGGGAGGGGGGAGCTTCCGGCCGTGGCCGTGGTAGCTGCGTGACGTCAGAAAGAGTCGGCACGACGAACCAGCGATAGCCCTCCGCTGCTGACGTAACGAGCACTGCAGGACGCGTTGCGCGCAGATTCGGGCGAAAGTTCGGCACCGCTGGTCGCCGCGAGGCGTAGAAGTGCAAATTTTAAATAAGATATATATTGTAAACGATATGCTCGATTTTGAGGTCTTGTACTCGACATGAACGCTTGGTGACCTGCACTCTACATAATGCAAGCGTACTATAGTCTATAGCCAACCTCAAACATCGTTTTCAGGGATCCTTCAAGTATGTCATTATTAGCAAAGAGTCGCCCGTGACAGGATTTCGCTTCCAAGTTTTATGCTGTATAACTGAAGGGAGAGAGAGAGAGAAAAACTTTGTCATGGCAAGTGTGTTTAGACCCCCCTTGGGTCCCTGGACCACCGCACGGTCCCACTCTACGTCGTAACGTTCATGCGGTGTTTGTCCATGACGTCGGCACCCCGAAGCACCGCAGCAAGCTGCGATGGCGGGTCCGGAGACGAGAGCACGACCTCCCAGTCCTCCCAACTTGATAACGCGGGCTGTCCCTGCGGGGGAGGATCAGCAGGGCAGCCGAAAAGGATGTGGGAGAGTGTGGCGTGAGGGTCGCCGCACAGGGTGCATGCAGGGGAGGTGCCACAGTAGAGAGATAGCAGCTGAGGGGATGAGAGAGAGCGGGTCTGGAGGCGTCTCCAGAGGATCTGTTGGGAATGGGTAAGGGAGGGGTGTGGAGGAGGGTAAGTCCGACGGTCCAAGCGGGGCATTTGCGTGAGCTCTGCAAAGGTGTGCGCCCGCTCTCTCGAGAAACCTGGACCGAGGCCGTCCTGAGCCCGGCAAATCAAACCTCGGGCCAATTTATCGGCAGCCTCGTTTCCTGGATTCCCAGAGTGAGCCGGCACCCACTGGAGCTCTACCCTGCGTGGTAAGTTTTTGGAGGGGGTGTTCAACAACTTCCAAGCAGGGGCGTGAATCCTGCCTCTCGCGAAGTTGAACAGAGCCGTTTTGGAGTCGCTAAAGATGTAGTTTGCATGGGAATGTACAAGGGCTAGGGCGATGGCGGTTTCCTCTGCCTCCTCAGACGTACAGCCCGAGGGAAGGCGGTGTGTGAGGGGCTGTGCTAGGGCTGGATTGTAACCAACTGCTACAGCTTCATGAGTTGTGCACGCGGCGTCTACCCAAATGGCGTCCTGGGCTTGTCCGTAATACTTGTGTAGGGCCGTAGCGCGAGCCATGCGGCGAGGGATGTGGTACTGGGGATGAATGTTCCGGGGAAGGGGTTTCACAACGAGGGGGGTATGAATGTGTCGAGGAATGGCTATAAGGGATGTCTGATTAGCGGGAATGTTGATGCGAAGGGAAGCGAGGATATGCCTGCCAGTTGAGCTCGCGGCAAGTCTTAGATACTGTGTCTGAAGGTGCGCGTCTACTAGTTCCTGAATGGTGTTATGCATGCCTAATTCAAGGAGCTTGGCTGTGCTAGTGCTGCGGGGTAGGTTTAAGGCTGCCTTGGTTGCTAGACGAATCATGGCGTTCACTCGCTCTGTTTCTATGCGGTTCAGCTTAAGATATGGGGTGGCGTATAAAATGCGGCTAAGTGTAAAAGCATGCACTACTTTCATGCTATCCGCTTCGTCTAAACCTTTGTGCAGGGAGGATACGCGGCGTAGAAGTTGCAACACGGATTGCGTGGAGGCCTTGAGTGTTTTAAGGGTATGATCGTTGCGTCCGGAATCCTGCAAGTAAAGGCCAAGGATACGGAGGGTGGGGGTGACGGGGATAGGGGTTCCTTGTAAAGTGATTTGAATGGGCGAATTAGCTGCAGATTTCGGTCTTATGAGGAGAAGCGCGGATTTAGAGGGGGAGCATTCGAGCCCAATAGATGACGCATGAGCGGAGATGGTGTCAGCTGCTAATTGAAGAGTTTCCTCAATTTCTCCATCAGATCCGTGAGTGGTCCATGCCGTAATATCATCAGCGTACAAGGTATGCCTTAGGTGTGGGATGAGAGCGAGTTTATGAGCTAGGGGGATGAGAGCAATATTAAATAGAAGGGGGGAGAGGACCGCGCCTTGGGGTGTTCCAAGCTCGCCGAGTGTATAAGGTGGTGTGCTCAGCTCAGCTATGTGCAGGGAGGCAGTGCGGCCCGAGAGAAAGGCGCGAACGTAGTTGTAGGTATTTGAGCCTACCTGTAGTGCCTGTAGTTCTCGCAAAATGGCATCGTGTCGAATCCTGTCAAATGCCTTTGTGAGGTCAACCGCCAGAATAGCTTTAGTGAGGTGGGGGATCGTGTCATCAAGCACGTCATGTGTAATTTGTAGTAGGGCATCCTGTGCTGATAGATGCGCACGAAAGCCCACCATGCTGTGCGGAAAAAGGTGGTTGTCTTCCATGTACGTGGTTAGTCGGGCAAGAATTATGTGTTCGAATGCCTTGCCGAGACAAGATGTCAGAGAAATTGGTCGGATATTCTCTATGTTGATGGGTTTGTGGGGTTTAGGAATAAATATGATTTTTCCATGCTTCCAGGTGGCAGGGAGTGTACCTGACTTCCAGCACTCGTTAAAGTGGGTGACTAGATGAGATATGGAGGCATCGTCAAGGTTTCGGATGGCAGCATTGGTAATTTGATCTTCCCCGGGCTGTCCGAAATTCCGCCTCTGTAATAGGGGCGTCAAGCTGGGGTTGAGGTGGACCCGTGTACTCGGGGTGCTTGCAAGGGTCACCTGGGGTGGTATATGTTGATTTCACCAGCGCGAGGAAGGCGTTCGTGTCCTGCCTGTGGTTATGAGTAAGGCGGCGAATGCTAAGGCGTGTCTGGGTTTTAGATTTCGTGGGGTCTAGCATGTGGCGTAAGAGGTGCCAGGCACGGGTTGTGGAGAGATTGCCGCGGAGATTGTCACAAATCTGATTCCAGTTAGCTTTGCAAAGAGTGGTACTGTGGTGTTCTATTTGGGTCTGAAGCTGTGCCAGTTTGAGTTTTAGTTTCCTATTGTGTTTTTGAGTTTTCCATCTGTGTGTTATGCGTTCTTGAGCTTGAAGAAGGTGCGCGAGCTTACTGTCAATTACGGGGGTGTCTGGGGTAGTGTCTAGCGTTTGGGTATGTTGGCGAATGTCCTCCTGTAACTGGGTAGTCCAGGTGTCTAGGTCGAAGGGTACCTGTGTTGACTGTACATGTTCCTGGCGAAATTTTCGTAGCTGGTCCCAATTAGTTTGTCTAACGGTAAATTTGCGCTGAGGGCGGCGATAGCTTAGTGTTATGCGAATTAGGTGGTGGTCGCTGCCTAGTGTGGTTTGGGTTCTTTCCCACTGCAGGTGGGCCACATTTCTTCCAAGCGTGAGATCTGGGCTGGTATCTGTAGTAACACTGTTACCAACCCGCGTAGGCATTCTGAAATCATTAAAGATGGACAAGTGGAGCACCATCATTTCATTGCAGAGAACTGTGCCTCTGTGGTTTGTGCGCCGATAGCCCCAGTCCACGTGTGCGCAGTTGAAGTCACCGGCAATGAGTAGGGGATTTGATCCAGCCAATTGCGTCACGGATTTGAGGAGTGGAGGGAGTAGATTAACTGGCTGTCGTGGTAGAAGATAGCAGTTAAGAACGAACAAGGGAGATTGAGCAGGGGTTGGAGGTAAAATTTCGATGAAGGTGTGAGCGATAGGTGTGGTAATTGTGTGTTCCATGTAATGCAAAGAGTTGCAGACGTATGTGAAGACCCGAGGAAGATCAGTAGAGTCCGAGGGGATAAGAGCGTATCCTGGAAGGTGTTTGCAAACGTTTGCGTCCTGAATTGCGATGATGTCTGGTGGGGATGAGGAGGTAGCGATAATCTGCAGCAGAGGATCGCGTTTACGCCGAAAGCCCCTGCAGTTCCATTGAATAATATGTAAAGAATTATGGTCCGTCGGAGGGGCCATGCTGTAGGGTGGAGGGGCGAAGGAGGGGTGTGGAGGGTGGCACTGTGGGAGGAGAGGTCGGTGAGAGGCTATGAACAAGGAGAGGTAAACGCTCCTCTACCTTGGCCATGATGCTAGTTATGACAGTATCCATTAAACGGGTAATGGTAGTTTCAATCAGAATTTGGCACTGTGCAGTGACCTGTGCAGTAATGCGCTCTGCGAGCCTAGCTTCTAAGTTTTTGGCGAAGTCCTGAAATTTTGCTTCCAAGTCTATGGGTTGTGCTGGCGTCTCATCAGGCCTCCTCTTTTTCGAAGGAGGTTCGACAGGTGGCGAGGTGGGTGGAGAGGATGAGGGTGGAGGAGTTGGGGGTACAGCGCGGGTGGAGGTAGAGATGGCTGCCTTGAGCTGCCTTACCTCTTCCCGCAGAGCAGTCACTTCGTGGTCCTGGGAGGTCGGCGAATGAGTCCTGGCGGCCTTGGAGGCCCACGTAGAGGTAGTGGGAAGGGTCGTTTGCAGCGGGGGAAAGTCCTTCTTGCTAAAGGGCTTTGGTTTCTGTGGCGGCGGGCTGCGTTGTTTCGGAGTTGTATGTCTTGCCTTGCATGAGCCGGTACCCGTGAGGTGCTCGCCCCCACACAGAATGCAGATCGGGATGCAGGAAGGAACAGCTTGCGGGTCATGCTTGTCCCTGCACCGCGTGCAGAGACCAGTCTTGGGGTGGGGGCAGACGTCATATCTGTGGCCCGGTCGGCGACAGTTGGTGCAGGCATCTGGACTGCCCTTGTACGCCGTGCATCTATAAACCACACTCATGTAGCGTATGGTATGAGGGACTGGTCCATGCGCAAAAGTGATTAATATGGAGAGCGTCCTCCCCATTCTGCGTGCTGCGATAATATCAGCGTCCGGGTTGCGGGTCTGGAGGTCTCGTAGCATCTGCTCCGGGGTTTCCGCCCAGTAGGCCTGCGAGATGACTCCACGTACCGCTGCTGGCGGCGGTGCGATGTAGGCGGCGATAGGGTAACTGGTCCCTTGGAGCACCACTTCCTTGAGTTGGACGAGGTGCAGGGCGGTTGTCTCCTGGTGGGTAGCGACGGTGAAAGTGTTATTCGTAGGATGGATCCGGAGGTGAATGTCCCCTAGGTCCCGGCCATCGGCGGTGACTTGCAGGGCTTGCATAAGGGGCTGCGCCATGGCTCCGTTCAAAGCGAGCCCGCCTCTCGGTCGAAAAACTACCCGTATAGTGCCGGGCGGGAGTGAAGCAAGGTGTTTACTTCGCTGCGAGACTGCGTGCGACACGCGCAGCTGTTGCTGTTGAGCACGGTACGTCGGCTTAAAGGGCGCAGGGGCAGCCTCGGCCTGAGCACCGACGGCGGACACGGCTGTTTGTGGAAGTCCAACCATGGTATTCGGGCTTGGTTCTCGAACCTGGTATGCGCGGAGTACTGCGGTCCACTCACTGGGTCTGGACGTTTCAGGGTCGAGGTTGTCGCCCAGAGCTTGCACCTCCATGGCTGTTGGGGTAGGTGCGCTGCCGGTGATAGGCCTAGCCTCCAGCGAGGCGAGGCCCAGCGCGGCGGCTGGCGAGGAGCGAACTTTACGACGTCGGTGCGGTCAGAAGAGAGGACTGGATCTAGTAATGGTTGTAGCGGTTGGAAAGCGCTCACCTTTAGGAAACGTTGTACATAAGAGGTGAGCTCTTGGGCGCTTGTTGCGCATGAAAAGAAGCCGAGAAGCGGTGACAGTGTTCGGGTCCTTCCTCTCGACGGCGCTCTACAGTTTCTTCCCTTCAGTGGCCGCCTTTCGGTACGGTAACTGAAGGGAAGAAACTGTAGAGCGCCGTCGAGAGGAAGGACCCGAACATAACGGTTGATGATGATGGTGATGATGTCCTCAGGCTTAATGGCACGGTTGCACACTCAAGGTTTCCTTTTAATGCTTCGTCATCGTCCGAGAACCATCTCGGCGCCCGAGCGTTCTAGCACGCGGCTCGTGTTTCCTCGTCTTTTTTGGCCGTTCCAGGGGTCCAGAGAGGGCGCTGCGACAGGGCTCCCCCAGCATGTCCCCCAGTGACTTTAGCTCTCCCCCAGGCGAGGAGCAGAACGAGGAGTGAGAGGTATGAGGGCGGCGGTGGGAGTCGTGCCGCACAAAACAGGGGTAGCTGTCCTGACGTCTGAGGAGATGTAAGGTTGGTAGTGGGCCCAGTGCGCGGCGGTTGAGGTCAATGGTAGCCGGAAAAATTCAGGGGGCACTTTATTGACCTAAAGTGCCGTGAGGCGAAAGCCTTAAGCGCGGTGTTGCTGCTTGTGTCACTGATGTGTGGTTAATCACTGATGTGTGGTCGGTAAATTGGTTTTTGAGGAAAGGAAATGTATCTGTCTCGCATATCTACGTGGACACCTGAACCTCGCTGTAACGGGAAGGGAGGAGGATGGGAGTGAACGAAGACACCGTATTCACTACACGCGCCTTTCTTCGTTCCAAACCATCGAGCTGGCATGGCGGAGTGGTTAGCGTGCTCGTCTCGCACTCCGGAGACCCTGGTTCGATTCCCCATCTGGACCAATTTCCTACTCGGTTTTGTTTATTATTCTGGTCTGACTAGAGAATTAGGTTAATTAGGCTAATTAGCTAACTAGTTTACTAAACTCAGTCCCGCTAACTTGGAGCATCACTATGTAGCAGTATATAACTTTATTAAATTTATTCCGCAAAATGAGACGGGATTTAGGTGTCGGGGTCTTGACCTGCAGGTGGTGTTCCTAGGTACAGAATCCCATTGGTTCTTGCTGCCCCATCGGCCCGCTCAACCAGCGCATGCTGATCTTGCGGGTCGGAGCTGGACAGAAGCTCCTCCCACTGCTCGACTGACGGGTTTGTAATTTTGGGCTCTATCGGGCTCGCGCGACATCCCCATGTGTGGTGGTAGAGGGTGGCTATCTCTCCGCACCACACGCATTTTGGAGTGTATTGCGTAGGCCATATCTTATTGTATACCCAAGTCGCTACATATACAGCATCACTATACAATCCCTTTAATTGGTTTCATGGTTACTAGCCAAAGTGCAATTGGCCCCGTTTGAAATTCGCGCACATTGACGCCACGACCATTTCGACCAAACTGAAAAGCGTGACATTTCTGTCAACAACTCCTGCTTACAACGATGAGGCATTAAAGGCTCTTAATACCTCAGAATACCGCCTTAATACTTCAGAAAGAAGGTGTATGTAGTCGGTGGGGAGGGAAGAGTGAAGGTTCGAAGTCAGTCGGGAGGCTTAAGGAAGTGCCACAAACACGCGTAGAACGGCAGAGGTCTTGTTTGAGGGCACAGCCAATAAGGTGATAGGCAAGTGCTGAACCCACTGCGTTGGCGATGCATGGGCGGTGAGAGCCTCCTTGAGGTGGCGGTGAAGTCGTTCGGCCAGGCCCTTGGTCTGGCGGTGGCGCGCAGGCGAGTCGTGCAGAGAATGCGAAGGAGCTCGGCGAAGAGGGACGACTCGAACTGGCGACCATGGTTCGTGATAATGGTAGATGGACAGCCAAAGCGGGCCACCCGTGAGGACAGGAAAGCAGATGCGACGGTAGAGGCCGAGACATCGGGAAGCGGTGTAGCTTCAGGCCAACGAGTGCTGCGGTCGACGCAGGTAAGCAGCGTTAACTTGGACAAGGCGGGAGGGGTCCCACCAGGTCAGTGCGGACCGTGTCAAAGCGACCGTCAGGTGGAAGAAAAGACGTGGCAGGGGGAAGAGGGTGGCGGTAGACCTTGGCTCGTTGACAAGCAGCACAGGCGCGCACTCAGCCCCGAACAATGGCATTAATTCACGGACGAACGTAGCGAGATGCCACGAGCTTTTGCGTGGCGCGAATGCCAGGGTGGGCTAAAGCATGCACTGCGTCGAAGATCTGCTTGCGAAAAGGAGAGAGCGCGTATGGGCGGGGAACGCCCGTGCAGGGATCGCAGTTGGAAAATTTCCAGCGCACACAGGACAGCATATATTTTCTGCGTTTGCGAATAAACGCTTAGTTGCGAGTCAGCGCTTGTGGTGTTCTCTTCTTTGTCCCTGTCCTGTGTGCGCTGGAAATTTTCCAACATGCTGTACCAACTCGCTCGATTGTCAGTTTTATTACAGGTATCGTAGATCAGTATGACGCCTTCCAGTTGAACGTCCACCTGATGTAATGATGAGGTAGAAGCACGCAACCGTGTCAACTCATTGTCGGTAGCGTGGGGGGCAGCATGGGTGTGCAGGAGAATCCGGTGACGTGCATCCACGGCACCCGCAGGGCTCATAGTGCCAGCAGGAATGTTAGCCGCGCCGGTGATGTGTCGGATGTCAACCTCCCGTGGTGTATAAGGGCTGCAGGCGTGGTCGAGCGTACATGTCTGGAGCTTGTGGTCGGTCAAGATGGTGAAAACGCGACCTCCCAGAAGCTGACGGAAATGGCGAACTGCAAGGTACATGGCGAGCAACTCCCGACCAAACACGCTGTAACGGGTCTGAGTAGGAGTCATCCGCTTCGAGAAAAATGCAAGAGGCTGCCGGGCGCCATCAGTGTCATGCTGGAGAACAGCGCCAACAGCAGTACAGGAGGCGTCCGTTATGAGTGCGAGTGGACTGTCAGGCGTAGGGTGGGCAAGCAGGGCTGCGTCGGCTAGCTAGGACTTGTTTGACAGCGAGAAACGCTCTGTATGCATCCGAGTCCCAATGCTGGGGATGCGTCTTGCGCTTCACCGTGACTAGACGGTGGAGGGGTTGTAACAAAGTGGCACAGTTGCGAATAAAACTGCAACAGTAATTCACCTGTCGAGGAATTAGCAGAGCGAAAAGAAGCAGGTTATGGAAAATTTATGATCGCGTGCACCATGGACGGAAGAGGGCGCATGCCACTTGAGTCGACATGATGACCAAGGAGGTAAGAGAAAGTACACCAAATTCACTCTTAGCGCCATTGATGACAATGCCAGGGGTAGAGAGGTGAAAAACTGGTGCAGGTGCTCGCATATGGAGTGGCTGGCCACAAGGAGGCCGTCGACGTCGGCGAAAACAAAGGGCAAACCGCGAAGAACGGAGTGGATAAAACGTTGACAGGCCTGCGCAGCGTTTAGCAGTCCGAATGGCACCCGCAGGAATTCGAAGAGGTCGAAGGGCGTTGTGATGGCTGTCTTCGGAATATCTTCCTCTGCCTTTGGAATTTGGCGGTAGGCACGGATGAGATCAATCATTGCGAAGGTGGAGATGCTATGAAGAGCTGCGGTAAAGTTCTGTATATGGCGCAGTGGGTAGCGGTCGGGTATGGTGTGAGCGTTTAGGGAGCGGTAGTCGCCACATGGCCGCCAGTCCCCGGTCTTTTTTGGGACCATGTGAATAGGTGAGGCCCAACTGCTAGAAGACGGACGAATAATGAATAACTCGAGCATGTGCTCAAGTTCGGCACGAGCGGTCTGCATGGAGCTTGTACGGGGCAAGGCGAAGTGGACGGAAGAATACAGGCGGTCCACTGGTGACTAGATGATGGCGCACCTCATGGCGAACAGGTAGCGTTCAGACTGGTGGGGCCGTGAG
Source organism: Amblyomma mixtum (assembly GCF_055824585.1). Taxonomy (NCBI): domain Eukaryota; kingdom Metazoa; phylum Arthropoda; class Arachnida; order Ixodida; family Ixodidae; genus Amblyomma; species Amblyomma mixtum. Next base: position 105,700,324 of record NC_143013.1, read on the forward strand.
GTTCGGATACTCGCGGAGTAATGGGCCGAATGGAGGATCGGCAAGCGCGGCAAAGGCAGGAGCCTGCGTTGCAAGACCCTGGAACGAAAAGCGAGTGGGAGAACCCAGAAGACGGCGAGACTTGACGTCGACAAGAAGACCATGGTGTGCGAGGAAGTCGGCAACCACGAAAATCTATCGAAAAACGCGAAGACCCAAGTTCAGTGTTACAGAGCGCTGTTTGTAGACCGGAATGCGGGTGCCGTTGACGGCGAGCAGATAGGTGAGCGGTGGCGATGTGCGGTCGGGGCGCGAAGCAGATAGGACACTGACTTGGGCACCGGTATCAATCAGGAATATCAGTGACGTAGAAAAGGCGACAGGGTTCGAGGCCTTGACCGCTCTCCCCGCTAACGGTCGACCGGCTGTTTTCCTGCCCAAGAGCACAGAAGTAGGCAGTAGCGGGCATTGGCGCCGAATCGGCGGTAGTAATAGCACAGCGGTGGCCGAGATGGTGTCAAAACGGCGTTCTTGAAAACCGGAACGTGGTGATATGCGCCGTCGGTGATGCAGTCGGGACCCTCGGCGGCCTGGAGACGACGTGTTAGCGATTAGCTGCTCGAGAGTTGGCAGAGCTGATCGATAGATGCTGAAGAGGTCGTCTCCTCCGGGTGGGAGCTGTTGGATGGCGGAGGGGCAGAGGGGGCGACGTTTGTAGAGCTGACTGTGGCAACCTGGGGAGAGTGGTTGCCAACCTCTAGAATCTTGTCGGCTAAGTCGGCCAGTTGAGAGAGGTCCGTAGTCGAGGCGGCATTCAGGATCACGTGGACGTTAACCAGCAGACGTTTGAGGAATAGCTCGCGCAAGAGAGCGTGGTCTACCGCTTGAGCTCGGGCTCCGTGAAGCTGCACCACGCGACGGAGCAGTTGACTGCAGTGACTCGACGGTCTCGGAGCTCCTCAGCGGACAGAAGCTGTTGAATACGATTGGGGGGGAGGGGGGGTGAAAGCGGAACCGGGCCAGGAGATCGGCGACCTCTTCAGCCGCAGTCGGAGGTACGGTAGAGACGACGTGTATCACGTGGCTTCAGTCGTGACGCGGGCGAGATCAAAGTGGGCCTCGACCTGAAGAAGCCAGAGCGCTAGCTTGCTCTCCCAGAAGGGCGACAGGCGGAGAGAAACAGCTGAGGGTGGTGCCAGGGCTTGAGGCGTCGAAGTCGGCACCGAGCTGTATTCCGCACTCTGCGTAGAGTGGGTCCTGGTGGTCCGAGGTAGAGCCATGGAGGACCCACTCTCTAGGAAGACCACCAGGACCCCTCTCAGCAAGGGCCACAGCGATCGCGTCCGGCTGTCACCAGCTGTAGAGCGCCGTCGGGAGGAAGGACCCGAACCAAACGGTTGGAGACTCAAGAAAAGGTCTTACTTTAATGCCTCGTCATCGTCCGAGTGCCAATGATGATGATGATGTCCTCAGGGTTAATGCCAATCTCTGCGCCCCAGCGTTCTAGCATGTGGTTCGTGTAACATCTTTTTCGGCCGCTCCAGTCGTCCAGAGAGGGCGGTGCGACAACACCTATGCGAAATATGCCGTACAACCCCAACAAGCACAAAAACTCCTCAAAATCTCCCAGAAATGCCCCATCGGGACATCTGGAATCTCCCCAGGAGGTGCTCATTTTTCCCGAACACATCTAAAAAACGTCCCCACAACTAGCAATGTCCAAAAAGTTGTGCGTCCCATGGAAAGCCCCAAAAGGTTAATGCTCGATTTCTCGGCTCTGGTTCAATAAAATTATTCCTCCTTTTTCGTGCAGCCTGCAGGCATCCAAGCGCACATATGTGCTAAATTTCAGGTGCATACTTACGTTACTAGGTGGTGTAATCCACCTTTCCACTCGTCTGAATGCGTGCTGGCTCGGCCGTTCTGCACTTATCCGTTTACGTGAAATGTCCCAGCATTTTGTACGCAAGAAATATGAATAAAAAAAGTCACCCGGTCCTGCCCATATAAGAGCAAATAGCAGCGCCATATAGAAGTAATTTCAGTTTACTAGCTGTGCTCTTAGCACGAATTGCATCCTGTCGTCCATGCTGGCGACCGCACCATACACCGTGCCGAAAAAAACTTACGTTCAACGGCGCAAATCTGAATGAATACAAAAAGCAGACGCAAACGTATGCACCATTTAATACACAGTGTACATAACACTACGGCGCCATGCATATAATGATGGCCACTTTTTTCTCCAGCCCTGCGAAATCTGCAATATGAAGCAAGTAAAACGGAATACAGGCTGAAAGTTGATGCACCTTAAACGATCATTCAAGGGCTACAAAAGCAGATATGCACACGCAAAAGCAAACGTATGTAAAGAGCAACTTCGGTGACAAAAGAAAAGACGAGATGGGCGTACGCTGCAGACACGCAGTTTCAGGTCACGGATTTTCTTCAAGTTGAAACCCCCCTCACGCTTAGAGACTCGGAGCAAGCTTCAGCGACGTGTTATCAAAACAGAAAAAATATTAGTTCTGCTAGGCGAAAATAAAAAAGTGCGAAAAGGGCCTGCGTATGCTTAAATAAATAAATAAATAAATAAATTAAATAATTAAAATAAACCAACATACCTTGACGACGTTGCCTACGGAAACCCAGGGATGAAATACAAGGCTGCAACAGCTGAAAACATAAATTAAACGCAGGCTTCTGTCCTGCGCCTTCTCACAGCACAGTGAGCGCTCAAACATACGCGTTACACCCTCGTAACGATCCTGGGAGTTTTATTTTCTTGTGACTAAGTGTGGGGATAAGACTGCTTGGAGCCAGGCGGGAAGGTGAACGTGTTCAGGTACGTGTGGTGGCGCGCTGCATCCATGGTGCGGCAGACCGCGCATGCGGCACAGTCCAGCGTGGGAGTCGAGATCAAGGCACGATTAATCCAGTGGGAGAGAGTCAATATAACCACGCGAACACTGCACAAACTATACCGCTGCGGCAGGATGGCTGCGCGGTGGCGAAGTAGGTAGAGCAGGCTAATCCATGGGCACTCGCAGAAAGAGAGTGGTTGGTCTCCGAAGGTCCTTCCCGCCTCAGACCGTAGTAGACGACCACCAACTTGCTGCAGTCGTCGGAGGCGCTGAGGAATGCAGGGTGCGTGCGAGGAATCACCTATTGCCACGAACTCCACTGCCGTGAACGCCGCCTCGAACAGCGGCATCAGTAGGGCCGTGGAGCTGCGCAAGACTTGCGATGCGCCGCCGCGGCATCAGTTCCAAAAGGAATGGTGTGGGCACGCCGAGGTGCGCGGGAAAACTTCCGTGAATCCGTAGCTACGAAGTCCACGACAGCTCAGTTGGCGCAGTGACGAGAGCAAGAACTGCCGTGCGCTGGGGCTTGTGCTCGAACGTCTGGGGCAGCGCGAATAAGCGCGCGCAAAATGGTGTCCGTCCAGCGAGGAAGCCGGGCGAGCGACGGGAGGTCATTACCGCACTTCTGCTAGACAGCGGCGCAGCGAGGAGTGCCGATAGTCGGAGACGCCTGGAAGAACCACCACACAATGTTGAAGTTGGGCGCAAGCTGGGAAAACGCTAGAAGACGGGAAAGCTGGTGGTGACCGCCGCTGCCGGCGGCGCGATGAAAATGCAGACCGCCGCCGCCTGCCTGCAGCATGGAGCCGACGGCCCACATGCGAGAAACGCATGCGCCGAGAGAGATGCGGGGTTTACCGTTTCCTTCGGCTGTTCGAATGGAACTGCTGCTCCATCTCTGAAAACGGCGATCGGAAAACCTTCTCTCCTCGCAGCTTGTGGCGCGAGGGAGAGAGAAAAGAGAGCGAGCTGTCAATTTTTATTTCTTGTTAAAAAACCATTGGTCCCGAAAACGTTATACCCAGTTACCTTTCTGGGACCAAAATGCATTAATTCTTTTTTGTTGCTGCTTAAAACTCTCGAAAAAACGTTTCTAGACCTTTAGTGGGAGCACTGCCTTTTTTCTTGTGTTTCTATGTCTTGCCTCTATGGTCTGGAAACGTTTGATAAATGCTGTACTGGGACTGGGACATTCCATACTTATTTGGAGTTTTTGAGGAGGTTTTGTGTTTGTTGGGACGTTTACTTCAAGAGCACATAACTTTGCTTATTTTCACATAGAGGTTACGGCAGACACTGCAGGCAGACAGCGAAGAAGGCTTCCGAAAGAAACTGTCTATTGGGCTGACTCATGGCCATATAAAAAGCTGAATGACTCGGCGCCTGCGATAGGCAAGTTCGGCTGTGCTCAATTTAGAGCTACAACGAACTTTCGAGATACGGCGTGCAAAGTAGCCATGACCAATGTTACTAGACTAGTAACGTTGGCCACGCGGCAGTCTCGAACAAAGTAGAAAAGGTTCCGCGTGTCTGCGATATCATTCCAGATAAATCTGGTTGCATCTTGCATCCCAAAATGATCAAGCCGCATATCGGTGGCATTGATCATGAACAAATAAACATTACGGAGGTCTGCGGCGATATACTGAACACGGCAGCTCAAATGTGCTCATGTTTGGCTCTCGTTTTCTTTAGAAAGCTTAAAAGGCTTTATTAAATCTCCTCCGCATTGCGACTTCGCGATTTTTCGTTTATGTATCAGCCAGTTCTGTCACATTCTTTTTGCACGCCTGCGCTTGCCTCAATCGGAAGCAAGTAATCAGAATCAGTCACCTCCGCATCCTTGTGAGCCAGGTCAGTCTCTGTACTGACTGAAGCATCGTTTCGACAATTCTGCCTCGAGTGGGCACAAAGCTTGCAATCATCGTGCAACAAATGCATAGCGCTTAATTTTTTTTAAACTTATGGCGGCACGTCGGCATCACAATGCTGCACCTGAAACGAATGATAAAGTGTGTGGGGTTTTAATTGGAGATATAAATACGTTCTCCCCACCTAACCGCGGCTGACACAGTTAAAAACCGCCGGATCCCGCCCCGTGATCGCGTACGCTACCGAGAGCACGCCGACCATGGCGGGCCTTATTCTGAGGGAACAAAAGAACGACACTCTGGCTGACACAACAAGGCATTTATTGCTTCAGCAACAATAACGCCAGCTAGCAACAAAATACGCTAAGGAATCGAGGTCGTCCGACTCACCAGCAAAGTTACCAGCGAATGTTCGCCCGCGCTAGGACAGGGGATACCCCGCGGCCGGACGGGACGAGATGCGGGAGAACGTTCCTCCCCACGATGGTTCGCCCCGCCGGCAAAAGCGGAGCCTTGCACCGAACAATCCGTGCGCGCCCAATTCCCGAGCCGAAAAGGGCCATCTCCCTCGCGGGCATAGCATTCATGCCATCATGGGCGCTGCGGCACCGGTGCCCTCCACTTGTCAGTTAAGGTAACTATGCTAGGGAGGGTGCTTCGCGGAGAAGCCAACCAAAGGGGGAGACAGAAGGAGGGGGCAGAGTCCCCCCCCCCCCCCCCCCCCAATCTCAAATAGGTTCACGCGCATGATAATACATGCTATGGAGGAGTCTTCTGGCCTTCATGCACTTCAGGCAGGTCTTGCAGCGGAGGTCACGCCGACTTCCGCGGTATTCCGAAGGCGGAGTGAATTAAGGTCTCCGCTGGGACGGCTCGCATGGCCCATGGACTACGTGTCCGTAGGCACGCGAAGAAAAGGCCGGTGAAAACTGCAGGCGAGGATTCTGCAGTCGTCGCGAGGATAACAGCAGGAGGCCAACCGAAGGCGAAGGGCGTGATGACCGTTGCAGGACGGATTCCGCGAATTGTTTCGTGTAGCCGCACTTGGCGTAGGGCAGAAGCCTGATCTTCAGGCTTTGAACAGGTATTTTTGGCTCGTCTAGCGAGGGAGTTCACAACAGAACGTTTGTGACACGCCGGATAAACAGAACTAAAGTGTAGAAATGGCCTGTGTGCGTTTCTTTTCTGTAAACCTTGAACGAAAGGCGGTCGCCGTGTCGCTCAACTAACGTGCCCAGGAAAGAAAGACGGCCAGAAACCTCCTGTTCCACAGTGAATTGGATGGCTTTTACCATGCTATTTATGTGTTCCTTGAAAGCAGCCAAGGCGTCCTTCTTGAATGTGCAGAAGCAATCGTCGACGTAACGTAGAAAGACCTTTGGGCGTGGCTCGAAAGAAGACAGCGCGCGTCCTTCTAATGCTTCCATGGTGATTTTGGCGGTTGTCACAGAGATAGATGCACAAGTGACAGCGCCATGAACCTGCTTGAAGACTTTGCTTTGGAAGATAAAACAAGTGTTCTCTAAGCAGAACTGCAACAGCTTTAGAAGATCCGGTGCCTCGATAGGGGTTCTCTCACACAGTCCGTCGTCATGCTGACCGGAACACCTCCACAGCCAGATCCACAGGAACACTGGAAAACAGCGACTTGACATCGAAGGATACCAAGAGTTCGTCGTCGTGCATTGAGAAGTCGCGTACCTTTTTAATAAAATGCACCGAGTTTCGTAAGAAGGTCAAGTCCTTGCCAACGAGTGGGGCAAAAACCTTGTGAAAGTATCCGCGGGCAGGGAGTATAAGGGCGACCGTGTAAAATCTACTATTGGTCGCAACGGGACGATTGGCTTACGAATCTTTGGGAGGCCATATAAAACAAGTGCTGGGCCATTGTGGCAAAGTAGCTTCAGGTACAATGACGTGTTGTAGAGGAACGAAGTGGAAGACTTCAGTCGGAAGTTTTTGCAAGTTTATATCTTGAGCATGATATCCCGCTTCAGCGGCGCGTAAGTGTTGTCGTGCAGAAGGTCCTCCATTTTTCTTAGCGTAGTCACTGCTGTTCAAAATAACAGTAGCGTTCCTTTTGTCAGCTGGAAGCATTACGATCGATGTACGGGTTCTTACGCAGGTTCTTATTGAATCGCGCTCCTCAACAAGGAGGGGGTTCGGAGGTCGACGCGTAAGCTTGGCAAGAATACTGACAGCACAAGTTCGAGCCTCATCTCGGCGGCTGACTTCTATTTGCCCTATAGCCCGTACAACAGAGCAAATAATTTTTCCTGCGTCCGGAGCAGGTTTTGTGTTGAAGTTCAAACCGAGCTCAAGCGCGACGAGCTCTGCTCGAGTAGGTCTGTAAGAAGACAGGTTGTGGCCTGTCGAAGTGGACCGGCCGGGCGTAACCACTTCTCGGTGGGGCAACAGTCTCGTCAACTTGCTTTCGTGCGACAACTCTCGTCGGCGGAACTCGATGCTCACCTTGAAGTTGGCATGTAATTGGATGCTGGTGAAATCGTCCGGGCATTGAGGCGGCGACGGGAAAAGAAGACTTACTTCTGCAGGTGCCTGATGCAATCCTGGCTTGAAGTAGTTGCCGTCCCGCTTTCGCCACCACGCGGTGACCGAAGGCTGTATCAATAGGTCGCAGCAAACGGAGAGATTTCGGAATAAGGTTCCTGGCTTTGCAGACGAGCTTAAAACCCAAATGAACCTTGAACGTAAAAAGACGCACGGACAAGGAAACATACTGGCGCACTTGAGTGATGACAGGTTGGCCATACGACTGTCGTAACTTGATGAAATCTAAGGTTGGTTGGTTTATGGGGTTTAACGTCCCAGAGCGACTAAGGCTATGAGAGACGCCGTAGTGGAGGGCTCCGGAAATTTCGACCACCTGGGGTTCTTTTACGTGCACTGACGTCGCACAGTACACGGGCCTCTAGAATTTCTCCTCCAAAGAAATTCAACCGCTGCGGCCGGGATCGAACCCGCGTCTTTAGGGTCAGCAGCCGAGCACCATAACCACTGAGCCACCGCGGCGGCTAAATCTAAGGTTTGACGAAATCTCGTCTGGTCGGGTAGTAGATTCATATGTGAAAAGAAAGGAAGAACGCCACCAAAAGGCAGTTAAATAATGTAATTTGATGCTTAGGCTTCCGTAGCCAAAAAGCCCAAGTGCGTCGCAGCAATCGCCCTACGCATCCTGCGTACGTAGGCGGGAGATTACCGTCGTTGCGATTTCCATTTCAGGCAGTTATTGCTACAACAACAATAACACCAGCTAGCAACAAAATACGCTAAGGAATCGAGGTCGTCCGACTCACCTGCAAAGTTACGAAATGTTTGCCCCCACTAGGGCAGGAGATACTCCACTGCCGGACGGGACGAGATGCGGGAGAACGTTGCCCCCACGATGTTTAGCCCCGCCGGCAAAAGCGGAGCTTGCTCCGAACAGTCCACGCGCGCCTAATTCCCGAGCCGAAGAGGGTCGTCTCCCACGCGCGCGCAGCAATCACGCCATCCGTGGCGCTCGTGGCGCTGCGGCACCGGCACCCTCCCTTGTTAGTTAAGGTAACTATGCTAGGGAGGGTGCACCGCGGAGAAGCCAACCAAAGGGGAAGACGAGGGGCTAAGTCCCCACAAGTCCAAACCAAGAAACATCATGCAACTATTACGGCCATTTATAATGAAAACTGGACTAGTACGAAAGGGTCAGCGCAGCATTTGTAATGCGCGTTGCAGCTATGGCGCCGAGTATCGGATAGAAAAAACGTCCGCGGCGCTGGATGCGCCGCAGACCACGATTTTCACCGCGAACGTATGAGTTTTAAAAATTTTCGGCGCATAACATGAACATGATGGGCGGTACATGTATGCAGAAAGCAGGAAAAAATCCTCTACTCGAGTCCAGCATTGCCCTGTCTCACACATTTCGAGCTGTCTGATGTTTCCGTAGTAGATATGAATCTCGCGGAACGGTGACTGGAACAAACACTAATGCACTGTCGACGCTTCCTGTCCTTCCCCATCCCCTCAGCCGTATAACATAAAACTATGCAACTATTTCACAGCGGGTAACAGAAACATTTAGCATAGCGCGCACCGGCACCCATACCAGGAGTGGTTGGTGGGCACACGCCGATTCGTCGGGACGCGGAAGGTATGCCCGCTTCGGTAGGACACATGGCACTGTCCGGCGCGCCCTTAGGACAATATGCGCGGGTGCGGTGCGCGCTATGACAAAACTGCAATAAAAGATCTCATCGCGCCTCAACCGAACCGCGGGAAGTGATGCGGTACCATTCTGCGCTGGAGCGCGTTCGTCACTATCGCCCGAGCTGCACGCACCGTGACCGATTGAATTCAGATGAAGTGTTACATGCATTAAAAGCTTACCGACAAACCTGCGCAACTGCACGGCTCTTAGCCTGAAGTGGACGGGCGGTTCGCACCGATCGTAGCCATTTTTGCCGTCCGCCATGCTGCCTGTGAAATTTTCAGAAACGGACTGTACAAGAGCAACTGCCATTTACTAGATCCAAACATTTGACTACATAGCGTGGAACGCAGTCTACGCGTCGCCACATACCCGTGCAGGCTCTTTGCATAAGCTGTCGCTCGCCAGCGCTCGGCAAAGCCGATGTTCTGGAATAACTGAGAGTGTGAATTACACCACGGACTGATATTTGCATCTTAAACGAAACCTTAGATCGTTTGACTCACGCTAGGCCTAATCGGCTGGCCAATCGGAATCAAGCCGACGAAAGGCAGATTCTAAAGACTGGCATGCATGATGACGTTGATTGGCCTCTATGCATGTGCTGATCGTGCTTCGTAAATGGGAGAGAACCATGCAGGACCGAAGATGGTTCGCACACATGCATAAAACGCAACCACTTGAAGTGCGCGTTGCGGGGTTCGTTTGGGTCCATTTGCTGCAAACTTCGGGACATAAGGAACGAATGCCATGTGACACTCATGCTCGTTATAAGTGGGCTTTAATGGTCCTTAACATTTTGAAACGGCGGCGAGAACTAAGGTTATGTCAGCCTGAATTGACGGCACCCCCAAAGCGAAAGCAGCACATTTGGAGAAGTTTGGCGCAGTTTTCCAATTTTTATCAGGACGGCACAACTTACCTGGTCTGGTGGAGTTTCGCACATTTGGCGCAAGTGTGAGGTCACTGAAAAACCCATGGGGACAGTTCTAGCGTAACTAAACTAATTAACAAGAATTGCAGTAACCGATAAAGCCTTGTACTCTGCAAACAAGAAAACTAGAAAGTAATCGTTCCCAAAAACCATATATCACCATCGGCCTAATTACATCCACTGCAGGACAAAGACCTCTCCTGTCTTGAATCAGCTACAGCAATATTATCACCGCAAACTTCCCGCAAACGGAATCTATTACATTACTCCTAGGGAGCATCAGTTGTCCTGTCTGCATTACATGTTATGCCCATGCGGATTTCTTTTTAATCTCAACTGTCAGCCACAATGACATTTAAAAGACACAAACTAATCTCACTGCACAGAAATGAAAGTCACTCGGCAGAAACTACCTTTAGATGTAGTTTCCTCAAGAAAGGACCCCCTCAATAAAAAAAAGTAATTCTTGTCGTACAGCACAGCTAGACCTTGCAGGAAGTGCACTGTTTGCGTCAAGTGTGCTGTGGATGAAACTGACGTTACAGAACTTTTACTCCCTGAGAGGCGCCAGAGTGCTTATGCATCTCGCTTTGTCCTCTGGAGTCATGCATGCACCAAGCGTAGTGCAATGAACCTTGGAATAAAAAGGATCCTTTTTATCACAGTTCTCAAAATCTTTTCTTGTGTAAAGTACTAAAAAAAATATGCCATCACTTATGGTGGATACCGTGCTCACTTTGTCTGCTGCAACCATCAGTCCTAGACAGCGTTCACTTGTCCTCTGCGAAAACTGCTGGAGTGGGTGACATCTTTGCACATGTGGAGGTCAGCACCACATCGGCAGTGTTACCAGTGATAACAATGCCCTAGTCTATGGTCACTCTCATTTTGAACTCTGCAGTGACATTTCGTCACACTGTTAGTCCAAGATGCTACGCCGACCGAAGCTGCCATTGTGTGGCTCGCAGCTCGAGCACATCCGCCAATATCTGGCGCACTTTCACAGTGCACCCTGGACTCCTGATGTCCTCTTCAAGAGACGCCATCACAGCGTCCACGCTTGAAGGAGCCACTTGGTCGGCAATCCTGCCCACCGAGGCCAGCACTTTGAGCAAGGCATCAATCTGCGAACAAACATTTTGGGACAGCAGTGTGAGCTATGGGCGGATAACAATCATAAACAGGAGTATTAAGTGACATTAGTGATGGTAGTCATAAAAGTATTTCTAATATGATCAAAATATTTCATGGAAATACAACTAAAAAAAAAATTTTGCTGAGAGCCGCTCCCACCATAATTTGGGTTTCATGGGAGTGGATAAAATGTTTGAATTAACTGACTGTCAAAATAATGAGGACAAATAAAAAGAACGATAAAAAAGAATTCCTGATTGTTGACTGCTTTGTGGGAGAAATCTGCGCGGTAATAACTTTTTTGCAGTTTCACCAAATGTGAAGTGCGCGCACGCTGTTGGATGAACCCCTAACCTATGTCTCCCTAGACACTTAGATCAACAGCCTCCCTCACCACACACAGTCAGCTGAAAAAAAATAGAGCATACCCTGCATACACAAACACAACCTAATGATTTAATTTAAACATTATTTTAGACTCCGCGGCAGTGAAAAAAAAAAGGATGTTAACATCACAATCAAGGATGCAAACTTTATGAAAATAAAGAAACAAATAACGCAGCAAAAAGAGCGTCTTGTCGTGCCTTCTCGACTGACGACTATGATGAATGCTGTGCCTGTACATTGCGCTCGGACACGAGCGCCACTCATGTTATAGCGGCCGGACTTCAGAGTCACTCACTCACCATCAACGTTTGCGTCTGGCAAACTTTGCACAAGTGAGTCCCATCGTTTGTCCATATTAACCGAAGTGTTGCCGGATTCCTCCGAAAAAACGATTTTGATGCCCTAAAGCAGTATGTGCATCAGCGGGGACCAGAAGGAATGTCCCAATTATATCCGGTCTACGAAATTAACAAGGTTTAACTGTATAGGTATCCCCACTACTAGCCATCTTTGGAAGTAGACTGCAGTGTGTCAAGACAGCAGTAATCTCAGTGTTGATCCTTGAGGCTAGGCTACACCACCATTCATTTTCAAACGGCGACACTTGAGTCCTTAGCCTTGATGCCACGAGTCTGACTCGAGAGGCAGCAACATTTTTAAGAGGCGACTCGGCTTTCAGCAAAAAGTTTATTTCTTGGTGTATTTAGTGCATAAAGTATTTTGAGCATATTAGAAAATAATTTTACGACCACTCTCACAAAATTTCACTGCAACATCTCCAGAAAATTACTTTCTATTATCCTTTTCCTCTGAATCTTCTGAAAAAGCTGCTCAGTTAAGAAAGTGTGGCAGAAGGCAGCGTCAACATTCAATGTGTTCCTGCTGGTATGCTACAGGTCAAGACATTCCTTGACTTCTTTTTCGCAGGGCACAAATTTTGGTTTTGAACTTTTCCGATGTAGTGTCCGTTGACATATCTGGAGTGAGAAAATATACAAGAACCTTAAAATTTGCAGATTTGAAAAACAAAACGTCTGCACCTGACGTTGCATTTTTTGAACATCCGACACACATCCAATAATAGAAAGCATTTCATTTGACTCCTGTGGCAATCCTTAAATTATGGACTCATTGACCAATAATTCATCTTCGGGTATTGATGGCGTTAATGCAAAAGAGCTCAAGAATACTAAAAGTATCTGCAACGTCATTTTGCCACTCATCTTCCAGCAAATTGCTTACAACAGGATCATTACCACGTGACTGGCAGAGTGGTAAAGTCATCCCAATACTCAGAAAAGGTAACCGCGCATCCTTTGTGGGGACGCACTCGTTCCCTGTGGTTCGCTTTCCCGCAATGCACCCTCAACTGTGGTTAGCTCCCCCGCAACGCACTCTCCTTAGTTGTGTTACTTTAACTAACAGGGGAGGGCGCTCGCGTCGCAGTGACACCAGTGCCACGGATGGCGCGTTTGCTGCTTGCGCGCATGGGAGAGATGGTTCTCTTCTGCTCGGCATCGGGAAAGCGCGCGGACGTGTCGCTCGCCGCTCCGCTCTTCGCTGGTGGGCGCCTCCTGGTCGGAACATGCTCTCGCCAGCGTCCCGTCTGGCCTCGGAGTTTTCCCTTGCACTAGCGTGGGCAAACATTCGCTCGTAACCGTGCCGGTGAGTCGGACGTCCTCGATTCTTCAGTGTATTTTGTTGCTGGCTGGCGTTATTGTTACTGTAGCAATAAATGCCTTGTTTGTGTCAGCCAGTGTGTTGTTCCTTTGTTCCCGCAGAGCAAGGCCCGCCGTGGTCGGTGTGCGCTCGGTAGCATAAGTGACCACGGGGTGGGGTCCGCGCGGTTTTGAACTGTGTCAGCCGCGGTTAAGCGGGGAGAACGTACTTATATCTTCCCAATTAAAACCCCACACCTCGTAAAAATATCACCCGATTTTACTCACAGGTGTTTGCTGCGAAATCATAGAGCATATTTTGTACTTGCATGTTACTACCTTTCTAAATTCTGTAAATCTCTTCCATCCTAGTCAGTATGGTATCCTCAAAGGTCACTCATGTGAAACTCAGCTTGCCCACTTTCTACATAATTTCATAATTTACATGTATTTCGACCACAACAAACCATGTGATGCTCTGTTCATAAGTTTCGAGAAGGCATCCGATAAAGTTTCTTATGGCCACTTAATTCACGAACAATCCCATCTGAATCTGCACCCTTTGATTATTGATTGGATGCCTGCCTTTTAGACTGACTGTTATCAGTTCGTCTATGCTGACACTCATCAACCCTTCTAGCATGAGGTCTGGCAACCCCCAGGGCGCTGTACTAGGCCCCGTTTTTTAGAGAGATAGCTCCACTAGATGCAAAAGTTGATCCATGTGTTGGTGCAATCCTTGCCTTTGAGTGACCCTGATAAGTCAGCATAGCATCATCATCATCATCACCAGCCTGACTGCGTCCACAGCCGCGCAAAGGCCTCCCCATGTCTCTCCAACTAACCCCGTCCTTTGCCAGCTGCGCCCACCGTATCCCTGCAAACTTCTTAATCTCACCCGCCCATCTCACTTTCTGCCGCCCGCTGCTGCGCATGACTTCTCTTGGAATCCACTTCGTGACTCTTAAAGGGGCTCTGAAAAGGGTTCTCAGCAATGTTGCGCTATGCCTAGGATGCATACCGCAGTTTGCCTAGGATCGCAGTTTGTGAGGACGCCGCCTCACAAATATCCTCCAGCAAGAAATTTCTTAATGCGTTTTGTGGAGGCTGAGTTATCGGTAGTTAAAGTTTGAATTTCCGCATTTTCGCGCATTTCTCTCTCGTCACTTTTTTGCACTGAAATGTCGGCGCTCCCCAGCCGACCCCACCCACTGGCCCCTCGGCCGGCTGCCGACACCCGCGGGAGTTCCCTAGGGGACGGAGCTTCTGGACACAGCCATGGTAGCTGTGTGAAGTCAGAAAGGGTTGGCACAGCGAACCAATGATAGACCTCAGCGTTTTAAAAGTATATTGTAAATGATCGGCTCGCTTTTGAGGTCTTGTACGCGGCAGGAACAATCGGTGGCCTATACTCTACATAATGCAAGCATATTATACCCAACCTCAAAAATCATTTTCAGGGAACCTTTAAGGACCAGCAGTTATCTTGCCTTTCGCGTTACATGCCCTGCCCAAGCCTATTTCTTTTTTAATTGCAATTAGGATGTCATTAACTCATGTTTGTTTGCTCCCCAGAGAAGTCCGAACTGTTCCTCATCCGGCCTAAGAACCACCGCTCCCCCATTGCCATTGAACTGAATGGTAACCCGGTACCTGAGGTTGGCGCCCTCCGCGTATTGGGCCTGCACATCCAGGACGATGGCAAAAACACCACCACCCTCAAGAAACTCAAGCAGGTTGTAGGCGCGATATCTCACCTCATCCGCAGGGTTTCGGGACGTCATAGAGGCATGAAGGAGCGCGACCTATGTCGCCTCATTCATGCCTTTGTCCTCAGCCGTGTGCTGTACACTACCCCATACTTACAACTATCCAAACATGACATAAACGCTTTGGATGCTTTGATTCACAAGGCATTCAAGGCAGCACTTCACCTTCCCCTCAACACACCCACAGACAGATTACTAGGCCTGGGCCTCCACAACACGATCGGGGAACTGGTGGAGGCCCACCGACAGGCCCAATACATCAGGCTCACACAAACCTCCACAGGTCGGTATATCCTGGACACCCTTGGAATCAAAATACCGGCCAACGACCCAACCCTCCTCGCCATCCCACGGTCCCTTCGCCGAGAGCTCCTCATCAGGCTGCTCCCGAGGAATATGCACCCGTCGCACGGGTGATGAAGCGACAGCAGCTGTGGTGGACTCCTCTTTATCCGCCCTTCTCACACTACCTCTCCCTCCAGACACCTCCCCAGAAGCTGCAGAGGAAGCCGCCATTGCACTTGCTATCACCCGCACGGAAGCCCGGTACATTTTAAGTGATTCTAAAACTGTGCTTCTAAATTTTGCTCGAGGCCGAGCCCATGTCCCTGCTTTTGGCATACTGGACTCAGCTGATGCACCCCCGCCCCGCCAAGTGGAGCTGATATGGGTGCCTGCGCACTCCGGGAATCCCGGAAACGAGGCCGCCAAACTTTTAGCCCGAGGTTCCATAAACTGGGCTCAGGTGGCCTCGGATCGGGGATTCACGAAGGAGTGCATGCACTCATTCAGCGAGCTGACATAGGCCTACAGAGCCTCACGCCAGCTCTACCCCCCGCCCCACCCCTCCCTAGATAACAAACACGCAACACTCTGGCGCAGACTACAGACACACACACTCCCTTCACCCCTTACCCTAGCCCACTATCATCCCTCCTTCCCCACTCCGGCATGCACTCTATGCCCAGAACCCTTCGCCTCTTCCCTCCACATCATTTCCCTCTGCCCGGCGGACCCTCCCCCGCGGGACCTAGAGAACCTCAAGACCTGGGAGGACTGGGAGACCCTGCTGCGCTCGGAGGAACCGGCCGTGCAGACCATCGCCACCGGCCTTCGGAACATAAACACTTGAGTGCAGTGGGGTCGTGCGGGGACCCTGGGGCGTGCCCCGAATTCCTGTGTAAATAAAGTTTTCTCTCTCTCTCTCTCCATCACCACCATGTCACCATGGTGGCATGACCTTTGACCATGACCTTAGCCTAGGTCATTTCCGAAATTTGGCACGGGTCATCCACAAAATTTGACCCTGGCCGATTTGGACCAAAATTGACATTCAACCATACTTGAGAGTGCCCAACACGATGACAACTTCTAAGTTTGGCCTCAGTCATTCCATTAATTTGGCCCAGGCCACCCCTACCCAAACACAGCCAAAGCAGTCCGGCAATTGTTTTTCCTGACTGCCCACAACCGGAGTACACAGGCACTGAACCAACAGGAAAAGGACGAGACGAGAATACACAGGCGCTGAACAGGACAAGGAAGAGATGGGGATACACAGGCACTGACCTAACAGGACAAGAATGAGAAAAGAATACAGAGGTGCTGAAATAAGTGACAACGACAAGACAGAAATACACAGGAACTGAACTAACGGGACAAGGATGAGACAATACACAGGCGCTGAACAGCTGAGCTCTTAGTTCAGTGCCTGTGTCCTTGTCATTGGCGCTGTTTCCCTCATTTAACATCATGTACCAACTAGCCAGCCAAAATGCCCTCTTTTGAAATAAAGAATCTGTACCAATACACCCAACTCACAGTCCTCTTTGACTACATTTAAAACCTCGCCACTCTGCCCTTGGGAGAGCTACAGAGAATACCCTAGGCTCCTGCAGGCATTTACAGTTAAAGCTCTGTTTAACGAAGTGAAGATCAATCAGGAATTAGTTCGTTAAATCGAGAAATTCGTAAAAATGAGGAATCCATTTCTGCGCCCATAGAAATCTAAAGTTGAAAGGTAGCTGCGCACAAAAGCTGCCGTGGCATCGCATTTGCCGGCAACCTGCGCCTGCGCATATGAGAAGTCTATCCCGAATTGCTTGTGCGTGAAAGCGCCGTATGCCAAAATGGATTCGAAGCCAACGTGGGAAGCGCTGCCGACTGCAGAGTCCTTTGTTCCGTGCAGTGGTGCAGCTTGCTGCCTCGTCAAAACAAAACAAACCAGACCTGTAACTTCGGGGCGCCTAGACGTTACTGCTGGCATGCTGCCAACAAGCTGTGAGACATCGTGGGCAAAGTAAGCAAGAAATCACCTCATTTATTCCGGGAAAAACTTCGTTAAATTGGGTTTACTGGTTGCTTGTTTCATTATATCAGGTTATTGAGCGCATCGAACCATATGGGCACTGCCAGGGAATCAAGATTTCTTTGTTAGATCGGGAACTTCGTAAATTCGGGTTTCGTTCTATCGAGTTTCAACTGTGGTAGGCCTTCTATTAGAGTGCAAGTACCTACTAAGGCTCCCAATCTTGAAAAAAACCCATTGTCTGAAGCCAGCTAGGTCTGCAGAAATAAAATAAATATAGCCTCGCCGAAGTTTTGAACTCGTGGGGACGCCAACAGATCAGCTTTGCTGGCCACTGCACGAGAGCACTGTGCTACCTCCGCAACTGATCATCCATCGTGTTTAACTGCCACTCCCTCATGCTATGCGCTGCATTTCGTCGTCTTCAACTCCCATCTGTGGGCAATGGATTCAGAACACACTGCTTTTGCTGTGTCCTCTTAAGGTGCATTAAGCAGTCCAAAAATATTACAGTGCACTACCACTGATTTCACCCATCTTTGCCTGACGCCTAACCCTGAAACCCTAGCGTCGAGCCAAAATGAAAAGCGATGCGCAAGCACCCATACTTCGCATAAGGCCACGTAAGCTAAATTGCCTGTAATTTTTTTGCTGGCATGACAACTCACCTCATCATAATAGAATCCTCTTCCACTGAGTGTGTTCTCTGAAGCTGGGTGCTGCGTAAAAGGGAAAAAAAACAAACCACATCTATGTTTTTAAAAAACAGAGTCATGAAGACCTCCTCGAAACTTTTGATTCTCAGTGTACACTTTACTTGTGTTTCAGCTATATGCCCTCCAGTGTAGGAATGCTTTTGCAGAGCATTAGGATCTAAACCTTCAATTGAAACTTCGGCTACACTGAAAAAATTTACGAGGTCTTCAACAAAAAAGGGGGAGAAAAAAACACCAGCGACGCGCCAGTCAGCATCCGAAACGATGTGTAGCTGGGTTCCGTAGGCTGGTTGATGCTGACTGGTCGAGCCACTGTAGCTGTGATCTGGCGTGAAACTCGGAAAAGCGGAACCAAAACTAAGTGATCGGACTTTGCCTCGGAGACGAGGACGTACATTCGTCGCCTCGTCCGCTGCTGCGTGCACATGAGAGGCATGCGAGCTACTCTGCTGCATGGAATTCACGTTTTGAGTGGGGCTATTTCGACAATCTCTTGCCACACCAGTCACACCTGGACGCAGTTAAGCATCACCCAAGTTTGCCTTACCTCACGTTAAACCATGACTCCACCTCTTTCTTTGCCGCCCTCTATTATTGATTCCTTTTATCTCCTTCCACCCTGTCCCTCTGACTAACCACTGGTTCGCTGTTCTCTGCGTGACATGCCCCAGTCAAGTCCATTCTAATTTCCCACAATTACTCCTAAATCAACTCTGTTCTCCACATTGCACACAAATCAGTCCTATTCAATACACTTCTTCACAGACTGTATGCGATGCCCAATAAAAAAACATTCAATGAAACCTCAAGCAGGCAACATGGCGGAAGGCAGAAGGGCTGCATTTATGAAACAAGCTGCCTTCACAGCAAACAGGAACCTTTGCATGCACATCAAGCCAGTGTCAAAAACGGCTTAACATGATGTCAATGCTACACAAAACAGACAACTTGTACTATGAGCACTAAGAAATGCATTCACAGTACTCACTGCGGACTCTGGATCACTTTGTTTCTCTCCAAGGGAGAGTTCAAAGGCGCAAGAGTTTCGACGCATCCTCGATCCTACGAGTGGAGGACTTCCACACTCAGTCGACGAGTCCTTTTCAGACCTGCCATCCTGAATGAGTTCGAACACAATAGGCACATTGTGAACCCTTAAGATGCGTCCTGGTTTTTCCAGTGGTTCCGCAGATGATGGTTCTTCCTCCATTGAAGTCCACATTTCAACTGCAGCTCCAGCGTCAGCAGCATCAGCAGCAGTGGTGTCAAAAACGATGGTATAGGAAGGTTCACAACTTCTTTCCTCACCATGTAAATCCTGTAACCGAAGTGCCAAAAGGTATTACCAGAATTTTCTGACACAGCAGACTCCTGTTGATTTTGACTTCCAGTTTATCTGAAGCGACACTTTCGTACCGTCCACTGTTTCTATGGGTGCTACCGCACTGTATAAAATCCAAAGAAGCAAAAACGAATGCTAGGCAGCAAGCAGCAGGAGAGAGGCAAAAGCAAGGGTTCAAACTTCCACTAGAACAATAAGCTGCTACTACATGGTACAGTAAAACCTCGATATGTTTTTTAAGGAACTGCAGAAAAAAACATATTATCCAGGAAAACGTGTGATCCAGACTGCCTAATTCTGAGAATTGCAACTGTTGAATGAGGTACACAGACATTTATTGAAAATTTCACTTCACAAAGATGTAGATTAGCTATTCTTGGCACAAGATCTGAACCGATCCTTTTCTAGTGCATGCAGTTGAGCGTGGAAGGAACTTCGTAACGCATCCGGTCTGCTGACAGAAATGACGAAAGTAATAAAGAAATTGCTGGTGGTTTAGCGTGGTTAAACCTAATGTGTACGCAAAAGCTTCTCACACGCTCATGAACGGGTTGCCCGTGAATTTCTGGTGAAACTGCCCCATTGCAGTCTCAAATTGACTGAGACGAATCCCGTGGTTAGTCCATCTCTCTGATTCGGTTTCCACTGGCTGTTGCTGCGCAGATGTCGAGGCGGCGGCTTCGTTCGCAGCTCGCTATCTCTGCTTCATGTCGTCGTCGTTTAGCGAGCTGTTATTCCCGTTCTTTGGGCATCTCAGCCACAGGCTTGGCCTTCCTTGCTTCCTTCTCGCGCTGTCAGCCGGCCCTGTACCATGCTACGACTTCGGAATCTGTCAACGCAGCTTCTCGTAGCCTTTGCTGATGCCATACTGAGCACAATCTGCCTCTTCATCCACTGCGCATCTGACAAGCGAGCGCACGCTCATGATCACGCTGAAATAGCATGGCGCATGCACAGTGAGCTGCACAGCTGAGCGACGACGTCACATGTGGGGATGCAGAGGAGACCGGAGCAGCGGCGGCGGAAACCTGTGGCTCGACGCAACCGGTTTCCATGGAAATGGCACATGCGCAGATGTGGCCTTGCGCCCGACCTGGCGAAATGCTCCGCAGCTAGCGCAGTGAAGCTTTCGCTTCAATATCTTACTCGTTATTTTTCAATGCTTTCCCCCTTTGCATGAAAGTAATGCGGAGAAGCCACCGTGTCGGCTGATTGCCGCAACGTTTCTAAGCGCATCGCTGTAGTTGGTAGATGCTTCGATCCCTTTCCCTTATGCACTCGCGAAGAGACCCCAGCATTTCTCTTCATGCCGCGTCACCGCAAAAACGGCTGTCTCGAATGCTAGCGCTCAGTTTCTATTTTTGTTGTTCTGATAGTGGTGGTGGTGGTGGTGGTGGTGGTGGTGGTGATGCTTCACCTCCTTGCATTGAGACACACCAAGGAAGCCACCATGGCGGATGACTGCTGCTGCATTTCAGCTTATGTTGCATGCCCTCACATTCAGCGCACTTATATGTTTTCAACATGTGCGTTTGGTCAATAAACATAATACATCTACAATCTGTTAATAAAATTTCATTTCATTGAATGTTTGTATTTTGTTGTATGCTTTGTGTGCATTTTGTTGAAATACCAATTGCATTTTCTCATTCTTTTGTCCAAATGCTTTTTTTTTTATTTTTTGACATAAGACCGGACAATTCTCTTATTTTTGTTCACTGTCTTGCGTTGAAAAATTATTCATATATTTCCTATGAGGTTGCCCAAATATGCTGTTTTGTATTGGACCGGATACTAGCCATGTAGGCTATCGGTCCAAATAGTTTGTATAAAGTTTCCTTGGATGATCAAATAAAGAAACTTTGATTGATTGATTGATTGATTGATTGATTGATTGAAAAAACATAGTAGCTGGGAAATCATGTTATCCGGGGACATATTAACCGGGAGCAATATAATGTAACTTCTATGGGACATTTTAAATGAATTTTGATTGTACGAACCAGAAAACCGTATTAACTAATAACGTATGAACGAGGCTTTACTGTGCTACCTGCAACAGAGTTGAATGTGAAGAGGCTAACATGAGCAGGTACTCACCGCGTCACATGTTGCCATGCCACCGCTTGAAGACGACGATGTCTCTGAAGAGGAGGAAGAGGATGAGCATGACCCATTGGTGTCCTCCACATCTGGGAGGTCAAGCTCAGAATAAGCCACCTGCACGGCACAAATGTGTATAAGGATCTTGCCGTCACCATCATCATCATCAACAAGATAAAGAATGGAACTCCGGAGAAGTCCACTGCGGATTTAGAGCCTTTCACAGTACCACTCTAAAATTCAAGTAATACTACTAGTAATGCCCTAACTACAAAATGAAATGACTAATGTAAAATAAAAATAGTAACACTAAGTATTTCTTGGACATTATTCACCAAAAAATAAAAAAAGAGATTTCAGCATATTTTTCCTGTACAAAAAATTCCGGGTGGAGAGACCGCGTTGTATGCTACGACATCTGCTACGTTGATGTCACTCCGCAGACAGCCAAGAGGTGCCGCCAAGCTACATGCACAGTTTGTTGAGAAAAAAGTGTCCTGCATTGAGAAGATGAGGAAAACACAGAAGTAAGCATCAGGAGTGTAAAAGGTCATCAGATTGACAATTTACAACTTGTATCTTCAATGAGAAATTGATGACTGCCTTTCTATGGTATTTTAGCACTGCCAGACAACCATAATGCCATATAGCAATGCATTGCTGTTGGCACCGTTGCTGAGTTTGGCTGGCCGCATTAGCCGCGTGGTTGGAGTTACCGCAGTTTGCGTATTGACCATACAAAAGGTCCTAAAGCTCTCTGCTGGCAGCAGTAACCCAGCATCTTTGGTGGCTGTGTCAGAGAAATTTGTCTGCTGGCTGTAAGCCACGTGACCTCATGATGTCATCAGCAGTGCCTGCATCACCAGGAAGGAAAGAAAAATAATGTTCGTGATATAAAATTTCCTTCTGGGGTCGGTTTTGAACCCAGGCCGGTGCGAACAGATCAGCTTTGCTGGCCATTTCATTAGAGCACTATGCTATCACCGCAGCACAACACTCAGAGTCGACTGTGGACTGTAAGTACCATACATTGCTGTACAGATAAACCTAGATATAATGATATCCAGAAAAGTCCGCAATATTTTGTTACTAGCAGGTTTTCAGGTTTAGGTAACACAAAACTTTCTTGCAAAAACTCGAAAAGACTGTGCAGAACAGAAACCAAAATAAATTATAGGGGCACCTAGGCAATTCCGAAGATGTGTAAATGCAAGAGCAAACTGGCTCTTTCGGTCAGTGGACACCTCAATCACTCTGTGAGTAGGCGGTGGTGTCCACCTAAAAAACTGAGGCAGTTATGTGCCTTTCCTTTTCTCAGAACCAACCTTAAATTTGTTTTGAAGAAAGAAAAGGCACATAACTGACTCCATGGGTGTCTGGACACCTCAACCGCACTTTGACCTATGTGGGTGTCTGAAGCCAACAGCCACAGAAACCAAGAAGCCACAGGGGATTTTTTTTTTGTGGTGTTGATCAAGTAAGACTATTACTGTCGCTTAAAGCTAATTGATTAGAAAAGCAGAAGAAAAAACAACCACATGCCGCCGGTGGGATCCGAACCCACGACCTCCGAATTACGCGTCCGGTGCTCTACCTCTTAGCTACGGCGACGGCTGTCAAACCTTCTGCTTTCGGGCGTATTTATGTTTACAAATAACCTAACCTTGAGAGTGTTCATCAGCGCCACCCATGTTCGTAAGCGGTGGACGTGGAAAGTTCTGGGTTACCGCTGGTGTGACATAGAACGCCATCGAGCGGCAAGGGTGAAAGCTGTGCGAGAACCCTCTTATGCTTCCTATGGCATCAAGGCTGCCAGAACCGAGGCCCTCGCTAAGCAATTAAGCAAACAAGGGAAGGGGAATGAGGGGTGTATGGACACCTCAATCGCACTTTGACCTATGTGGGTGTCTGGACACCTCAATCACACTTTGACCTATGTGGGTGTCTGGACACCTCAATCACACTTTGACCTACGTGGGTGTCTGGACACCTCAACCTCACTTTGACCTATGTGGGTGTCTGGACACCTCAACCGCACTTTGACCTATGTGGCTGTCTAGACACCTCAACCTCACTTTGACCTATGTGGGTGTCTGGACACCTCAACCGCACTTTGACCTATGTGGGTGTCTGAACACCTCAACCGCACTTTGACCTATGTGGCTGTCTGGACACCTCAATCACACTTTGACCTATGTGGGTGTCTGGACACCTCAACCGCACTTTGACCTATGTGGGTGTCTGGACACCTCAATCACACTTTGACCTATGTGGCGGTGGGCAGACCAGTGGCCTATTGTTCCAGTAGGAGTGATGGCATCATTTGGTACCGTGTTTTGGCCACGGGTTTCTGCTGACAGTGGGGTTTTTGCACAATAAGCCACGTAATGCTCTCGCATTAACAAAATAAGTGTAGATAAAATGGCCTAGCAAATGTTCGCAGTTAACCCCCTACACTCAAAGTCGTAAATACGAATAGACATTTCGCGATTATGCTGATAACGCAAGTACGGCAGCAGCCACCGCCGTCTCTGCAGATTGCACAATGCTGTAGCTCGTGGCGGGGGGGGGGAGACTCGCACAATGATCGCAGTTTTTTTTTTTAAATGACGCAAATTTTGGGGGTGCGATTATTATGCCGGGTAAATTTTCCGGAAAAAATTTTTGAGCCCCGAAAACGCAAACAAGTTGCAGGACAGACTACCGCTGTCACATGGGCATGCTACCCGCGGTTACGCCGCTAAATGCGGCTATCGTGAACCGAGCTTGGTGATCTCAGTTTATGCCGTTAACCGAGAAGGTAGAGTGTGAAAAGTGCACGAGCTGGCCTGCTTCGAGAAAGTACTTTCATCGCACTAAATCATGTTCCAAGAGCACAAATCAAAATAGGCAGTGTGTATAGTGCCGCGTGAGGGCACTTTTATGCAGCCTTTTATCTCGCCTGAAGGCGCAGCAACGTTCCGCAGCACTCAAGCTGCACATTTTACCGTTGTTACGCCGAAAAATGTTCGGTCCCTGCCACAGCGTTCAATTAGGAGACACGTTCGCAATGTTCACAGCACCGGATTCCGGGTGCTTACCGCAATGGTGCCACCCGTGAGCACAACAGACGACGGCGCGCTGGTGTGCTACTCCCTAGTTGTCGCTAGGCCTAACTTGTTTCAAATCGAAGCCGCAGCGAATGGCGCTTTTGAAATGACCAACGATATACTAAATGGTCTACTTATGGCACTGCCTTACTGACAACCTCATATTAAAAGAAATATACACAATCGATTTCAGCGAGGCCTTAGCAGCGGAGTTGGCGAGCAAGCAGATCGGGTCAGCCGAGCTGCAAGGTGGCAGCTGCTACGCGGCTGAGAACATAAAACTAGCTTGTGTCGCAGTTATTACTACTAACAGCAACTCGGTACAGGTCAGCGATCCTCAAGGAGGATTCATTTTTGACATTCCCGTATCCCAGGGCTTATTATTAACGGGAAAAAGAAAGTTTAGCACAGTTTTCTGACACTGGAGCCAGGGATCTGCCATAGACATGTTTCCTTGGTGCAGGCGGCTTGTGGGCGGCGTGGCGATGTATTCGGCTGTGGAGGCAGTGCTGCAACCGGACAGCATCATCGGACGACACTCTCGACACTGTGCCAATTGCGATGCATGACATTTGCAAATTTCACTTCGCTCCGGATCACCGTGTCACTTCATTCGTTGCACCGCAACCCAGAACGGTGACAAGCCTTGTGACAAGAGCGAACCGTGATTCGAGATAACCACAGTTAGGCAGAACCGCATTTATACTGCCCATGTGACGGCAGGTCAACCAACAGGCGGCTGCCGCTGTAATGCTGACACAGCAAGATGGTCATCGGCACGTGCCACCTGTCTGACAGGTGGCAAGTACGATCATTGTCGGCTAGACTTGGCACCCAACAAATTGCAGCGGCAAGTTTGGGGTGCCGTCATTATGCGAGTAAATACAGTATGGCACATCAGCCTCTAAAATAATCTTCAAAAGTGCTGAAACTGAACAGATTAACATTAGCAGGCACTTACGACACCATATGCTGCCATGTCACCTCTTGGTGATGTAGCTGAAAGAGTGGTAGAGGAGGTGGGTGAGGATGGCTCAACAGGGTCCTCCTCCAAACCTAGGAAATCAAGCCCAGAAGGAGCCACCTGTGTGACACAAGCGTGTATAAGAATCTAGCCAACATCATCATCATCTCGAAGGCCCTACTTAATTCAAACTAGTGCACATAATTAGGTATGTTCAAATAGTTGATAATTTCGAATATTCGGTCAAATGGTAAAGTATTGGATATTCGATTCGGTACGAATGCTTGGCACTCGAAAGCTTGAAGTATTTCCCTCAAGAAAATTAATGTTTCCGGAATGCTTGTTTCGTGTAGATTCGGTTCACCGTACCACCTCTGGGATGGCACCACGGCACACTTGCAGCCAAAGCCCCGACTCTGCGGACACTTCTTAGGCGTATGCGCTGCATGCATGCATGCTGCACCCAGACCTGGACCTGTCAGCTGTATCCGCCCTTGCTACTCGCGCGCATATGCGCAAAAACTGGCATGCCGGCGTCCACCAATTCGATGACGCAATGATCCCTTTACTTACACGGGGTAACCCTGAGCTGAGTGCCACAGCCGCTCTTCTCTGCGTGAAATTCACTAATCAAGTGCGGCAACGCAAGCAAGGGAGGGAGCCAACAAGAGGCATATGGAGATGGAGGTCCCTTTCCGATGCCTGACACGGGCTGGCGCTGGTAACATAGGTGCACGGTGCGTACACCTGGCAACCACAAAGTCCCCGCTTAAAATCGAGAGCCACGCAACGATCAGACGCAGCTAAGATCAGTTGTCGGAGCTACGTCCAACAAACAGGCCCCACACCACACAAGTATGGACATTCTGTGTGCATGTCAACTCCTCCAGTTTGTAATGGCCAGTTTTGCCCAAAGGCGACACTGTTACAATGAGTGTAACAAAGCTTCAATGCACTCTTTTTCTTTTCTACTTGTAATGGCATTGCATGTTAGAACAATACATGATTTATAAGGAATGCCTATTGTGCTGTTCAACCTTTTCTGTGTTCGAGAAGTATTTGAAATATTTGCTTTGAAATTATTCGAAAAAAAAATTACTATTCGCTCCGAACCAAAAAAAAACGACTATCTGCACAGGCCTACACATAATGTAAACAAGTTCCTGGTCACCTCCTAGTTCGAATTACTGAGAGTCGACTGTGTACTGTAAGTATTTAGACCAGTGAAGCCAATAGCCTTAGAAACTAAGGAAAACGCAGGAAAACACCAGTGTTTTGCTTGTACTCAAGAAATAGCTGTTTTTTTCCTTGCTTTTTTGACTACAGATTACTGAAAGAACAACAGATGGAACAACACCACAAGCGTTGTCTTATGAGAAACTGCCCCAAAAATGGATAAGTGAGCATGCTAGGTGGGCCCAAATGTATAGGTATGTTACATCAAAACAAAGAACAAAATGGCCTTGCAGTCGGAAGATAATGACAAAAAGAACATTTATTGATTGAAGCGAGCAGAACAGTGTGGGCATGTAACAAGCTTATGCCGTTCCTCTAGAAAACAGCATCGGCGTACCTTTTTTTGCTCCCCCCTTTTTCTCTCTGACATTGACCACTGTTTGTGTTCTCTTTTTATGCTTTCTTACTGGCCCTGAGCATTCTGAATGTGTGGAGATGGCTAGGCATGCATTAAAGATTCTGAAATAGCATCAACTTTCTCTCTCTATTATCTCACTTTTTCCCCAGTGCAGCTGTTACTGCCGACAATGTTTCCACAGTTGTCACCACACTGTACAAACTTGCAAGATGCAAAGAACGAATGCTAGGTAGCAGGCAGCATTAGCTAAGTGAAAACAAATGTCAGAGCTTTCACCACAATTATCAGCCCCTACAATCACCTTCACCAGGGCTTAATGGGAGAAAACTAACATTAGCAGACACTTACGGCACCACATGTTGCCATGACATCTCCTGAAGGTGGCGCTGTAGCTGTAGCAGTGGGTGAGGATGGCTGCAAAGGATCCTCCACATATGGGGGGTCTTGACCAGAAGAAGCCACTTCCACAACAGAAGCGTGCATAGGAACTTCATCACCAGCCGAAATGAGCCCACTGTAAGATGAAGCCTTCTTGAATGACCTGTCTTGGCAGGTGATTCAGAAAGGAAACTCAGAAAGGTTTATAAAATTGTTCTACAGTAAAACCCTTCCATTCGAAGTCACTGGGACCACGTAGAATATTAAAACTAACCAGTTTTACCAAGAACAGAAAAAAAAAATAAAAAGAGACCCAGTCAAAACATTTCGTTGCTGAAACGCGTTACCTTTATTGGACGAGCGTCGCGATTACGTAAGTAATGGAGATGCCGACAGCGTAACCCCCTAGCCATGGCGCACCACAACGTAATGGCACAGGCCGGCATTGCGCGCAGCCAACCCGTCGCAGGCACACAGCAAGAATGGTCGTGTCACGGGACACACACTTGCTGATGCTGCTAGGAGTGGGAGGTGTACCTTGACCATAGCCAGGCTATAGAGGCGTGATAATTGCGTGCACTGCTGTCTCCAGTCTGGCTGTGGTCAGCGAGTTGTGTCGTGGACAGGTTTTGAAGCGAAAAGCTTCACTACGATAGTCAACACTGCACTTCACGTGAGCCGGCATATGTCGGAGCACGAGTGACGTCACGCACGGCACAGGCTACTGCGCATGTGCACCGCCGCTTCTGCTCCTCCCCTCCCGTTTGACCTTTCGCCGCAGCCGTGCGTAGTGCGCATTTGAAAGGACAGGTATATAAGGCGCGTTTGCCCATAGAGCAGGCGCATGCTGCCGCGTGCTATGCGTCATCGTTTGACGTTCGCCGCAAGCGCATGTTTATCGCGGATCATTGTGGCTTTTCGCTTTGAGATATCCAGGCTTAACCTTAGCTAAGCCCCAGCCAATATTTAAAGCTGGGAGTACTGGGGTGCTTCGCACAGCAAGCATTGGCATTATCGAGGGGCTTTAATCCACGTCCAGATCCGACTATAGTCAGCTCTGCAGTGCCACCTTGAGGCCGTGTGAGAAGGTGAAAGGGGAGGCCCAGAAAGATTCATTCAATGCCGCTGTCAATTGGTTTACCAGTTTCTACTTTCTCCTGTCACTGTTCTCATAATGAAAATTTTGCGGTGGGAACTTCGAGAGAGTGCACACGGCTCGCATGCGAAGCTTACCACGTATTCACCTGTGAGGGTGCAAGGGCTGGTGTGGTGTAGGCAGGGGACCTGCGACATAGAGTGCAGGGGCAGCCACGCCACCGCTGAGCTGCCAAGGGCGAGGTACCTGGTGGAGACAAACAATTAAGCATGCCGGTGAAAGAGGAGGCAAATATACATGAGCGTAGCTGTGTGAAAGAAACCGGCTCAAGCCAACAGCAACCAAGGCTAATGCTGACTAGAGGCAGGTGATTCAACACATGGCGCAGACATCTTGAAACATCTCAGTAACATCTTGAAACATCTCACTGCTCAAAGACAGCGGTGGAAGGACCAAGATTTGCCCAGCCCTTGGGGAAGATACGAGGGTGTGAGGCAACATTTTTGAGGTGGATGGAGGGAAGAGGCGGGCCACTTGCACCATGCTTACCCTGCCAATAACCCTGCAGCTATGCATGACACGTGTTAGAAGTGCCAGGTTAAATGGAGAAAAGTGCTTGGTTAAAGGAGTAAAGACTCGGAATTTTGGTTGTGTTCTCTCTTTAGAATGATGCACAGCACATAAAAAGCTTAGACAGCCTTGCGGAACGAGCCAATGGGCAGTAAATAATTTATAAAGCAATTTTTCTTCTCTCATGCTTTTTCGGTTTTGGCTGCAACAGCCAAACGACAGCTGTGACATACAAGAAGCGTTCAGGTCAAGCAAGGTGGGAAAAATCTGCAGTGCGGTCACTGCTGAATTCGTTTTTAAACCACATCGGCTCGCATGCTAGCCTCCTCAAGAGTTGGAATGACAAAAAATGAAAATTGGCTGGGGTTTAACACCGCTTAAACCAAAGAGTCATGTGCGAAGGCACAGTGACATAAATGGTAACACCACAATAGACACCATAGCAGTGAGATGGTGCAAATCTCAAAGCTGTGAACTGCTTTTTCAAGGGTGGTTCAGACCAAATTTTTATAAATGACCCGGGCTGAATTTGGATGCCACCATTGTGTCGGACACACTCAGTTACGGTTGGACATCGATTTTGGTCTAAATCGGCCAAGGTCAAGTTTTTATGGGTGGCCCGGGCCAATTTTTAAATGACTCGGGCCAAATTTAGAGGTTGCCATCATGTCAGGCACGCTCAATTATGGTTGGACATTGATTTTTGTCTAAATCGTTCAATGTCGAATTTCGGGGGTTGCCTGGGCCAAATTTGGAGGCCATCACCTTGTCGAGAGCAAATTACGTTTCAACATCGCTCTGCTTCTAAATAGGCTAAGGTCAGATTTTGGGGGGGTGGACTGGGCCAAATTTTGGCAATTGCCAGGGCCAAATTTGGAGGTTGGGATCGTGTCAGTCGCGCCCAATTATGGTTGGACATGGATTCTGGTCCAAATATGCCAAGGTCATATTTCGGGGGTGGCCCGTGCCGAAATATTGCCACTTGGCATCACAGTTGCTATGGTAACGACTAATGCACAAGCAAGATGCACAAGCGAGATTTCTGGTCGGCTCTGATGATCGTAAGATCATCACCGGCTTTCGCACTAACAAGCAGCGATTAGACTGCAGTTTTTGCACACCACGTGTGACCTGAACGAGTCTTGTACGTCACAGCCGGTGTTCGGCTTTTGAAACCGAAATGACACAAGGAAAAAAAACTGAATTATAAATTATTAAGCTGCCGTAAGTGAATTGCACATCGTGACTCATATACACCATTATCCAGCACATCACTCCAAAGGAAAAAAATAGGCATAAAAAATTGAGCATCTCTGCTACCAAAGTGCTGCAGTACTCGTGTACCAATCTTTGGCAGAGCGAGGACACAGCTACGTAGCACGCGGCGAACATTGCCAATTTTCGTCTGCAAAATGCATGGACTCGTGCATGTTTTCAGGCAGCCCATTGGTGGGCTGCACGCTTGATGTGTGCATCCCGCTGTATGTTTGCATGCTTCCACTTCCTGGATATGAGCAGCGTGTTAGGGGTGTTTTAAGCGTCTGGCAGAGCCTTACGACGGCACATCTCACCCATTGAATAAGCTTGAATGAAGCGCGAGGCTCAGGGTGCATGCAGGGGGCGGTCACACGATCAATGTGAGGAAACGTACATGTCAGAATCGGGGAACACAGCAGAAAGAGCACTTGCTCGAAAAGAAATTCAATCTTGTGTATGTCTGCACACTACGTATCTTAAAAATTAAGAGCACCATTCCTCACAAGATTTTCACATTACATGCGACAGTTGTAGTCTCTCACCAATAGAGTAGGAACAGCTTTGCTGCGAAGGCGAACATTAACCAGTGACGTTCTGTCGAAGTGCTGTTCTAGGAAGTGCTTGGAACATACAGACGTATGTTTTGTTGGCTCCCAGCCAGGCTGGTGGGGCCTGACAATCTGAGCCCACTCTTTTCTTCTTACTGGATCTTTAGGAAACCTGCTTGGAGATGCACATTCTTGTGATCGCAGAACACGCAAGTCAGTGGCAGGATAAATATTGTGCTGTGGTTGTGTGGTTTCCACATCATGGCGACCACACTGTACGAGCACGCATAATTGACACTTTCTGCGGAATGCAAAAAAGGTGAAGTGCACTTACAAGTGGAAAGTGATGCCCTGCTCTTTGCTTCTTGGCCCGCGCGATTTGCACCCTGGCACAAAACAGCTGGGCATTGCTAAGCCTCGAGTCCCAGTCGACGCCTGTATTGAGTGCACATAGACACATGCACACTACTTGACACATGCACAGCACTTGACACGTGCAAAGGACACGGAGAGGAGTTTTGCACTTCCAGCACGCCTGTGAGATTCCAGGAGGCCAGCACAACGCAAGAGCAACAGCACCATCATCATAATCATCATCAGCAGCACCAACCCAACTACATACACTACAGC
This sequence comes from Amblyomma mixtum, assembly GCF_055824585.1. Classification (NCBI taxonomy): domain Eukaryota; kingdom Metazoa; phylum Arthropoda; class Arachnida; order Ixodida; family Ixodidae; genus Amblyomma; species Amblyomma mixtum. The sequence continues at coordinate 105,731,725 of NC_143013.1, forward strand.
ACAAAGACCCCTACCATGGACTTCCAATTAACTCTGTCTTGTGCCAGATGCAGCCATCTTACTGCCAGAAACTTGATATTTGCATCCATCAGTTTGACTCTCCTCATCTTATTTTAAAGGACTACAGACACCAAATTCTGGCTTTAGTGTTTCCTTTGAAACGACACGTTAGAAATTGGTATACACAGAGCAAACTGTGGTGTTCGCCTACGACCATTAAATAATTTATAATTTAAATTTTTTCGTGACACTGCTTGGGTTTCAGTTTCATCAACTGAACTATAGCTGTGACGTGTAGTTGAGAGAGATAGAGAAAACTTTATTGTCAGCAATACGTTGGTGAAAGTTGAACTTTTGGCCATGTGAAACACGCACAAAAAAAAACTGCAATTTACCTACTGACGTGTTGTTTATTGTAATTCTAGCTATTGACGCAGGCTGGTTTAAGTGCTGTAGTGAGTTAAAACTATGTATTAGTGTTTATATAGCAGTTTTTCTGGGCCTAACGCAGCCTAAAGTTCAACTGTACGTCATAGCCATCGTTCGGTTGATGACACTGAAACCAAAATGGCATGAGAGAAGAAATTAAATTACAAGTTTTTTAGCGGTTGCAGGCGAATGGCATATGGTGATAAATGTATTCTAATGTCTAACGGCATTTCAAAAAAAAAAATTGGAAGGGCACTTAAAGGTGCACTGAAAAGGAATCTGAACTCATCTTTTTGCCGCAGGAACTCTATCTACACGTTACCAGCATTCTTAGAAATTCGATTTATTGCCCTGAGCGGCCAATTTCCTTAATTAAATCGGATTAACGTCCAGCTCCCGATTTTTTTTTTTGAATTCCCCGCATACGGTGGGAGGAGTCGACCAACGCGTGGAGTGCCTTTGAGGCAGTCACGTGGTGACTTTGCTTTCGCTTTTATTTTTGTTTCTTTTAGGTTTCCGTGAATAAATAGGTCTATTCAGAGACTACATAGCTGCAAATTAGGCCCACGGAAATAAAAATACACGTGGACTCTTTGCTTTCTCCGATCACTACGTATCACTCCGCCGATGGCAAAGCGGCAAGCCGCCACGGGATTGGGTGAAAGGTTGGTTGACTCCTCCCACCGTTTGCGGGGAACTCAAAAAAAAAAAAAATGCAGGAGCCCAACATTAATCAGATTTAAATTATGGAAATTGGCCGCACAGGGCAATAACTTGAAGTTTCTAAGAACGCTCGGAATGTGTAGATCGAGTTCCAGCGGTAAAAATACGAGTTCAGATTCCTGTTCAGTGCACCTTTAAGGAAAGGAGAAAGGACGGAATGAAAGAAGAAAGAAAGTGAAGACAACCATAGTGGAGGGTTCTAGAATAATTACAACCACCTGAGGTTCTTTTTGACTTTTGTTATTGTGAAAAAAAAAGACATTTTCGCAGGCACTTTCATTCAAAGTCGACTGAAAGTAATATAGTTACACAAACATGCAACCCAAAAATGAAGCTAACTGAAAGTGCCTTCTTGCAGTATGAACATAATGTTAAAATATTCGGCAAGTGAATAACAACTCTGCTCGACAAACCCCCTCCCACCTGTCTTACTACACCCACTAGCAGCCATGACACCTGGCAGCCAGTTCTCTACATGACAAACAAGTCCGACTCAACTTTGTCATGTCTGTATAGCTACGTAACTTGCAGCCACTAATTAGGCCCCGAGATCATTGTGGCTACCCCAACGTATAAAAAAAACAGTTTTGAATAAAGATAGATTTCCCACACCTTTTCAGTTCAAAACACTGGATTCGCCCCGGTATGCCTGAGTGAAGAAGTACGCAGCAGTGTCAAAAACAACTCCATTCCAATGCAGCAGTCATCTTCAAGGCAGCCATTATCAAGGCAACTTGTATGGCCACCCTAGCTGCAGTCGCCACTGGCACACTTGGTATAGCAACTATAAACCTGCGAGTGGAAACCAGAATGTCACACAAATAAAATGTTTAGTACTGCCTCCAACTACAGAGAATTCCGTTTTTATGTGCGGGAATTTAAAAAATTCCTGTGAGCAAACTACTGGCCTAATCGAGAGCAAACTTCGCTCACGGGGTAGCCTATTATGGTCTACGTTATTTGAGATGTAATTAAACGTCAGTACTTGCCTGCATTTCCTGAAATTAAGAAGAAACTGCTGTCAACTGCGAGAAAAGCTGTCGCAGACGAGAGCTATACGCGAGCCGAGCAGCTGGTTTGACGCGTTTGCCTTGCCTTCCGGCAGATGGCGTGCCCTGTCAAACCAGCTGTTCGGCTCGCGTATAGCTCTCGTCTGCGACAGCTTTTCTCGCAGTTGATAGCAGTTTCTTCTTAATTTCAGGAAATGCAGGCAAGTATCGACGTTTAATTACATCTCAAATAACGTAGACCATAATATGCTACCCCGTGAGCGAAGTTTGCTCTCGATTAGGCCAGTAGTTTGCTCACAGGAATTTTTTAAATTCCCGCACATAAAAACTGAATTCTCTGTACTTTTGGGTGTAGAAGCTTAGTTAGATACAACTCAAGAACGTAGCAGCATATACCGGCCAATGGTGTAACCCGACTGTTATGACAATGAGGTTAATCTGGTTAAACCACGGTTAATTCCCTTCCCCCTGTCAGGCCCTTGTAATGTTGCAATAGCAGGTGCAAGATGATTAACCGTGATGTCATGACTATTGGCCGACGCATTGGTTGAAGGACTCACTTTGAGGGGTGCTTTGCTGCTGCATTCTTGAGTTGTACCCGACTGCAGAAGACTTAATTAGCTAGAAGACAGCTTGAGCTTGAGAAGACAGTCAACTAGCCCAGCTTCTAAATTTGTCGCAGTTCAAGTTCTTACTTTTCCTACCACAACTCCACAACAGCCACAGTTTACGACTTCATTTTCACACAGTTCTGAAAGTATGCCCATTCTTTCAAGACTGGAGAATGGCACACTGTTTACATAAAACAATGACGCTTTCTAAGAACGTAAATCCATGTATAACTATAGGCTGTGCTATAAATATAAACTTGCCATAATGAAAAATGACGACTTCTTACTGACACTTGCTAGGTTAGAGCAAAGCAGAACTGTGTATGATACCCGCGCAGCAGAACCTTGGAATGTTAAGAAATGCCGCACAAACTATGGCAAACAAATGTTGCAGCATACCTTACCGATACTTCTGAACCAGTTGTACTGCCACAAGAATCTTGATGTCTCCAATATTTCTCTGAAAGAATTGCCCCAAATATTCGTGTAGTTCTTTTTTTTTTTCTTGCTATTACCATTTTGAGTGCACCTGTCAGTTCTGCTGTCCTTTATTTTCTCCTCCCTGTGTTTGCCTTTATAGTCTCTTCGACCTAATATAGTCCTTTTTTCTTTTACAAGCAGAATGTACTGCTTACTGAACGTACATGTGTCATTCTATGTACAGAACATACGAGTTTTTTCTTACAATTTCTTTGATGTCCTGTTCCGCCGCCGTCAATGCTGCACTGTAAGAGGAAGCCAGGACCTCTCAAGCTGTCTATACAGCTTTTTCCCTGGCTGTCCTCGCAACACCTAGTTGCGGAAATAAACCTTCAAACCTAAAAAAAAAAATACATAGTGAAGAAACTAGTACAAGCCTCTTCAATGTCTCGCGTTTTGTGTTACTTTGATTATGTACATCTTAGTTCCAGGCTGAACTGACGGGCGCATGGTTTGCCACACTCTTGTATATTAACAACCAACGACACAGTGAACCCGACTACTGGAGCATTATTTCTCGCCGTATTTTGCTGTGTGGTACATAAATAAACATTCTCGAGCGAACACACTGAGAAAGGAGAACCTACTGTCGCTACGATGTCACAGAATCAAGACTGTGCATCTGCAACCGGTACTCATTTCGTTCACTCTCTTCCACAGCTGGCCGTCGTGCGGCGCAGTATTCCCGAAGATGAAGAAAGCGCCCATGAATAGCTATGGAGATTGTTTTCGAGGTTGCGAGCACGCGAAACCAGCTACCATGTAAACTGCACATCGACGACACCTCTGAACAAGGACAAAAAGAAAAAAGTGCTATAATAGCAGAGTGATTCAGTGCGCCACGGCTACTCACTGTGGTGTGTGAATGAATACAGTGCGATGATCGACGACAAAACTTCAAACTTCTACGGCACAGGAGAAGTAAACCAACATAGGATCACAAACACAGCGGATCGAGGGCGGCGCGCTGCGAGCCACACACAACACGAAACTAAAGTGAGCTAGAAACGAAACAAGCGGCAAGGATTGAATTGGATTGGATTGGATTTGAAACATAAATGGTGTCAATGGCACTCCTGAGATCGCAGTCATGGAGGAAGGATTATAGTTTCAGTTTCTAATCACGCGCACACAAAACAATCGCAGTTATTACGAACAGGGCAGGAAGCATGGAGGAAGGAAAAAGAGAGGAGAGGCCCTTTCCACACAACACCATGGGAGAAAAATGTGGAGGAAATCACGTGGTTTTTTTCGCGATCGGGAGGCCATCTTGTCCGGGCAGCTTAGCAACGGCGTCGTAGTTGCTGCTTGCAAGCCGGGCGGTAGCAGACGACCGCGGCGTAGCAGTTGCGGTGCGGCGTACTTTTCTCAACTGCTCGAGTTTGTTTTTGATCGGGCTCGCAAGCTTGCGTTGGCGCCGTTCACTCATATCTCAGGCGGAATTCGCTGCAAAGCTCTCGTTGTTGCGTGCATTCATTTCAGCGTGCTCGACCACGATCGCACGGGCATTTCGTCAACTGCGTCACTGCTCGGAGCCGTCGGGAGACCGCCGCTGCTTACTGAGGAGCACTCGCGCTGTTCGTTTACCAGTGATTCAATACGCCGGGCGCTAGAGAGGTCGTCGGCGTATTGCGCGGACGTTTCGCGTCCTGTGCGTGCAGTGTGCGTGTGCCATTCGCGCTCCCGTTTCCATCGGCAGTGAAACCTCGTTGCTATTAGGCGTACTCTTGCAACGCTCTAGTGACCGTTACTGGTGTTAGTGTAACTATTTTCGTTTTTCGCGATTGCGCTTGTGTGAGCAGCGGGGGCCATGACATCGGTGGAGGGCGATATTTTAAAGCAAGCCGCTGCGCTCGCTTTGCATGCTTGCACGCCCCTGTTATACGCCGCCGGTAAAAATGAAAAGAAAGAGACCCTGCGCTTAAACAATACCTTAGAGATTTTTTTTCTTTAATAAAGGCGAAGGGTTAGTTTTGTTCACTGCAATATCTACATAAAGATACGAATGCACACAGGATGCCGAGAACTTCATTTGTAAAAAACATTTATTTTCTCACAAAAAACAACTCGCACGAAAAAACGTGGCTATTTACAATATCTTCACATCATATACAACAACATAAAAGCTTCTGCTCTATAACAAAGTCATCAACTGCAAACAAATGACATTTGTCAAAACTTCAACCCCATACGCAAACCTGCGCTCGGCTGCAGATCCTTTAAAAAAAAAAGCACTTTTTATTTTCGCGATACCTTCATTTGAGGAGAATGCAAAGGATTAAAAAGTAAAGTGACGTAAAAAGGTCTGTTAATAATGGGGTGAACTGTGCCTAGAATTAAAAGGAGTGCCATACGCCGTGCGACGGTGAAGAATAAATGGGCACTCTTATTTTCGTTTCCACATTTCGTTTCCACATTTATTTTCGTTTCCAATAAATAAATAAAACATGTGCCCCCCTCGAACAAAATTTCTGGCTACACCACTGCTCGTGTGGAATTCGCGCGGCTAGGGGCCCGCGTTTCTCGCGTGTGCTTAGTTGTCCTTCGCCCACCGCAGTAATTGAAAGCGACGGTCACTTCCCGTGCTTACAAGAGTTGAGGAACAGGGAGGAGATTTTCGATACCGCACGAATGCCCTTCCCGGGCATCGGTGGCCGTCGTGTGGTTTCGCGCGACGAGGGGCCCACGTTTCTCGCGTGTCCTTCACCTCACCCGGTGAAGGCTAATTTCGAGCGCTGAGGTAAACAAGCAAGTATACTAGTTTCATCGAATGCAGCCTTCAACTTCAGAGTCCCAGGGATGGGCGTTGCCAAAGGGGGGCCACCGCGAGATGGGCCACCGCAGTAATTGAAAGCGAAGGTCACTTCCCGCGCTTGCAAGAGCTGAGATAAGTATTTTTCTCGGCTGCTACTAATTGTGACCAGGGCCGAGCAGTTGGAGACGGCGCGGAGACGACGCAGTACGAAGCAGTAACTGAAAGTAGCCGCCTGTCTCACACGGGTATTTCCGCTTTATTAACTTTTCCGCTGACGAACACCGGCATAGGGCGCCCTAAACCGGCCGGTAAGCAGCCAAGCGCCACCAGCGCGGGGATCTGTGCCCCTGCGGTAGCACGCTCCTTCGTTGGCTTTGAAACGCGCGCGCAGTAGTCGAGGGCGGGACTTATGCGATGACGTCAGCCCGGACAAGATGGCGCCGAGCTGGTTTCCGGCTTCACAAAATGTCACGTGACGGCCTCTCCTCTCTTTTTCCTTCCTCCATGGCAGGAAGTAACGCTGGCATAAGTGCTGAGATCTGATATGGTGTTCGACCACTACAAGGTAGGTGCCTCTATGGTAGACCACTCCGTAATGTCGTTTATCCGTAATTTATAATTTATTCTAATATAACTGACGACAAAAGTACTCTTGGTTTTGTCTCTGAACAAAACGAAATTATGATACCTCTATTTACGGTAGCTTTTTGATAGCACCAGCTGCGGTACTGTAGCAACTCAGACACTGCGGATGGTGGCGTCACCTAGGCAACAAAGTTTCACTTACCGTGAGTACAAACGGTACAAAGTTGGTCATTACTTTTTTTTTCTTATTCGAGATGTTTTCGTTGTCCGCTTCCTCCCCCACGCTCCATACGCAATTGTTACGAAGACATACAGCTCCGGATAGACGGAACACCATGTAGGACAGAATAATGAGAATTACAGGCGAGCACTGTCCGTGCCTGTTTCGACCACGCTGTTTCTCCTTGCAATGTCACGTCAACCTGCCCGAAGTGTTACATTAGTGAACATTTACTTGCACAGATGGCGCGATAGTTCGTTAGTCGGCAAGTTTTAGCTTCTTGTTTCGGGTTAATTTTGAATGTAGCCAACCGGCAGTTTCGCAACTGAAGATATTCTTTAGACGGTTGACATCGGCGGCATTCCCGGCGCGTCGGCGTTGTCTTGTCTATATATAGAGAGCTAAATGTCGATTTAGCACCTTGCGATATAGTTTTGCTGCGCTGCAATCATAAACTATTACACAGAGCAGCGAAGACTCAAGGGATCTAAGCGAGTATGTCTACGTTACAGTTAACTTGAAAGTGGCGTTGGCAGCTTGTGCGCCCCCACTGCTTTCGAGCATGTCGTGGAGCATGTCTGTTTGTGTGCTGTGGCGGGCTGCACAGCTGCATTAGAAAGGGGAACGAAAAATTAAATCTGGTTTTGAAAGGTGCCCAGCTGCATGCGTCAGCATGAAAGCAGTGCTAGGCGAAACAGAATCTCAAACGTCGTGTTGCTTTGTATCTGAGCATGCAGTAAACATTTGCATACACTCAAGGATTGAGTCTTTTTGCAAGCAGTGTTCGCCGTCATCTGTGGCCTTTCATCAGAAATGCTCCCCATTTGAACAATTTACTGCGATAGATGCGCGGCTGGCTTCAAAGGGTCGCGAATGCCGCGTTTCGCAGATCTAGCGCTATCATCTCGTGTAAGGTGTGAGTGATCACCGCATTAATGGTCACAGTATTAGGAACTTTATCTCGACTTCCGACACTTGAAAGCTTATACGAGACATATAAAAGAGAGACATGAAGACCACTCAAACAACAGCTTTAAGAAGGAAGGTTCCTATATCTGCATGGTTATCATTATTATTTTTTTTTTTGCGCAGAAAATGAGGGCATTCTGAGCACTCATAGAAAATGATCAATGTTCTAAGACTACTACTGAACCGTTTGTTAGAGCTGCTTTTGGTGCACAGGCATGGAGGAGTCGGAACTGAGGCAAGCATATTCACCCTGTCGCTCGCAGATGCATCTTGCCTCAGCCATGCAGCTGAGAAGGTGGCAGTTGCATAGTGTGTGCTACGTGTTAAAGACCACTCTCATTGCTGCCTTGTATAGCGGGTTGGTGGAAGTGTTAGTTACTTTCAGGCAGGCTGCCCATTTAAATCTGTTTTATTTTGAGCCCAAAGAATTTGGCCCTTTGATTCAGGTGCAGCTGTGATTTGATTGGTCCCATGTAAAAGTGGAATGTATGTCTACTTAGGGCAGGTAGCGACTGCAAATCTGGACCATGCGAGTGAAATGACTATAAGAATTGGATGGAGAGCATTTGGAAGACACTCTCAGATCGTGAATGGCAGTTTATCAATATTCCTGCAACGACGGCCGAATGTCGATGGAGGCGAAATTCTAGAGGCCCGTGTACTGTGCGATGTCAGTGCACGTGAAAGAACCCCTGGGGATCGGAATTTCCGGAGCCCTTCACTACGGCATCCCTCATAGCCTGAGTCGCTTCGGGATGTTAAACCCCCATAAAACCATAAAAAAAAATATCCCTCACGAGAAAAGTATATAATAGCTCTTTCTTACCAGCACTCACCTATGGGCAGGGACGTGGAGGCTAACACAAAGTGGGTTCAACTTAAATTGAGGACAAAGCAGCGAGGTATGGAAAGCAGAGTAGGTGAGGGTGCAAATGCAGGTTAATGACATCCTAGTTGTAATCAAGACGAAGAAATGGGCTTGGGCAGAACATTTAATGCAAAGGCAAGATAACCAATAGTCCTTAAGGGTAGCGGACTAGATTCCAAAAAAAAGCAAACATAGCAAGGGCGGCAGAAAGTTAGGAGGGCGTATGATGTTATTAAGTTTGCCAGGAAAAGGTGGCCACGGCTGGCACAAGAGAGGGTTAATTGGAGAGAAATGAGAGAGGTCTTTGTATAGCAATGGGTGTAGTCAGGCTGATGATGATGTAAAAGTGCCTCCTGCTTGATGGATGCATTTGGGGACCACTTTTCAGCTGCACATAGCTGTTGCCTGATTTTCTTCAAGGATACTACTTTTTCAAACAGTGTGAATTCACAGCCTCATTATTATATGTAGCTGAACATCTTACTAAATGTGTTCTGTGCCAGCGCCTAAAAAACAGTCACTGCACGATGGCTTTCTACGAGGTATGGTAATAGCTGAGGTGCTGTAGTTTGAACCAATAAAACTCTACTTTCTGCTCATTGCTAACCCATCCCCTCAGTGCTTACTGTGACCCTGAAACATGTTTGTAGCATTCCTGGCTCACCTGTCATGGTGTGCACCGGGCTACCTTGGTGTGTCCCTTCATCAGAAATCAACAACACCTGTGCACAGGTTGTTTTGGTAAAAAAGCCACACCCTGACAGGCACTCTTGCATTGCCCAGCAAATGGAGGTCCATGGAGAGCAGTCCCTAAAGGCAATGGGGCTTTGGTAGAGGCACTGCATGACAAAGACTGACTGGCATCCTTTTGGTCAGCCTATGTCTTGCTCATGTGGTAGTTGCAAAATACCTTGGTAACATCCAATTAGTCGACAACCCTGTCCTGTTGAGTAAGTCAGGAGAAAATGTAGTGCATGATTCAGGACCTAAACACTCAAAGAACAACAGTAACCTGTAATGTTACTATGGTGACAAATAAAGTAGCATTCAACAGCTTGTGAAGGGAACAAGATTTTACAATAGGGAGCGAAGCTTTGGAAGTCGTAAGGGAAAGCATCCACCTTGGGCAGGTAGTGACAGCAAATCCGTACCACGAGAGCGAAATAACTAAGAGAATAAGAATGCGATGGAGTGCATTTGGAAGATACTTTCAAGTCATGAACAGCAGCTTGCAAATATCCCTTAAGGAAAATGTTGTTACCTACCAATACCTGCATGTCTGGTTGAAGCCTAGGGGCCAATAAAAAAAGCTTGACATTTAATTGAGTGTAGCTCTGTCAGCTATGGAAAGACAAATGATAGCGTAATAATATTAAGAGACAGAACAGTGTATTTGTTAACAAACTCAAATGAATGTTATTCTCATGGAGGTAAAGAGAAAATGAACTTGAATGTGGCATGTGGCATAAACAGATAATTGTTGGTCCATTAGGGCAAGAGAACAGATTCTAAAGAAAACAAAACATTGCAGAGAGTAACGCGGAGAAATGAGGTTAGGAAATTGCGGATATAGGTTATAGTTTGCGGCTATAGTTTGTGCAGGACAGGTTTAACTGGAGTGGGCATTAATTTGCTGATGGTAATGTTGGTGGTGAAGCATCTCGGTGTACAAGATGACATTAGCTGCAAGCAATGGCGGGTGCACTTTTTTTTTCTGATCTTGCCCCAACTTTGTTCTCCATCTCTGAAAAGCACCATACGCTTCCTGGTTTTCAGGCAAATGCCATGAGAGCTGACCGAGGGCGCTATTAACTTCTGCAGGGCCTCTAGACTGATCTGGGAATCGCTTCGAGTGCCATATTAAGGCGAAAGCCTTTAAAGGGCAACTGCAGCACTTTTCTGAGAATTTTGCGATATTCAAGGATTCAAATTTATATACGCTGCAGGTAAAGCATACCAAGTGTTTTTGCACTAGCATTTAAAATAGTGATGTAAACGACGATTGAATTTTGCGCTTCTCCTCAATGCACCGGAGGAGTGCAGAAAAACTCAGCGTGATGTCACGGAAGGTATGATTTCAAATTACCGCTGTCGTCAGCCACACCCTGCCCTGACTCCTTGGGCGCTGCCAAGCAACTCTCGACGGGGTACCCCTTCGGTGGCGTTAGTGTTTTTTCTTCAAAGCAGGCGTTTGTGCATTGGAAACGTACAGATACCTTCGATGACGTCATCATGCGCCCCCCACTTGGCGTTGTGCGCTGCGGAGAAGCTTGAAGGGCGTCCGGATTTTAATTGACGATTACTTCACTATTTCAAGTGCTAGCCCAAAAACACTTCGCATGCTTTACCTGCAAGTTTCACACATTTGACCCTCTTAAGCTCGTTGATTTCTAAAACCTATGCAGTTTCCCTTTAATGCCTCGTTGTTGACAGAAGGTTGTCAGCAGAGGTGTCACGCTTTTCGGTGGGTCGAAACGGTTATGACATCAGAGTGTGCCGCCCCCTTTTGGAGCACACGACAACTGATAAAATAGTTATCGTCCACTCCGACAGGGGGCGTAAGGCGTACGTGGGTGACCACATTACATACCTCATTAGTGCGAACAGAGCCATGGATACAACTGAACTCATCGAAGCAGAGAGAGAGTCGAGCTAAAGAAGCAGTCAAGGTGTGCAGTTGTAATGTGTAGTCAAATAAAGCAGTAGTACAGCACAAACTATCTCGCAGTCAATGCCAAACAGTGCGCCAGGAAAGGGTTTCGCCTTGCAGCACTTTAGAGAGCCAAAGGAAATTACCTCAACACATTGGCAGCAAATAATGTTTGTATAGAAGACATCTCAAAGAAACAGTTATTATCTGTCATTTGCATTTTTGAATCTATTGTGGCATCAATGTAAATAGGTTTGGTGTATTATATTGCCTATTGTTCCTATTATTTATGTGCATCTCTGTTGTGTGCGCGGTCGGGGTTACACTATTGTTGTCCTTTTTCTTTGTTTGTTTTGATGGGGATATTCAGCTCAACTTCAGCCTGATGTTCGCGAAACACACTGCTGTCGTTGTATTCATGGGGCACTGGGTGCTACTTCAAGCTGCATTATGCAGCTTTTTGCCCAGTGTCCCCTTTTTCCACTGTAATGTGTGTGGAGAAATAAATTTTCAATTTCAATAAAAAAAAAGTGCCCCTGAATTTTTTTTAACAATACTCTTCCCTTTGCTGTTTATGCATATGGCTAGCCTGCACACATGGCTACAATTTTTCATGCTGAATTTTTACTGTTGATATATGGCCTTCTCTGTGCGAGTGTTGTAGTTGCTAGTGCATCTGATAGTTTCATGCTCTCTCGTCTCTTATACAACTCTTTCAGCCAGCGGCGGTTACCTGTGGCTGCTACCCTCGACTCTCCTGAGGTGCCAATGGGGACAGTCATCGTGACAACAATTACTGACTTGAAAAATAATGGATTGCAGGCCAGACATGGCGGTTCGAAGAAGCAGTGAGACATTGTCACAGCAGAACAGGTCTGTAGCACGTTTGTTAGCTTTCGTTTTTTTTTTTTTTGATCTAGCATTACAACTACACTATACAGCTAAGCCTGTTGTATCCTTTCTATGGGGCGACTATGCTGAGACAAAGCACACTGCACTGAACAGATGCCCCTAATGGAGGGACGTGGCTCAAATCACGAATATCTAGAATAAAATTGAAGTTTAGAAGACGCTTTAAACTTGCACTGAAGAGGAATCTGAACTCGTGTTTTCACCGCTGGAACCTGATCTACACGTTCCGAGCGTTCTTAGAAACTTCGAATTATTGCCCTGTGCGGCTGATTTCCCTCATTTAAATCGGATTAAACGTCCCGGCTCCCACCTTTCTTTTTAATTCCTCGCAGACGGTGGGAGCAGTCGACCAACCTTTCACCCACTCCCGTGGCAGCTTGCTGCTCTGCCATCGGCGGAGTGATATGTAGTGATCGGTAAAAGCAAAGAGTCTGCGCGTATCTTCATTTCTGTGGGCCTAATTTGTAGCTATGTAGTCTCTGACTAGATCTATTTATTTACGGAAACCTAAAGAAAAAACAAAATAAAGGCAAAAGCAAAGATTTAGGAACTGTATAGCATCTGTAATACTGGTTTGACTACACTGGGAAAGTGACATTCCCGTATAAAAAATGACGTTTTAAATTGTTCCGCCATGTATCTCAACCCCATAGCTGAGTATGCGTTAATTTGGGCAATTAGCCTTTGATTGCCAAAAAAAAAAGAGAAAAGATATGGTAAGAAAAAAGTCAGTATAGTATATATGTCAGTCGGAACGGGAACTTATTGCATCATGTCACCCATGGACCAAGAGAACCCCAGGAAGCAGCATTAAGGGAGAGTTTTGAAGCCTAGTTATAAAATTCAGCAAAGCGGAAAGTTGGGCGTATCTTCATTTCTGTGGGCCTAATTTGTAGCTATGTAGTCTCTGACTAGATCTATTTATTTACGGAAACCTACATCATGCCTAGTTATAAAGCACAAAAGGGAGACAGTTGTCCCCCGGGCAGCGCCTGCCTTGTTTTGTTGGCCGGGCTGGGTCTGGGCCCTTGCGTGGCATAGGAAAGAGCATGGCTTCAAGTGGGTTTGGCTTGTGGAAGCTGGCTGCATGATGCAACGTCCCTCCGTGCTCCCCCCCCCCCCCCCCCCCCTCCATGGTTCGTCAACCCTCTCTGATCACATGTCAGCTGCTGAATGTTCGGCACAGCTGCTGTGATTTTCAATGCACTGGCATTACTGGCCGCGCTGAGTGGTTTGAGCAATGTGTGTGTGGTCCTTCTGTGTCACACAAACAAAAAAAAACTACCATTCTTCAGATTCGAACCCAGGGATTTCTCGTGGGTAGTGAGTATGGAACTGCATAGCTACAAGAAGTTTTTCTTTTTCGAACATGGTATTTACTACACAAGGTTATGTATGAAACCGGCACAGTGGGCCCGCTTCGACTCTAATAGTGCTTTGTCAGGTGGTGCCCCTACGCGGAGTGGCACGGGTTGGAACTTGGAGGGGGTGGGGTGAGGGGAGGCCTGTTGCTTTTTCCCCCGATGGTACAGAAAGGGGCTATAGTGCCATGCTACTTGATGGATAGAGATGAACATACTCTGTGCTGCAAGGCAGAGCAGCAGTGGCGGCGGAACTTTTGATGACATCATCCTAGGTGGCGTGAGCGAACAGAAGATGCAGAAGATGGATGACATGTACGAACTTCGCTTCCATTGAAGTCATGGAAAGCTACCGCGCGATAGCCTTATAAAACCTCGCGTCATCCAGTGGCCCAGTTGCATCGGCTTCGCGCTAAACTTGGACCAGGCAAAATGGCCAATGCCTGGCCGTATCTTACCATCACCGTACCCAAATTTGGCCCGGGCCACTGCCCAAAATTTCCCCTTGACTTAAAAGCAACAAGGAATGATGCAGTGTGAACAAGACAGTGATGGCAGTGGTTCAGCAGTATTTAAGAGTGAATGAAAGTGTTTGTGATGGCCATAAAAAGGTGTTGGAAGAGGTTTGAAAAACAGCCAAGCAGCTGTTTGGTGAACTGCTTGCTAGCGCATTCAAACCTTGCTCTTGCAGGGCGTGAAATGTCATTTTTTTTAATGGCGACCAAGCTGCGGCTCAGCTGTTGTCATGGTAACGCCCGCAGGATCCTGAGCTGTAGTGTGCTGGCTTGTTTTGCACCGCTCAGGTAGTGGTCACTTTGCATTCGTTGTGTGTGTTTAGCATCCTGTCCAAAAGTAGCAGTTGGTAACAATGGGCCATAGCTAGCCCGCGGCATCTTTTGTTACTCCGCTGAACAGCCGCTACAGTAAACAAAATCTTTTTTTTTTATCTTTGAGTGTGTAAAACAAGTAAAATGAATCAAAATTCTTGAGCGTATAATTTCATCTGGTGGTTAGTTTCTTGTTTAGGTAAGAATAACAAATTTACCAGCATACTAATTTTTGTCACAGAGGAAATCCAGTGGGGTGGTCGCTGCAGACAGGTTGTATCCGACTATAGTTTTGTTTGTTTGACGCCTCGGAGATTCAACATTTGTGTGTATACAGTGGCTCAGTGGTTATGATGCTCAGCTGCTGACACGAAAGACGCAGGTTCAATCCCAGCTGCGCGGTCACATTTCTAGGAAGACGAAATTCTTGATGCCCAGCCGATGCGTATTGTGTGACGTTCGTGCACATTAAAGACCCCGAGGGGGTAGAAATTATGTGCAGCTCTCTACTATGGCATCCCGCGTAGCCTGTATCGCTTTTGGACTTTAACCCCCCCTTCAACCAAAACCAACCAACGTTTATTGCGTAAGCAATACTGCGCCAGGTTTCGAGCCGTCGCGTAGCTCTCGGCTTTGGCCGAGTTCAAACAGATGGAGCGCCGTTGCCATAGCAACCATTTCAGCTGCACTCCACCAGACGGCAGGACCGTCGCTGAGCCACCGCTGCTGCCGCGCTGCTAGTTGCATGCTCTCGACACATGTGTTGGAATATGGAGAGAAGAGAGTGTAAGCGGGAGGGAAACGGGGAATAAATATGTGCGTTCGCCTCGGGCAAAACAGTTGCTGCTTGCTTACGCAACTTGCCCGGTTTAACCGAAGCTAAACCTTAGCTAATTTTTTTTTGTGAATACATCCGTTGCGAAACTTCATTCTGCTACAGAAACTTCTTTCTGCCACAAATATGCTACAGTAGTATCCGGGGCAATGGCATTACTTAATGTGTGATCCTTGGTTTCATCCTGTCCACTTGCAGAGCTCTTCAGGGGACCGCCGAGGTGCAGTGTGCCTTGCAGTGTCGGCAAGTGGTGTGAAAAGGAGGTCCTGCTGTGACCGCTTCGAGCAGCAGTTCATTTGGGAGTGAAGAGTGGAACAGCGAAGTGTTTACGAAGAACAGGTCCTAGGAGCGGCTCCAAGAAAGCGTATATACCTTCAGAAAAATCTTCTGCCATTGCCTTTTTGGCTTCGCCGGAGTGTCCATGGATTCCACTTCTGGTCACACTGAAGTCGAGCATGTACCCTCATCCGCCGAACTCGAGGAAACGCCTGTGTCGACGTCCACTCAAGGTCCATATCAGTGTGACGTGTGCCAGAAAATACTGAGGAGGAGATCATCTCTGGTGGAGCACGCAAGGGTGCACACGGGCGAAAGACCGTTCGCATGCAACCTGTGCCCTGCAGCGTTCTCCAGAAGCTCTACTATGCGCACCCACGTCCTGCATCACAAGGGCCACAAGCCTCACAAGTGCCACCTCTGCCCCAAGGCATTCTCTGCGCGGGCTGACTTGGCGTGTCACCTTCGCGCTCATGGCGCGGCCGAACGCTTCGAGTGCCCCCACTGCTCCGCTTCATTTGCCGCGAAGCAGTCACTCCGGGCTCACATCCGGAGCCATACGGGCGAGCGGCCATACGGGTGCCCCCAATGCAAGAGCAGGTTCTGGCGGGCCGACTTTCTCCAGTCCCACCTCCGGACCCACACTGGCGAGAAGCCGTTCCAGTGTTCCGTGTGCGGGAGGCGCTTCACCCAGAGAGGAAACGCGTGGACTCATCTGCTGCGCGCACACAGCAGTGACCAGGGGCCTCACGAGTGCCCCGTCTGCCATGTGCGTCTGGCGAGCGGTGAATGTTTGGAGTCACACATGCAGAGGCACTCGTGTGAGGAGGCTATTTTGCCATGATGGATAACGCAGCTGTTGTTAAAAAAATTGGCAGTGGTTTAGCTCTGTTTAAAACTGGAGGGTTGCGAAAGCAACGAGGAGAGAGAGAGAGAGGCGATGGAGAGCAGGCGGCGGCGGCCCCGGCATGCTAGCTATGTGGCGCTACTGCACATGCGCAACTGGCGATCGCTGCGGTGTGATGGCTCTGTTATGCTACTATGTTCTTGGCATGCACAAGCGCGGTGGTTGTGTTCGGACACGTCACGTTGGCGACGCTACTATGTTCTTGGCATGCACAAGCGCGGTGGTTGTGTTCGGACACGTCACGTTGGCGACGCTGCGCCGGGCTGAAATTCACCCCCCTATACTCCAGCTGCGTCAACGCGAGACAGCGCCAAGCGACAAGTGGTGCACACGTGCAGAAATCCATTCGTCCGGCCTGCTGCCTCCGAGTAGCGGCTACGCTCTCCTCAGATGACGCGCGCGGTCCATTCTGGGTTCACGGCTTCGACACTCCCGGCGCAGAATAGGCACATGTTCCGTTTCGATGCCAGCACCGTCAGAGCACGCCGATGATGTTGGTGGTCAAGTGGCGTCGGAGTATAGAGGGTCCCGCTTTGGCCAACGTGACGTGGCAGTGCCGTGCGCACGTGTAACGTTGGAGGAGAGAGCAAGCTGACGTCACGCGTCGCCATAGCAACGGAGAGGCTGACGTCACACCCTCTGTTAGGCGCGGCGGCGGCTCCTCGAGGAGCATGGGGGGGTCCACGGACCACGTGATAAGCGGTTAGACCTGGTGTAGTATTGCTCTCGCAATAAAAATGGTTTTGAGGAAATGAAAAGCGCAGCAACTGTCTCACTTGGCGTGGGAGAAAAGTGGAAGTGAAAGGAGGAAGTGAGAAAAGTGCCATAGTGGAGGGCTCCGGAAAAATTTCGACCACCTAGGGATCTATCTTTAATGTGCATTGACATCACACAGCACATGAGAACCTTTGCGTTATTAGTGGTTATAAGGAAATGAAAGGCGCGGTCACTGTCTCACTTTCAGGGAACACCTCAACCGCGTTGTAAGAGAAGGAGAAAAGTGGGAGTGAAAGGGGAAAGAGAGAGAGGTGCTTTAGTGAAGGGCTCGGGAATAATTTCGACCTCAAAACAATTGCAAAATGGTAACAAAGCTCAGCTCCTATTGGCCGGCACAGACTGGCGGACTTATCGACCAATAGGAGCAGCGCAAATGGATCCGTTTGTGATTGCTTTGCGATTTGATCGTTCCCTTATTCTGGGGATATCTAGAGTGCACTGGCATCGCACAGCACACGGGCGCCTTGAGTGTTTCACCTCCATCGAAACGCAGTCTCCGCGATCGTGTTCGTTTCGATGGAGGCGAAGCGCACAAGGTGCCGTGGGCTGAGTGTTTCACCTCCATCGAAACGAGGCCTCCGTAAGGGAAGTGAGGGAAGAGGGTATAAAAGAAGGAAGAGAGAGAGGTGCCGTAGTGGAAGGATGTGGATAAATTTCGACCTCGGGGATCTTAATCGTCGACTGATCACACAGCACATGAATGTCTAGATGATACAAAGCGCTAAAGGGACAGGACGAACGAAGAAACCACACGGACAAGGTGCTTCGTTCGTCCTGCCCCTTTTGCGCTTTTTATCATCTAGTCATGCACCAACTCGCCCACCAATCGATTCTTCACATGAACGTCTTTTTGCATTTTGCCTGAATCGAAACACGGCTGCCACGGCTGGGACTGACTTAGCGTTGCGTTTGCCTGGAGTGCAGAGCGCGAATTGAAAGCGTTGTGCAAGGCGAGAGACGAATTCCTGATTCATAGAGTTGTACTTCATCATAGTCTGCCGCTTTCACTCCTTCAGAGCACAGTCCAGGTGTCCACCTGGTATTTGTCGGAGGCCTCGCAATACCGCTGTGGGGCCGGTTCAAAGGTGCTTCCTTCGGTCGTTAGTCTGTACGTGTTGGGCGTTGGCGTCACCTTGAGTGCTTCACTGCTGAGGAGCGCAGACGTTTCCCTGCCAGTCACGGAGTTTTCATGTGAAGCTCGCGTCAGTCGCATAGAGGAATGACGACGTTGCGTAAAAGCTTGGCCGAAGGACGCGGCGCGTAAGCGTGCGGCCAGAGCTCTCAAGTGGGGAGAGGCACGAGCGGAGTAAGGGCTGATACAACACGTGAGGCACTTATGAACTCCGAGGTGGAAGCGGGCGAGCTCCAGGCCGCACGTGCAAGCCTCAGTGTTCTCAAGTACGGACTCGCCGAACAGAACACCCATGAGCCATGCCAGGACCCTCATCTCTATCAGCCTGTTGTAGCGGTGCATCCATCATGACCGTGCCAAGTTGACTAGCTAAACCAAATCCCAAAAGTACAAATCGCAAAATGTTTCCAAAAGCACAATGGAAAACCTGCCAGCGCTCATTGTGTCTTCTGGTGTGACGTCACACCATCTGTGTAAAAACGGGGCCCCATCTCACGCCGTCGCGATGCGAGGCGGTAGGCACGGAGCGGCGGCCTAACTCCCGCTCCTCTCACCAGGGGCGCCGCGCTAGGAGTGACGTCACACCATCTGTGTAAAAACGGGGGCCCGGCTCGAGCCGTCACAGTGCGAGGCGGTAGGCACCGACGACTCGAGCTAGTGTGGTACGGCACGTATTGCTTCGCAATTACCAGGCTTAACCAAGCTAAGCCACCACCAATTTTTTTCCCAGCAGTATGCATCAACTAGCTCAACTCTCTGTTTTATTGGAGGAATAGTGCTGCGGTGCTCATCTACCCGTCACGTAAGTCAGTGTGCTGCATTCTGTATAAAAATATTCTGTTAATTCGTGCTGCGCCTGGAGTAGCCCAATGCAGGAACGCACGTGCACTGCTCCGTGTTTTGTTGCCATGTGTTCACACCGAGTGTTGTCATTAAACAACTTCATGCATCAGTTTTGTTGTGCTCTTTTTTAATGCCATCCCCTTGGCGACCAAGTGATCAACGTCTGCTTCAAGTGGGACCTTATGCACCGCTTAAGCTTCTCCGCGGCTGTGTCCGAGCTCGTCATGAGGCCTCAGCTGGAGACGATGGTATGGGATTGCGTTGAGTTTTGGTTCTCGCCCGCTGACTTGAAGGCGATCCTGCTGTCCTTCGCTGAAGCAGAAGCTTATGCTTTGTCCTGGCGGTGGGCAAAGGAAGGAAGGAAAAAACATTTATTGAAACCATAAGAAACAATTGGTCTTGAGTTTGGCAGATGACTTTCTCATTCCAGGACTCCACTGACCATGGCTACCCAGCAAACCTTCTGAACAAGGGCTTGTTGACTTGCCAGGGTATCACCGGTAAGCTGTATGCCCTACTGCTCTAATGACTGCACTACGTTGTTTTTAATTTTTATTGTTTGCTCCCCCACGGCGAAATTGCCTCATGCACCTTATTTTATGCGATGGCATAGCGACCTCGTCTAGTCATTTGGCGGTGTCGCCGTCTCATGTCACACCTGGTCCTTGCATGGATTCATGACGGGGACCAACAATTACTGAAACTAAGGAGCGTACGGGATGTCTTTTTTAGGTTTGTAGTTTTCAGCAGTGAGAGATTAAAAAAAAACAAGACAAAACCACATGCCACCGGTGGGATCCGAACGAACCAGCTCATTAGTCAGAAAATCTTGCGTTGACTGACTGTCCACGAGAAATTAACCGAAACTCCCACCTGAGCCCATGACGTCATCTACAGAGCCTGTGTCATCAGGAAAAAAAAAATTCCGAAGTAGGTTTCGAATGCCAGGCGGTGCAAACAAACAGGCTTCACTGGCCACTTCATAGAGCACTATGCTGCAACGCAGTACAACACCCCGCGCGGTAATATACATCCGCTAACTCACTTCCACGCACCAGAGTCGATAAAATCCAAAGCAAAGTTGCCAATAAACGGGAACGGTGTGTATGTGTATATATATATATATCACAAAAAAAAAAACGGAATGTAGCGCTGATATTGCACCGCTAAACTATCTGTAAATCGCATTGGGATGAGCGGCTAACACTTATGTAACAGCACTAAAACAAGCAAAAGAAAAGTTTCTATCATCTTACCATCCATGCTATCATCGGACACTAGAAAATTCTGGCGCATTATCAACCCACCCACTGACGAATCTATTGCCTTGGTAGACGAGTCAGTGGATCCAATTCCGAGCAATTTATGTGCTTCGATCCTCAAAAAACCTTTGTGAAGAATTCTTCGCATACTTCAGGTGTTAACCTACCTGCCACCCATTAATATAATTATGTAGTTGTCCCTCCTATATATATTGAGTCATCCGGTATTGCTAAACTCATTGACGCTTTAAAATTTAATTCGTCACCTGGCTACGACTGTATTAATGCCAAATTTTAAAAAAATACTGTTGCCTGTACTTAACCAAGATTTTTCAGCAATCTCGTGATACCTCAACACTGCCCACACAATGGAAAATTAGGAAGGTGGTTCCATTATACAAATCAGGAATTAAAACGTCAGCTGCGAATTATCGTCCCATCTCGCTTACCAGTACATGCTGCAAATTATTTGAACACGCAATTTTCACAAATTTTGTTTGTTTTCTTGAAACTAATTCTTTCCTCACACCCACACAGCAGGGTTTTCGAAAATCATATTGATGCGATACCCAACTTGCCTCCTTCACTAACAAGCTTCACCTTATTTTAAACTGCGCATCAGAGGCTGACTGTATTTTCCTTGACTTCTCTAAAGCTTCCAACAAGGTATGTCACCGTTTATTACTTTTCAACTAAATCAACTGAACATTGATCATAGACATCAGCATCCCATAGACATCATCCCATAGACGTCCCATAGACATCAGCGAGATATTTACGCTGGAGATTAGACACCTCCATTAGACATCCATTTTAGTACCGTTTACGAAAAAATTTTTCGTAAACGGTTTTTCGAAATGAGCCAGATCCACCAAAACAGAAACTTAGAACAAGGCCATAATTTCTTGTCTGAAAGGAATGCGCTGCTCTTCAACCTAGTACCTCACAAGTTTTATGGGGCAGATAGAGCAGTCGAACAGCATTAATCGCCAAAAATTTACGTGCATAGTTTGGCCTATAGAACAATGGAAACATTGGATTTGGCTCATATCGAAGTGAAGCATTAGATTCAACCCAGCTTTCTCCTCGAAACTTTATTATTACTGCAGTACGTTTCAGGATACATTCAAAACAATATGGAAAAATGCTTGTGCTGTGACTTCAGCAGAAAAAAAAAACTTGCAAGTATGCGTCACCCACTTTACACTTTCCTGGCAGCATAAGCAGCCTTCTTCGCAATCTTCCATGGGCTCATTTTCTTGACAGCGACGTAAGGCAGCCTCAAAATACGCAAGTTCTTCGTTTTCTTTCCATGACACACCAAAGTGAGTCACCAGAAGGTTGCTCACGTCTCTCAGCTTCAGTTCGTTGAGGTGGTGTGCATACAGCTGTGCATACAGTGTGCATACTGTTTCGGTGTTTGTACAAGGGTCTTTCCCCTCTTTAGGACCGATACAAAATTAGACACCGAAACCCTGAAGTGGGGTTCGGCTCTCATTTGAGGGCTTCGGCCTGTCACATTTCTCTGAATGTAAAAAACCTTCGTTTCAGTAATCTTGAAAGGCAGGTTGGACGTTGATCTCATTACTTCCGTACAGCACGCCTTCCAGGGAACGTTCACCAACCTCTTCATACCCGTCGCAATCCATGCGGAACTAAATCCGCCAAAGCATAAGTCTTGAAAAAACAAAGGAGCTCGCGAAACAGACCACGCAGTCCGCGCTATCACGCACGAGCACCGCCGGAACGAGCCTACAAGGAGGCTGCCATGTTGGCTGAATCACGTGGTCTCTGGGTGAGTCTCCTATTGGTTGAACCATAGAGTTTCTTACTACTACCTAGAGGGAAAGCTGGCGGCGCTGCACTTCAGCCAACATGGACGCTCAAAGCATCATGGGGCGGTGAGCTACTTGTTGCGGCACAGTCGTAGTTTTTCGGGAACACAGAGTGGCAGTACTAAGGCGTTTCATTCCGAAAACGTAGTTCGTGTGTGCGCAGACGACTTTCGCGCGAACGCAGTGTGCAAAAGCCATAGTAATGAAGACGCGACGACACACGACACCAATAAAAGGTTTTACTCTTCCGAAGTGCCATCAAAAAACCTCTTAAAGTATCTAAACAACAACATTTTTTTTGAAAACATATTTACTTTTAAAAGTGCGCCTGTTAATTACGAAATATTAGTTTTTTAGTGTTCATCACTTGGCCAATAGGAGAGCGAGCCGTCTCTTATTTTGGGCAAACTTTGCACTTAAATGCTTTTCTGCTCGTTTGTTGCAATCATTAGACAAGATATTGAATGTTAGGACGTTTGTAGTTATCAAACAACTTTATTTTTTTATTATTTTTTGGCCAAAAGTTGCAGTTCCGCAACAAGTAGCTCACCGCCCCATGATGCTTTGAGCGCCCATGCTGGCTGAAGTGGTCTCGAGGGGTCGCCATGCAAACTCCCATAGACGGGCTGCCAGCTTTCCCTCTAGGTAATAGTAAGAAACTCTATGGGTTGAACGGATTTGGCTCATTTCGATCCACGCAGTGGAAGGATTTGGCTCGTTTTCGATTTAAAACGTGATCTGCGGGCTAGCTCAGCTGGTGTGATTTGACCCATTTTGTTCTGATCTGTTTTTTAAAGGAAAGTTGACTGGCTTAGCTTGCCACTACAGTTGGGGTTGCGTTACTTTCGGTTTGTGGATTTGGCTCATTTCGAAAAAAAACTCAAATAATAGACGATATGCGAAATTGCTTGGCGGTCTGGCAACACCGCACCCACAACTTCCGGTTTCCATCTTGGCTCGGTCGAGCTCGTCGAGCTGGTGCATCGTTTGCTGTGCGCACTTTCTTCTTACGAGTGGAATTTCAACAGGCAAGCTTCAGCTGCTGCGTTGTTTTCACAGCTGATCTTTGACCAAATGTAGGTGCTTTCAATAGGCGCCAGCTTACTCCTACTGCGTCCTCAGCTTCGCTTGAAGTCTGGCGCTGATGATCGCAAAATCGGCACTCGAAAGTGGGTTGGAAAGTCGAACCGTGGCCGTGTGCTGTTGTCGTTTTAATGCTCGCATTAAAGCACCAGTTCAAACATCACGCATTATCATGGCTATTTTATTCCCAGGTGGACGCGAATTCATCTGGTAGGGTATCGAGCGGTTATTTTGCGGTGAGTGCGCACGTGTGTTGGCAAACTTCTGTGACAGTGCGAATTTTCGTTCGCGCCGACGCCAGGAGCTTCGTGCATTGCAGTATAATCACGCAAGACCCTCGACCAGCTGCGTAATTCGATTCCTTTACTGTAATGTGCAATGCGCATCCGCGGTTTTCAACGTCACCGTTTCAGAGCCCGGCGCCGGTTGACTTTCGGCACAATTCGTTGAAACCGCGTCCTGCTTAAGACGCAGTCAGTCAGTCGACATCAAGAAGAGGAAAGTAGGCATGCACATGTAATTCAAAAAAATTCAGGCGGCACTTTGACCGTCTAAAGTGGGTAGAGGCGGAAGCGTTTTCCGCACCACCTTCGCTGTTTCTGTGGCACTGGTGGCGTCACATATAATTGAGTACTAATTACCACTGATGGCAAACCACTAATTAATTGTTAATTACTGATTAATGCCTGAATACTAATTAACTGCTAATTAATGACGCTTAAGCTCCGCCTTTAGGAGTGGAACGCGACAGCGCGTTGTAGCGCTGCCAGGGAGTCCACGGAACGCCACCACCCGTTCGGCGCGATGCCTTGCCCTTTGAACGCAACGCTTTTTGAGGAAAGGAAATGGCGCAGTAATTCTGTCATCTCTCTGGACACCTGAACCGCACCGTAGAGGAAGGGAGGAAGTGGGAGTGAAAGAAGATAGATAAAGAGGAGCCGTAATGAAGAAAATGAAAATTGTATTTGAGGAAAGGAAATTACGCAGTAACTGTCTCACATATCTCGGTGGACACCCGTCAAAATTCAGGGGGGCACTTTTTTGACCTAAAGTGTGGTCACTGATGTGTGGTTTCGCCCCTAAGAGTGGAACGCGACAGCGTCTTGCAACGCTGCCAAGGAGTCCATAGAACGCCATCGCCCATTCGGTTTTACGCCTCGCTCGTCGGTAAATTGGTTTTTGAGGAAAGGAAATGTATCTGTCTCTCATTTGTCGGTGGACACCTAAACCTCGCCGGAAGGGAATGGAGGAGGATGAGAGTGAGTGAAGACACCGTATTCACTAGACACGCCTTTGTTCATTCCGAACCATCGAGCTGGCATGGCGGAGTTCTCAGGCGAGTTAAAAAGATGACTGTTGCACCTGGCGTCAAAACTTTCTTTTTCAAACTGCACACCGGAACCCTTCCAGTAAAAACATGGCTAGAGGAAAAGGGCCTTTTTGTTCCTTGGGGCTCGAACTGTCTCCTGTGTAGAAAACCGGAGACGGTAGAACATGTGTTCCTGGATTGCTGGGATGCGGTGTTCTACTGGGATGTTTTGCAAAGAACCCTAAAAAAGGACTTGCCATTGACACCGCGCGGAATTCGGTACTTGACTACTGAAAGTGATGTTGCACAGTACGACCAGATTATGTTATTGGGCCTTCACAGCATTTGGAGGAGTAGAATGGCTGTTCGACACTGTGACTTGGATGCACGATCGGTATGTGATTATTTTGTGGAACATGTGTATAAATTAAGAGAAGTCTTGAAGCAACAAGATTACGCTGATGATGTATTGAGTCTGATGGACCAACTTGTGTTAATGAAAGTCCATTAGACACGGTTGTCTGCCAAGGGGCATGACAACTACGATATTTTAGTTATGTATTCATTCATGCAATAAAGAAAAAAAAAAAAAAAAAAAAAAAAAAAAAGCTGGCATGGCGGAGTGGATAGCATACTCGTCTCTCACGCCGAAGACCGGGGTTCGATTCCTGAGCTCGACCAAGTTCTTAATCGGTTTTATTTATTTATACGGCCTGACTTGTAAAGCTAATTAGGCTAATTGGATAATTAAGCAATTAACTAAGCTCAGTCTCACTTACTTGGAGCATCACTATACGATCCCTTCAATTGGTTGCATGGTTACTAGCCAAAGTGCAATTGGCCCCGTTTGAAATTCGCGCACTGTGACGTCACGACCGTTTCCACCAATTGAAAAGCGTGACATTTTCTGTCGACAACTGCTGCTTACAACGATGAGACATTAAAGGCTTCCGCCTTAATATTGTAAGCAAAGACGCAGCTTTTTTTTTCAGATAAGCACTGAGCCACCGCGGCGGCTTGATTAGAGAAAGATGCTACAGCTGTAGGTGCATGCACGGACTCGATACGCTGGTCAAGCTGTGTGTGCAGGGGTGAAATTAGCATGTTCGGTTGCTTCCGAAACTTAATTAGCTTACTCCCAAACTTGGACAAATGGCTTTGTTGCGAAGCAAGCTGTTGGAGCTTGCCACAACGATAATAAAATCTGATGGCCTGAAGCGTTTTCAGAACACTGTTGCACGTACTTTCTAGCTTAGAAATGCGTCCCTCCTTCATAATAAAGTAGCTATATTATTCGCTTTTTTTTTAGATTTTCGTCGCCACAGATATCGAAGGTATATGAATCATCAAGAAATAAAGCATTCGCACCTCAGTTTTTATACGTAGGGTGTATTGCTTCACAGACTCCTTAACACGCATAACATATGCGTATGGTCCAGAGAGTTTGCTCGCCCTTCTAAAACTAATTGAACACGGGAAAAACTTAACTGAACACGTAGCAAACTAAGCAGTAATCGGCATATGGTTCTTCGGCACTAGCGATTGGCCCGGTCCAAAAAATTACCTTCTCTATTACGTTGTTCAAGTATGCGTCTATATATATTCACGCCCGACCGGAGAGTTGATAAATGCACGAAATCGGCTTCTAATTTTGATCAGAGACAACAAAGGCTGTGGCCCCTATCTTAATTTAAACGCAAATCACCTCGAGAGATTTGTCAAAAATCAGCGCAGAAAGCGAAAGCTGCGCACTGATCCGCGTGCTGACACATGATACCTCGCATGGCGTTTTGTGTTACTGAAACGTTGGGACGGAGTAAAAAAATAGAAAAGCGAAAAGCTGGAACGCACGTAGTTCTGGCACGCATCGTAGTTTCTTTTCACAGTGGAGAGGGCAGCGCAACACTGCATCGGCATTTTACTTTTCAAACGAAGCGCAGCCGTTTTAACCCATGGAGGAAGTTTTCCTTCCTCCATGTTTTAACCCAACGCTGGGCAGCGGTTTCGTTTTCTGTACCGTACCAACATGGAGGACTTAGTTCTCGGAGCGCCGAGAGATGGCGCTGCACATTTCGCATATCGTCTATTGGGGTTCAGTTCACGTTGTAGGTACGTACTGCAGACATCAAGCTCGACATTTATCAGATATTTGTGAACATGTAAGTACGCCCAGTCTACGTAGTCTAGACGTCTATATAAAGAGAATATGACTATACATAGATCAATACCCATGTGAAAATTTGTAACTGGTTCCAGTCCAACTGTTTTAAGGGACACATTTCCAGTTGTTGCAACTGGAAATTTGTTCCTTAAACCAGTTGCGACTGGAACCAGCTGCAATACGAGATGCAGCTGACACCTGTTACAATTCCAGATGGAACGGAGACCTACTGCATCCCAGCCACAGACTTCCCTATGGAGTCGTCGGGACGTCCAAGCGCTCCAGCTATAGCTCAAATACAGTTCAGTAAGCGAGTACATATGGCCATCACGGGAGCCCAAAATACTGCAGATGACTTCCGAGTGCGTCAGTGTTTTATTGCGCTCGGCGCTTTCACTGAATCTTCTCGTTGAGCATAATCGTCAGGTTTACAGCTGCGGTGGCATCACTCTTCTGCCGAGCCCAATAAGTCAGGGTTGCTGCAAAGAAAGCATAATTGTTCACTTTTACAGGTGACAAGAGAATAGCACAGCAACCACAACAAACTAACCCAGTAAATTACGCCACTTTTACCGACGCAAGTCTATGAAGCGTCAAAGGTTGCCCTTGCAGCACTAAAGGCAGTCGTGCTGAGCGGAGTGTGCTTGCACACGCACTTCGGCACACCACTTCGGCATGCCCACATTTCGGTAGTAGAGGCCAGTTGCATACATCACCAGCCTTTGTTCCAATTGCAAAGCCAACGAGGAAAGAGCCTGAATTCAATACACAGCGAGTTTGGCAAAACAGCCAAACGAGTGAGCGTAAAAATATAACGTGCGGATAAATGCGTTAGAATTTTTTCATTACGAACGCAATAAATAGCATACAATACACTTCAATGAGTAAACTGAGACTGAGTACGCACCAGGAAAGGTAACAATTCCAGCCGGTGAAAACGACTTGTAGTCCTAATTCGTACTGACGGGTCCACTTCGCTGAGTAGTAAAAGCAAGCTAACTGTCTTCCTTCAGCTCTGTCAAGGAAAGAACTGTTGAACAATCTCGCCAGCAATAATAAGGGAATAATTAATTCTGTGTCGAGGTTCTTCAAACACAACGTTCCCACGGAACGCGATGAGAAATCGCACACGCCGTGCGCGCTACCACTGCCGCCATGGCCGACCCTAGCCTCGTGCGGAGTGTGCGAAACTGACACATATTTTGTATCGCCTCTTTTTTATACTTAGTAGTATGCTTGCTGTGGCACGAAAAATAAGTTAATAATTTTTAAATTGTAGCGTATTACTTTTTCACAGCTGCAATCGCCATGCGCAGTTTGCGCTATTATTGATAAAATACGATACGAACTACAACGCGATGGCGGCGTAGACAATTCACCATGGAGGAAAAAGAAAAAGTTTTTTTTCCTCCATGCGCGCTTTCCCCGCCGCCGCCTGTCCGCGGCACAGAACAGGCATATGGGCAGCGCATGTAGCATGAAAGCAAGATAACCAATTATCATTAGGCTAACGGGCTGGATTCAGAGGGAATGCGAGCACAGCAGAGAGGATCAGGGCAGGTGGGCAGATGAGGTTCGGAAGTTTGCTGGGATAAGGTGGCCGCCGCTGGCACAGGGTTAAGTGGATAAATTTTTGGCCTGCAGTGGACATGATGATAAAAAGCGGGACTCAAGAAGTTTATTCTCAAGAAATATGAGGTCACACATTCAGCTACACAAATGCTAAAGCTTTCCTCAGTTCAACATTCCAATAGTTAGTTATCATTACTATCGCGATTAGCAGATTTAACACATTTTCGAGAAAAAATAACTCCCAAAAATTGAACGGAACCAGTTTTTGTACTTTAAATAGTTGGCTAAGTTGAATAAAACATGCTTAATCAGAAAAAATGGTTTTTATAGTCCTGGCTGCTGAATAACAAAAAGTTTTTTAGTGTGTCCTCAATTTTCTGTGTGGTTGAGATAGCTTGCAGGCTGTAGCACAAGGTATAAATTGAATGTAAGAATAGTAATGAGATAACAATGCAAATGCTGACCAAAGTGACTGGCATTTCAAACCAAATGCTGGTTGGTTTATGGTTTATGGGGTTTAACGTCCCAAAGCGACTAAGGCTATGAGAGACGCCGTAGTGAAGGGCTCCGGAAATTTCGACCACCTGGGGTTCTTTAACGTGAACTGGCATCGCACAGTACACGGGCCTCTAGAATTTCTCCTCCAAAGAAATTCCAGCCGCCGCGGCCGGGATCGAACCCGCGTCTTTTGGGTCAGCAGCCGAGCACCATAACCACTGAGCCACCAGCTGAGTCAGAAACCTGATGCGTGTGCATTCAGATTTGTCTTTACTACTTCCCGTATTTTTCTTCTCTCTGGGTAGGATAATGTTGCCGTGAAGCGAGCACGAAAACACACCAAAACACAGGCAGCGCTGGTCATGCCTCCAATTTGTCGATTTCCAACTTTAAATGCAGTAAGGTAACACGAAATATCGAACGATTGAAAAATATGGAATTCTTAAATTATATCTCACTTACATTCCCAGGACGCGACAGTAAGTAATATCTACGAGGAGTCTAGGTTAAGGCAGATATAATGTCGTGGGTACGTCTCCAGCTTTTACACGAAAAAAGGTTGGTAAATAAGACGTCTGAGAGATTTTGCTTTGGTACACAGACGTTCAGACTTAATCTGGACATCTATGGGAGGTTTGTGGTTTGCTGGGTAGATGGTCGTAAATGGCCTTCTGCTGGACTTGAGATGAGGAGAGACTAGCGTGAGCAACTTGGCGCACCATGGCGGCGCGTGTAATGGCATCCTGCGCATATTCTGTGTGCGTAGAGATGGCGGGTGGTAACAGCGTGTCGAAGGCTTTTGTCCTTTCTGTCTTTTATTCGGCAGCCATCCTCACTTGTCTTAAGACAAGTGAGGATGACTGCCGAACAAAAGACAGAAATGACAAAAGCCTGAAGTGTCATGGCGGGACGAATTGTAAGTGAATGTGACATAATCCAAACTTCGACCCAATCGCGATTGTCGGGAGAGACGTACATAGATAACATAATGGCCTTACCAAACGCCTGAATCGAACACTCGCAGCTAAGGGCGTCAGCAGAACTTTTTCCAGGGGAGGGGGGGGGGGGGGGGACCCGATCACCCGATGTTTGGGGATAGGGGCGGCGGTAGGTTAGCACCAAAAAGGAACTAGTGCATAAATAATATCCGTAATTCCAGGGGGGGGAAGGGCAATTGCCCCCCCCCCTTGCCCCCCCCCCCCCTCCCCTTCCGGACGCCCATGCTCACAGCTATAGCTGTGAGTGTTCGATTCAGGCGTTTGGTAAGGTCATTAGTCTGATGATGGTAGGCTGTGGAGAGTTTATGGTGGGTTGAATAGGAATTAAGGATGTCGTCCACGACTTCCGACAAGAAATAGCGGCCGCAGTCGGGTTGCCGTGGGGCATCATGGGGAAGGATGGTGTCGTGCAGTCCGCAACATCTGTAGCGCAACTCGTTGGCAACGGAGGAGTTTGTTGGTTTGGTTGGTTTATGGGGTTTAACGTCCCAAAGCGACTGAGGCTATGAGAGACGCCGTAGTGGAGGGCTCCGGAAATTTCGGCCACCTGGGGTTCTTTAACGTGCACTGACATCGCACAGTACACGGGCCTCTAGAATTTCTCCTCCAAAGAAATTCAACCGCCGCGGCCGGGATCGAACCCGCGTCTTTCGGGTCAGCAGCCGAGCACCATAACCACTGAGCCACCGCGGCGGCGTGCAACGGAGGAGTGATGGTATAGTCAGTGGCGATCGACAAAAATCCTTTCTTATTGCCAGATCGATTGAGGGGGAAATGGCCAAGAAGGTCGAGACCAAATCGATAGAAAGGAACGGGAGGTATGTCAATAGCCTGGTGGTGACCAGCAGGCAGCACAGATGGTTTTGTCCGTAGTTGACACGCGTAGCAGATGGTGACATAGGGACGGACGGCACGATATAATCCTGGCCAAAAGAAACGGCAGCGGACATGGTCATATGTCCGATACACACCGAGATATCCGGCGGTTGGCAGGTCGTGAAGTTCTGACAAGACGGCTGAGCGCAGGCGCTGAGGCACGACAATCAGTAGGTAAGGCCCGCCAGGGTGGAGATTGCGTCGGTACGGCACAAAAAACCGCAGTGAGGAATCGGGGCGGGCAGCGGCGAGTACTTCAATGATCGTGCGTCGTGGCTGTTGGCTATCGACGTTCAGCAAGTCGGAATTGGCGAAGAGGGTGTCATGTCGTTTTCATTTGAGTCAGGTGGATCCGCAGAGTGACGAGATAAGCAGTCAGCGTCCTGCAAGGTGCAGACGTCCGGACTTGTACACTACGTTGAACGAGTACTACTGTAGTTTCAAGGCCCAGCGACCAAGACGTCACGTGGGGTCCTTGAGAGAAGAAAGCTAGCAAGGGGCGTGGTGGTCGGTCAAGGCGGAGAAAGGATGGCCGAAGAGGTAAGGGCGGAATTTAGCAGTTGCCTAAACGAGAACCAGGCATTCATGCTCACTTATGGAGTAGTTGCGCTCGGCGGCCGAAAGGAGACGGCTGGCATATGCAATGATATGTGTTCGTGGCCCCGCCGCTGGGCTAACACAGCACCGATCCCATGTCCACTGGCGTCGGTGCGAAGTTCAGTAGGGGCTGTCGGGTCAAAATGGGCTAAAATAGCTGGTGTGGTCAGCATTAGCACTTCATTCATTAGCATTGAGGAATCAGCTCCCTCACGGCCATGACCAGTAAGCTCAAAAAGATAAGGCAGAGTCGCCTTTTAAGCACAGCTAGCAGAAAAGGGTGACTTGCAGTTTTGAGAAGAAAAAAAAGCTGCGAGGAAAGCTGGTGAATAAAGAGAATATAAGGCCGGAGCCTCCAGAATCAAGCGGAAGAAACGATTCGTCCCGACGCGTAGGTTCCCATGTTTGGAAAATTCAATTCGAAAAGGACGGAGACGAAAAGCAAGATCACGCAAACAAGTGCTCACGGGATCACACACACGAAAGTAAGGAGCGCCTCGTGCTACGCCGAGCAAGGTCAGATTATTGCGGAATTCTACACCACGTGTAGTACGACGAAGCCTGTGGGGTTTGTAACAATGGGATAGATGCGTTCTCCCCGCTTAACCGCGGCTGCACAGTTCAAGACCGCGCGGACCTGATCCCGTTATTGCGTAGGCTATCGAGCGCATGCCGAACACGATGGGCCTTGCTCTGAGGGAACAAAGGAACGGCATTATGGCCGACACAAACAGGCATTTATTGCTACAACAACAATAACGCCAGCTAGCAACAAAATACGCTCAGGAATCGAGATCGTCCGACTCACCGACGCGGTTACGAGCAAACGTTCACCCACGCTAGTGCACGAGGAGAACTCCGAGGCCGGACGGGACGAGCTGGCGGGATAATGTTCCCACCACGAGGCCTCGACCCGCTGGCGGGGAGCGAAGAGCCGCGCCGAACAGTCCGTGCGCGTCGAGGTCCCTAGCCAAAGAGAAGGTCGTTTGTCCCGCGGGCGCAGCAATTACGTCGTCCGTGGGGCTCGTGTCGCTACGACGCCGGCGCCCTCTATTGCTAAGGCAACTAAATAGGTAGGGTGCATCGCGGGGAAGCAAAGCACTGGGGACAAGCGTGGCACGTCCCGACACGCCATCTGCAGGCCACTCCCGCCCTGTCCGCATCCTGAGCTTGGAGTGGTGGAGTCAAGCCATGCACTACAGAAGTGCCTTCCTTTGGTCCGTGAAAACTACAGTCCACTTCCGGAACCTCGCTCTTACCGTGACTGGGGCCGTGCTGCGGATCAAGCTGTAGAATTCTTGTGTGCTTCGGTGCGGCGACATCTTCATCAACAGAAGAAAAAGCGCCTCCGGAGAAAATGGTGATCGTGCTAGATCAGCAGCGATCGGATAAATATACACCTCAAGGCACTGCAACCGGGACCAAAATACGCCGTTACACCGTCCTTGTCTCCTTTAGACTAGCTGACTTTGGTTAGGTCGATTTCTGGCCGGGCCCGAAACGATGTGCGTGTTGCTGCTTGGATGAGTTGCGCTCTGAATTTTGCAAACATGTATCCACTCCAACTTGCCCACTTCAGCATCATCGTGCGTAGGTTCACACTGAGAGCGCCACACTAAGGTCGCGAAAAGTGTGTGCAGCGCTTGTACCTTTTTTCTCCCACATTGCGTCACTTACAATACAGAGACGAGCTTTGCAACCTAGAAGATGCTGCAAACTTGTGCCTGAACAAAAATCGAGAGCTCCCGACCCATTCAAGACTGCATCTGGCGGCTCACAGATACAATTTGCGACTCCCAATGAGAGCCATTATTCCAGACCTGGTGGAGGGGAACCCCAGATACTGTGGGGAATCGAGTCGCAGCTTACCAAAAATATTAGGTCTCGCGACCCAGTAACCCAATCAGAACCTTTCTGATTTACCCAAATCTAGAGCCACGCCGGAGTATCCACAGAACATGCGCAGTTAAATGCAAAGCTTCCGGTGCACTCTTTATCTGAACAGAAGAGGGCGACGTCATCAGAATGAGATAAAAATTAAATTTCAGACTAAGTTGAGAATTCGCGAATAGCTGTGGCTCTGATGATAGTAAGGCGTAAGGGATCGAGGTATAAAGCGAATAATAGAGGTGATAGTGGGCAACCCTGCCGGACTCACGACGTCAGTGGAATCAGTTTGGTAAATGCTTGATTTACGAACGGTCTTGCATGGGGATGTGTAGCAAAGTGTTATGCCCTCAAACAATACATCTTCAGTGTTTGAACATGCCAAGATGAGAAACAAAATAAAAGAAAAACATGATGTGTACCTTATCAAATGCCTTCGCAAGGTGGATTTTAATTAGAGCAACCTTCACGGCCTCATCTGTTACTGACTCCAACAGCGAATGTGCAATATGTATGTGACTTTGAATAGCGAGACCTTGAATACCCCATGCTTGACGTCCAGTGCGATAAGCTACAAGCGGGAAGAAAGGATTTTCGCGAACGTGGTCCACATCACAACATGATATGGGACGGTATCCTTCAGTGATGCTCAGCCGGTTCTTATCTGTGCGTTTCGAAATGAGAGTACGGTATGTCCGGCATAAAAGGTGCGAGGTTAAAAGCAAACATCGTAAGCAACTCTGAAAACTTTCACCAAGACATGCGCTAGGAAAGGCGACTAAGTTTTTTCTAACTTGCTGCTCAAGCCGTCAGGGCCAGGAGGTTTTCGTCCCTGCTGTGCGGAAAGAACCGATTTGACTTCGTCCGAGGAGTGAGGTGCCGCTGTGGCTCAGCGATTACGGCGCTCGGCTGCTGACCCGAAAGACGCGGGTTCGATCCTTGCCGCGGCGGCAGAATTTCGATGGAGGCGAAATTCTAGAGGCCCGTGTACTGAATGACGTCCCTCATAGCCTGAGTCACTTTGGGGCGTTAAACCCCCATAAAACAACACCGAGAGAGGACCCTTGGTTACAGAGAAAACGCATCATTCATAGAAACTACTGCAGCCTGACCCACAAGTAAGGGTACAATTGCCTCCAAAGAAATTGACATTATAGTCATAAAGCCCCGAGAATTCCATTGGTGTCACTATAAGTATTTCTGCTATACTGAATCATGAATGCGTCCTTTGCAAGAGCACCTGCCTTTCGTCACTCAGTGCCGGGCGAGATGGGCTCGGCAGCACTGCAGCGATGTCCACGTACGCTCATCCGTGTCGCTTCTTTGTCGTGCAGGTGCTTGCGCCGGTGGCTTTCAGTCCGTCGCTGGTGCTTGCGTTGGCGCGAGATGGGCTATCGGCGGCATCCTCCTGAGGGTGCCACCGCCCTCTCATCCATGGAACACCGACGCCTGGTCCTGCATCCCGGCCGGACCCCACCAGGATGGTTCGCTCGAGTCGACCCAGTGCGTTTTTCGTCCCACTTCAGGCTGGCTTGCCTTGGAATACTGCACAAACGCTGGCTTTTGCTTCTGTCTGAGTACGGCGCATGCACCACTCTACCCACTCACCCTCCCTTCCAACGATCGTCACGTCTACGTCACAGGAGCGTCCGTACTTCTTAAGGACCAGCACCACCACCCATCGCGCTTAATGGTCTCGGCAGCACTGCAAGGATGTCCACGTACGCTCACCTGCGTCGCTTCTTTGTCGTGCAGGTAAACTAAGCATACTCACTATCTGCGCGGAGTACCCGTTATACGGTCTTGCTGTAGTGCTGTCGAGCCCTCAGTGTTGTGTCGTGACTGCCTTTGAATGCCTCGGTGTCATCCTTGAAGTAATGATCTTGTCGGGTGATGTTGAACTGCTCCGCAAGGTTATTCCGGCACAATGGAATCTTTGAATGAACTTCGTTCAGCGCAAGCATCTTTGCTAGCGGAAATGAAAACAATTCGTAGCACGTTAATACAAAATGACAAAGCGCTAGGTTAAGTAAGAAGCAGACTAACGAAAATTGAAGAAGATTGCGCATCATTCAGCAAGGCAGAAATTTGGGCGAGTTGGTACAGTCAGGCCGGAATGAAACGCGAACAGAGCATGTCAAGAAAACAAAATATTTTACCTGCCTACTTTCAGCTGAAGTGTACAACTAGCCTGATTCATGTGTCTGGGTAAAGGGCCTACTGAAATGCATAATCGAAAATAGGTTGTAAAGGAATATCTCGCTGCAAAGCAGAAATGTATGACATATGCGTGTTCGCGTTTCATTCCGGCCTGACTGTACATATTCATGACATTGTTCACAGCGCAACAAGAACGGGAAAAACGAAAGACGGAAGAGTAACACAGACAAGCGCTGAATTGCGCATCATTTGTCGTAATAAAAATTGATATCAGCGATGTTCGGGAGCTTGCGTAGCAGAATGCAGAGGAAATGTCGAACATTATGTCTAAGCTGGCCGACTCCAAAGACAGGGTAGGCCGATCGAATGTATTATTTTCGGACTTAAAGGACACTAACCCAGACCTGGGCTGAATCTAAAACTTGATCACAAAAGGTATGAAAATAAAAACTAGACATGACAATCAGCGCAATTAGACATCGAAAGAGCTCACAACTGGGAAAGTTTGATGATAACAAAAACAAACCGATTATTGTTAATTTTGCTCACTATAAAACAAAAGAAAAAATTCTATACTGTGCTAGCAAGCTAAAGGACAGCGGCTACAGTGTTTCTGAAGACTACTGTAACATCACTGTGCCAGGAAGCAGCTACTTGCATTTGTAAAATCGCAAAGCGGAAAATACAGACTCACAAGGTAATCATCGGTAGCACCACCCACACTTATGACCACGTTTCAAACAAAGTCGTTCTTCCCACTCCATAGCTACTCCATGACCCTCCTAAAAACAAAGCTCCGTCCCTTGACTATCCGGCGCCGCCTCCAATCCCGCTCCCTTCCCTCCTCCTATCTTTTCTCCCGCATCCACCCGGGAGCATACACACCCTCTTGTACTCAGTGCACCCACCCCTACGCTACCATTAATCACATTGTCTTTGAATTCTCTGCGGACCCTTCCCCGCGGGGCCCGGAGCTCCTGACCACTTGGGAGGAATGGGAGATCCTGCTGCGCTCGACAGACCCCGCCAGACAGAAGATCGCCACTGACCGGGCCGCCCACGTCGTGGAACTTTATGAACTCATGAACGTTTAGCGCAGTGGGGTCGTGCGGGGACCCAGGGACCTACATGTCCCAAATCCCATGGTCATTAAAGTTATTTATCTCTTTCTTTACACTAACATCCGCAGCCTTCCACGTAAGTTTTACACCCTCGACAGCCTCGTCCGCACGACGGAGAGCAACATAATTGTACTAAGCGAAACATGGGTAAATTCGTCCATAGGAGACTCGGAGATGCTTTTCATGTCACATGAAAAGTTCCCGACTCTAATATATTTCCATGTGACCGGATAAATAGGCGAGTAGGAGAGGTACTAATAGGTGCTCATCATTCATGTCGTTGTTCCGAGATTAAGCTTGCATCCCCTATAGAACTGCTTTTCATTCAATGCCATGCTACCTTCCCTCCAGTTATCACTGCCGTTTGCTATCGGCCCCCCGTTCTAACAGGTCCCTTTGTTGGTCACTTCCACGAAGCACTCCACGTCATAACTACGTCACATCAGCACATTCACATTCTTCTTTATGGTGACTTTAATTTTCCTGATATTACCTGGACCGATCTTCCTGCCATTACATCCGAAGACAACATCGAGAGTGGCTTTGTTAACTCGTGCCTAACCTTTGGCTTCTCGCAGCTCGTATCTAACCCTACCAGGCAAACTTATCATTCTTCCAATATTCTTGGTCTCGTTTTTACTTCCCACCCAGATAACGTTTCACCGCCACTTCACTTACCTGGGCTTAGTGACCACTCCGCAATTCTGAACACATTTTCTTACCAACTTCCACGCCTGAAAAAGCAAAAAAAAAACTCATCTTATATGGAAAATAGAACTACGCATACATGAACACAGATCATCTGATTTTTGGGCGTGGCTGGTTCTTGACTTCTCAAACCGGTCAATATCAACTAATGTAAATAACAAACGTACACTCGGCAAATTCTTCAAAAAAGGAAACGACGTTTCGGGGCCCGTACGGGTCCCCTTGGTCACAAGAGTGCTGCATGGAACGACAGTGGCTTATATACGGTTAAAATTTCCTAGCGAGCGATTATAGAATTCCGGCAGATTACCACGTGTCCTGTTAATAGCATGCTTTGTGCTATGTATATGGAACGATTCCAAAAGGAGGCGCGATGACAAGTTTTTCTGTGTGGCAATGATAGATGCTTTTTCCCAATCAATGAGGTGTCCTGTTCATGCATTGTGTTCCGCCAAAGCATTAGATGTAGAGCGGCCGTTCATGACGTCATTCTGATGCTCTTTGAGCCTTCATCTCAAATTTCCAGTTTCGCCAATGTAGGCAGCGTCACAGCCCTGGCATGATATATCTTGTACACCACACCAGGGTATCTTGAGCGTTCTGGGCGGTCTTTAACTCGGACCAGCTGCTGTTTTAACCTGCTGGTAGGCTGATGAGCAATGTGCACGTCATATCCTTTGAAAATGCGTGCAAGTGCCTCGCTCACCCTCGCAGCGTACGGAATACTTGCACGCTTGGTTTCCCTGTTTTTCTCTTTTTGGCCAAGTCTGGATGCTTGGGCGGAGCGCTCTTGGCTTTTCAGTAGCTGCTGGGGTATCCGTTGCATTTGAGATCTGCTTTCACTTTGGCGATTTCACAGCGGCGCTTTTCCGGGCTCGAGCATAGGGTGAACGCGCGATTAAATAGTGATTTGGCGACCGAACGCTTGTGTCCAATAGGGTGTGCTGATTCAAAGTTGAGGTACTTTCCAGTGTGCGTCGGTTTCGATACACCGAGTATTCAAGCCTAGCGTTGTTCCTCTCGACATCAAGGAAAGGGATTCGTCCATTCATTTCCTCCTCCACGGTGAATTGTACAGTTGGCTGGATTGAGTTTACATATGTCAGGAAAAGCTGTACGTCGCTGCGATGCATGATGCTGAAGCAGTCGTCCACGTAACGTAGGAATAGCTTCGGTGAAGGTTTGAACGTGGAAATGGCTCGGCTCCCAATGGCTTCCAATGCGAGGTTTGCGCAGACCACGGAAACAGATGCGCCCATTGCTGTGACGAAGCGCTGTCTATAGAAGGTCCCGTTGAAAACAAAATACGTATTGTCGAGACAGAATCTCAACAGGCGGCACAGATCGTCCATTTCGAACGGGGTCCTTGAGGGCAATGTGGCGTCTGCGCAAAGAGCTTCCTTGCAACACTTTACTGCGAAGTCCACTGGCACGCACGTAAACATGGATTTCACGTCAAATGAAACCATGACGTCCTCGTCTTCAATGGAAACTTCGTTTAGTTTTTGCACAAAGTGGCGAGAGTCCTTAAAGGGGTGGAGACACCAAATTTTGAAGCTATAAAAAGCCTGCTATGGGATTGCTATGTATGCAAGGGCACTCAAGGCCAGGTGCTGGATGCAACAAACGTTTAAAAAATATTTTAATTCGGTTCCAAAGATTACCTAAATGCTCACTCTCACAATCTAGACCCATCGCTAGCGCCATCAACCATGACGTCACAAGGGGTGCAGAAAAATTAAAGTTTTAGTGACGTCATACCAAAATACAGTGACGTACGATGAGCGGGGCACAGCCGCGTGAGCGCAGTCGACGCACCAGCTAGCCGCGTTTGCTGCTAACCGCCACTCGCTCGGTTTGCGGCGCGCCGTTGCGAACAGCGTCGCAACGTCCGATTGCAGCTCGTTGCCTGCGTCCGGCCTGCTAGATGTCAACGGCAGGCCGCTCGCGGCAACAACGACGGGAAGCGGCAGCGTCATGATGACATAGGGCGCACTCCTTGGAGCCGGGCGGTCTGCGCCAGTCTTCGTGCCGAACGCCGGCATCTGAAGAACGCGATAGTATTGTTTGTTCACGTTCATAGCAAACCCTGGGATATATGAATATCAAAAATGCATCGTTTCTGACGATCGTTGGCAAATACCGAGTTCCTGGTAGAAGTGATGACTGCGATGCAAGCAAATTTCATCAGCAGTTTTGTGCTGCTGCTACCTGGTGCGGATCGCCTGCCGTCTGCTAGCTCTGTTGCTGAAGACGTCGTGGAAATCGAACATATCTTTTATTATGGGACGAGTTCACAGTAAAGGGGTGCCGAGCGGAGCACGTTTCTGAGCGCTGGCCAGTCCCGAAGCGCCCTCAGCTGCGGAGTCGATATGCGAAAGCAGCTAGGCATAGCGACGACTAGGGCAGTCTGGGACCAGCGCGCAAGTCGTCGGCCGGCGTTGCCGCAGGCAGTGTCGCTGCCGAAAGATCCACTTTTAGCACAGTCATGCTGTCGTATCTCGAATCTAGAAAGCATCCTTTCTGGTAGCATGGCTGTTTTGTATTTTCTTGTGCGGATGTGAAGTACGCCGAGTCTGCCGGCCGGTAGGTCAGCCTGGATACCGTCTGCCGACGTCATAAAAGCGAGCTAAAGAGTGTTCTTGACGTAAATAATAAATCATGGGACAAGAAATGTGAAAAAAGTGTCATTTTTGAGGATCGCTGACCAATACTGAGCTGCTGGTAGAGGTAACAACTGTGATATGAGCAATTTTCTCACAACCGCGCCTAGCAGCTGCCGCTGGCGCGACGTTGGGGTCCGGCTCGCCTGGCGCCCGCTAGCTCCGCTGCCGAAGGCGTCGAGGAGATTGACCATACTATTATTTTATTGTGAGATGATTCTGTTAACACTACAGCTATTTGTGAAAAGTAGGCCTTTTATTATAGCGCAGACGACTTCCGAAGCGCCGGCCGCTTGATAAACAGGCTATAGGCCTAGCGACGACCACGGCAGCCAGGTAGCAGCAGAGCAGAGCTCGTCGCCCGGAGCGCCCGCGAGCGGTGCCGTTGCCGAAAGCGCCCAACATAAGCAGACATGCTTTGTCGCTGCTCGAGTATAGCTGGCAGTTCTGATAACAAGGCGATCTCGTCTTTTATTGTGATATTTGTACACCATCCCAAGCAGCGCTCAGGTACTGCTGCACGGCAGCGAAGTGTGACACCGGTTGTGGGCGCAGCTTCGGTAGAGCGGCGCAGCGATGCTTACTGGCATTTTGCAAAGTGTTTCGCATCCTCACGCGAATCCGCGAAGGCGATATTAGCGTGCGAACAAAAAAAAAAGTCGATGTCCTCACTCATTGGAATCAGATCTGTCAGAATCCGAGCTGCTGGGACTAGACGTGCAGTAGTTTGTTTTCATGCGCTGGTCAGCACATGTGTGGGAAAGCAGACGATGCAGCAGTAGGTGCGTCACAACTTTTGTGGGCCCACGTGACCAAGCGAAGCAGTTGATCTTCCCCCTCTGTGACGTCACTGTACAACTCGGCGTTCCGAAACCGAAACCGAAAATCGTTCACCTAAAAATTCTATAATAAATTATTCACTGTGAATATATGAATCTTTGGGTGTGTATCATGCTTCCTGGAGCCATAAGAAACGTTTGAAACTAAGAACGCGCGAACGACAAATTTGGTGTCTCCACCCCTTTAATGTAGGTCGTCGTTTGTCCAACTAGTGGGCGAAGGACCTGATGCAGATGACGGGACAGTTTGTACAGTGGAGAACACCTGTCGTCTACTGTTGGTCGTAGTGGTACACCCGGCTTGTGCACGTTGGGAACTCCGTAGATCGCGGTAGCCGAACCGTTGCGGCAAAGAAGCTTATTGTACAAGTGTTTTCTTTTTGGAGGTACGTACAGTGTTTGCAAAAGTAACCAGGCTGCATGGTTTGCTTCTAGCTCATACAGTGGAGCCCTTACTGCTTCCCTGAAGCTGAAATGGTCGTTAAAGGTAAGGACTGTGGGTCTTCTTACCTTCCAACACCTTTTGATCTTTAGGAAAGCCACAAGGGCTCCAGTAAAAAAGCTAGAAGCAAACCATGCAGCCTGGCTACTTTTGACAAAGACGGTACGTGAACACTTCAGTCAGCAGTTTCTCAAGTTCCGATTCAATTTTTCTTGTTGGATCGCGGTTGATTTTTATATAGGTATCCGCATCTTCAAGGAGCGCAGGGATCGGTCCAAAATGACGGTGGCATTGCCTTTGTCGGCGGGTAGGATGGCTATTTTGGTGTTGGTCTGCAATCGTTTGATGGCTTGCTTTTCTGGAAGCAGTAGGGAGCCTGTCTTCGTCCGTGATAGTTTTCCAGGGGCTCCAATGGCACGCGAACGTGCTTATAAAAGATTATAAGATAATCTGTTTCAGAAAGCGGGAGCGGCCATGTTCTCTTCACAGCTGCCACCAGCAGCAGCAAACACTCCCTCTCTTATGCAGCTCTGGAAAACCACGCCTTTTCGATATTTCTAAACATGTTGAAGCTTGTGGGGTTTAAAATGGGGAGATAAATATGTTTTCCCCGCTTAACTGCGGTCAACACAGTTCAAAACCGCGCGGACCCCACCCCGTGGTCGCGAGCGCTACCGAGCGCACGGCGACCACGGCGGGCCTTGCTCTGCGGGAACAAAGGAACGACACACTGGCTGACACAAACAAGGCATTTATTGCTACAACAATAACGCCAGCTAGCAACAAAATACACTGAGGAATCGAGGACGTCTGACTCACCAGCACGGTTACGAGCGAACGGTCGCCCACGCTAGGGCAAGGGAAAACTCCGAGGCCGGACGGGACAGGTTAGCGGAAGCATGTTCCAACCAGAGGGCGCCCGTCGACGAAGAGCGGAGCCGCGCGCGACACGTCTGTGCGCTTTCCCGATCCCAAGCAAAAGAGGACCGTCTCTCACTCACGCGCGCGCGCGCAGCAAAACGCCATCCGTGGCGCTAGTGTCGCTGCGACGCGAGCGCCCTCCCCTGCTGGTTAAAGTAACACAACTGAGACGGGTGCCTAGCGGGGAAGCTAACCACAGTTGGGGGTGCATTGTGGGAAAGCGAACCACAGGGGACGGGCGCGTCCCCACAACATATCCTTCATAATATACTACTGAGACATTCATGCTAGACTTTAAAGGTCGTGAAGTCGTGTCTGCGGAGAGACCCACACGTTGCCGGCGTACGCTGGCGCTGTTGCGTCCATGGTACCGCCACGCACTCTGTCTTCGATCCTGCAATTCGTCTGAGGGCCTCATCCCAAGCATGTTCACTTGACCGCTCTCGTGGCTTCAGCACTACGGGGGGCAAGCCTCAAGCAAGGCTAGAGTTCGCTTCGCGTGTGGCGTTCGCCAGTGAAGAAGTTGGAACTGCGATTTCTCAAAAGAAAAGCGTTCAGCTTGGAACACAAGCTCCGGCCTGGGTCCACTGCCGCTGCTACCGGACAAGTTCCAGAATAAGCTGGAACTGCGGCTTCCAGAGGCGAGCGTGTGCACGGGACTAGTGCTGCTGCGAGGCTGCGACAGTTCCGGAACGACGGCTACTGTTGACGTTTGAATCTTTT
Source organism: Amblyomma mixtum (assembly GCF_055824585.1). Lineage (NCBI taxonomy): Eukaryota > Metazoa > Arthropoda > Arachnida > Ixodida > Ixodidae > Amblyomma > Amblyomma mixtum. The sequence goes on from NC_143013.1 coordinate 105,774,550, forward strand.
GTTAGTTTCCCCGCAGGGGGGCGTCTGCAGCATGCAGACGTTGGTGAGTGGCGACACCACGGGGTTAACACGAGCATCCGCAGGGACATCCCCGCAGGGGGATGATGGTGAATAATGCGTCACCACGGACCCGAGCATCCGCGCTTAGCCGTGCGTGGCATCGCCGTGTCCAGGGAAAAGGGGATCCTGGTGGTTGAGCCGATGCCGAGCGTTTGGACCCTTAAGGCCCCTCGGCGGAGGCAACACACCACTTTGGCCCCAGCTTCCTGTAGACGGCACCTCCGGCCTGACCCGACCGGGGGAAATCGGCAGTCGCCTTTTCCTGTCCTCCCCTCTATCTTTCACTTTCCTATTTCCTTTCTTACAACTTTCCTGTATCCTCCTCTCTTCTACGTTTTTTCCTCTTTTTCCTGGCGGCGAGGGTTAACCTTGTGTGACCAACTACCCTGAGTTGAGTCATATTGGGTTATAGTTGGGGTGTACAGCTGGCGTGGGCAGGACTTGCTTGTAAGTCCCTGTCCCGTCCCCTTGTTGGGCTCCATGGTGGGTGGCTGGCACCATGACTGAAAAACATTAATTATTTATGGCTCCCCCTTTTTCCAAACCAGATCGCTCTCTCAAAAGAGGGCGGAACGATGCAGATGATTTTTTTCAGAAAAGAAAGCTATCTTTCCCAAAATTTCATGTTGTCCATAGCGAAGCACAAGGAAAACAAGCAAGACTGATATACCCGTTCCTAGTCGCAAAGTGCCTTACAGACACCTTGGGCCTTGGGTACAAGGTATCCAAAATGGCCAGCGGTGACTTACTGCTCGAACTTCGTGACACTGTCCAACACTCTAAACTCTCAAACCTTGCGTCCATTGGGGAAATCCCAGTCTCTGTCACTTCACATCGATCTTTGAACACTGTCCGAGGCGTCATATCTGGAATCGACTTTATCCACCTCTCTGAGAAAAAAATGCTTGAGGGCCTTACTGACCAAGATGTCATAAATGTTCAGCGCATAAAGATCCGGAAGGATAACAAGGAAATAGACACGAAGCACCTGATCCTCACTTTCAATACCAGCACACTGCCTGAAAGCTTTGAAGCTGGTTACCTGAAAATAAATATAAGATTATATATACCCAACCCACGAAGATGTTTCAACTGTCAGAGATTCGGCCATGGCTCACAGAGTTGTCGCGGCCGCAAAACTTGCGCAAAATGCTCGTCAAAGGAACACCAATCTGAAGAATGTGTTGCTACACCGCGGTGTGCAAACTGTGAAGGAGACCATGCTGCCTACTCCAGAGCTTGTCCTTCTTGGAAGAAAGAAAAGGAAATAATTACTCTCAAGACTACGGCAAACATTTCTTTCAAGGAAGCAAGAAGGCGATATGCTCAAACAAACACATTCTCTTTCAGTGCAAAAACAAACTTCGCTGATGTGGTGCGTGGGCGCGGCACACCACACCAGGCTTCGTCACCTGTCCAGGCCACACGCAGTGTGCCTGTGGCGGGGCCACCCGCGCCCCCGTGTGGAGTAGCTAGCGCTATTCCGCAAACCCCAAAGGAGGAAACGCAGACCCCCGGGTCGGCGGGCCTCAAGACCTCTTCCCAAAGGTCGAGGTCAAACTCGAAAATCAACATACCTCCTGCACGGTCGTCCAGCGCCTCCACACAGGCGATAGACACGACCTAGGACAGCTCCGTGCCGCCCACGTCGGACAGTCGGCGGAGCTCCCTGGATCGGTCAAAAAAAGACAGGCCCCGAGTCACGGGGCCATCGACAACTTGATCTACCTTTTCACCCTATAGAAACACAAAATTAGGATGGCTTTCATAATACAATGGAACTGTAGAGGACTTCTAAACAACTACAGTGATATAAAATACATACTAGGAGCGCACGCTCCTGTTGCCTTATGTCTACAAGAGACAAATTTAGGTCCCCAAAAAAATAACTTTCTTAAGAATTATACTGTTTTCCGCCGCGATCGAGAGCAGGCGAGCAGGCTGTCGGGAGGCGTAGCCATCATAGTGAAAAACGGTGTCCCAGCTCGAGAGCTTAAACTAAAAACAATACTCGAAATTGTCGCAGCCACTCTGCTTACATATAAAACCATTACAGTATGCTCTCTATATATTGATCCACACCTTAAGGTAACACTTCATGATTTAGAGGTTCTTGTAGAGCAGCTACCAGAGCCATACCTGGTAGTTGGAGACTTTAATGCGCACTCATGCTTTTGGGGAAGCGAGAAAACTGACGTTAGAGGCCATCTTATTGAGGATTTTATTCTGTGCAGTAGCATCTGTTTACTTAACTCGGGTAAACCCATGTACTGCTCCCCAACCTCAGGGAAAATGAGTGTTTTAGATTTGTCTTTTAGTTCACAGTCTGTTTTTAGCGATTTTAACTGGAGTGTTTTAGACAATCCATACGCAAGCGATCATCTCCCTGTCTTAATAAGTCTCTCATCGTCACCAACAGTCGTTCCCACGAAACCACGGCGTTGGAAGCTACATTTAGCTAACTGGGAATTGTTTAGGAAAATGTCCAATTTGGAGGATATAATTTTAGAAAATCATACCGTAGATGAAATAAATGAAATGGTCACAACATGCATTCTTTCTGCCGCGCACGTATCAATTCCGAAATCCTCAGGAGTGGTCCGCCAGAACCACAAATTGTGGTACACACAAGAATGCAAAGAGGCTAAAAAACAACTAAATAAAGCATGGGGAGTATTTCGCAGATATTCCACACACGAGAACTTTATGATTTTCAAAAAGGCAAGAGCGCAAGCGCGGTATATTCGGCGCAAGGCCTAGAAAACATCATGGCAAGCTTATGCCTCTTCTATAAACAGCTCAACCACATCAAAACAAATGTGGGAGCAGGTGCGAAAACTAAGCGGCAGGTACTCACCCTTCACAATCCCACTTTTAACAACACCTGGTACACAAACAAGTATAGATGAACAGGCTGGCATACTAGGACAACATTTCTCTGACGTTTCAAGCTCTTCACACTACACACAGTCATTCTTAAAACACAAAAACAAAACTGAAAAGCAGAAACTTCCAACGATTGGCAGTACAAATGAAACATACAATACATTATTTACAATTCAGAAGATCCAAAACGTACTGTCCTCCGGTAAACAGACATCACCTGGACCGGATGATGTATATTATGAAATGCTTGCCCACCTGTCCGAAGCTGCAGTAGGGGCACTTTCGCAATTTTTCAACAAAATATGGATGTCCGGAAAGATGCCGAAGGCTTGGAAAAAAGCAGTTATCGTACCGTTCTTAAAACCTGGAAAGCCGTCCACCTCCCCTAATAGTTATAGGCCCATAGCTCTTACAAGTTGTTTAGCAAAATCATTTGAAAGTGTGCTCAACGTCAGGCTAATGTTCATTCTTGAATCACGTGAACTCCTTGACATCCACCAGTGCGGATTTAAAAAAGGATGTTCGACAACTGACCATCTCGTCCGCTTAGAAAACAGTCCGAGAGGCGTTCATACACCAACAACACTGTCTGGCAGTCTTCTTTGACATGGAGAAGGCGTACGATACCACATGGAGATATGGGATTCTACGCGACTTAGCAGATCTTGGCATCCGGGGTAGGATGTTGAACTGCCTGAAGGATTTCCGGTCAGACCGGTCTTTTCAGGTGCGCTTGGGTGCAACCCTTTCAAAGAGCTTTGTCCAGGAGAATGGGGTACCGCAGGGCTGTATCCTAAGTACTACTCTTTTTGTCGTGAAACTGAATTCTATAGCGAAAATAATTCCCAGCTCCATTATGTATTCCGTGTATGTCGACGACCTTCAGATTGCTCGCACGTCCTCCAGCCTTTCAACGTGTGAGAGGCAGGTACAACTCACTTTAAACAAGCTAGCAATCTGGGCCGACAAAAATGGGTTCAAGTTCTCTCCACAGAAAACAGTAGCTGTTGCTTTCTCGCTTAAGAGGCTTGCAGATCAATCCGAACTTACACCTAAATGGAGCCACACTACCGGTAAAACAAGAACATAAATTTTTAGGAATAACATTTGATAAAAAACTTACATTTCTGCCGCACATAAACAACTTGAAAGCAAAGGCCTCCCGTGCAATGAATATCCTTAAAGTACTCTCAAGGAAACACTGGGGATCGGACAGAGCATGCCTCCTTCATATCTACCGTTCTCTAGTGCGCTCATGTCTAGATTATGGGAGTATAGTGTGCGGTTCGGCAAGGCCTTCATACCTAAAAAGATTAGATCCAGTTCATAATCTAGGTATCCGCCTTTCTTGTGGAGCATACAGAATGTCCCCGGTAATGAGCCTTCATGTTGAAGCAAATTAGCCATCACTAGAAGAGAGAAGAAAAGCACTTACATGTGCATACATTCTTGGATTTAGGTCGCGAACAAAACACGTGCGTTATTCAATCGTCAAAACATGCCCGTCTCGAATAATATGTACAAATAAGCCCCAAGAGACCAGGCCTTTGCTAATGCGGTTTGAGGAGATCTGCCGTGAACTTGACTTATCAGAAACATTACCAAAAGTTGCAGAACGTTGCGACGCATTTGCCCATTGGTACAGTTTTCCATCGGTCTGTGATATAAGTCTTACACAGTTAAACAAGAGACAAACTCCACCAGAACACATCATACAAGAGTTCCTTACATTAAAGGAAAAATATGATACCTACACCGCGTTCTACACAGACGGATCGAAAACTACAGGTTATGTTGGAAGTGCAGTAGTGGAAGGGAACTGGGAAAAATAATAAGGCTTCTTCAGTGTGCATCAGTTTTTACAGCCGAGTGCTATGCTGTGTTTCTTGTTACGGAGAAAATAATGAGCAACAACATCGAAAAAATTCAGGGGGCACTTTGACTCTCTAAAGTGGGTAGAGGCGGAAGCGTTTTCCGCACCACCTTCGCTGTTTCTGTGGCACTGGTGGAGCCACATATATTTGAGTACTAATTACTAAGTGATGGCAAATCACTAATTAATTGTTAATTACTGATTACTGCCTGAATGCTAATTAACTGCTAATTAATGACGGCCGCCGCGGTTGCTCAGCGGTTATGGTGCTTGGCTGCTGACCCGAAAGACGCGGGTTCGATCCCGGCCGCGGCGGCTAGAATCTCTTTGGAGGAGAAATTCTAGAGGCCCGTGTACTGTGCGATGTCAGTGCACGTTAAAGAACCCCAGGTGGTCGAAATTTCCGGAGCCCTCCACTACGGCGTCTCTCATAGTCTTAGTCGCTTTGGGACGTTAAACCCCATAAACCAAGCCAAACCAATTAATGACGCTTAAGCTTCGCCTTTAGGAGTGGAACGCGACAGCGTGTTGTAGCGTTGCCCAGGGAGTCCGCGGAACGCCACCACCCGTTCGGCGCGATGCCTTGCCTTTGAACGCTTTTTGAGGAAAGGAAAGGGCGCAGTAATTCTCTGTCATCTCGGTGGACACCTGAACCGCACCGTAGAAGTAGGGAGGAAGTGGGAGTGGAAGAAGAAAGACAAAGATGGCCCGTAATGAAGAAAATGAAAATTGTATTTGAGGAAAGGAAATTACGCAGTAACTGTCTCACACATCTCGGTGGACACCCGTCAAAATTCAGGGGGGCACGGTTGTGGTCGGATACGTCAGATCGGCGACGCTACGCCAGGCTCTGTTCGGGAGCTCTACAGTCCAGCCGCTCCGACGCGAGGCAGCGCATGCGCAGAACGTTCTTCGTTCGAAAACCGGCTGGGAGAGGAGGCGAGTGGCGAAGGAGGTAGAGGGGAGGAGTGGCGTGGGAGGCGCGCGCGGTGCATTCTGGGTGGGCGGCTTCGGCGCGTCTCGGCGCGGCCGGCGCGAAATGCAGCCGGCTGCATTCCGCGCCGGGCGCAGTCAGACCGCGCCGGAAGCCGCGGAACACGCTGGCGATCGGGCGCCGCTGGTCGCGTTTCACCGACGTGACGTCTAAGAGTGGAACGCGACAGCGTCTTGCAACGCTGCCAAGGAGTCCATAGAACGCCATCGCCCATTCGGTTCTACGCCTCGCTAGTCGGTAAATTGGTTTTTGAGGAAAGGAAATGTATCTGTCTCTCATTTGTCGGTGGACACCTAAAGGCCGTTGTACGATCGTTTTTGGGCGGATCCGCCAGCGAGCGAACCGCTCGCTTTCGGCCTTCGCTCGGGCGTGGGGCGGAATGGGTGTTGTACGATCATTTTGGAGCTGGCGGACGAGGCGGATGGTTTAAAGCGTTCCGATTGGCGCGCCCGGGATTGCCGTCTGTCCAATAGCATGCTCCTGTTGGCAACCTAGACGGCGCGAAAACGTGGTCTTTTTTTGCTCCTCGGCGACCGGCACCTAGGCTGAACTTCGGCATAGCCATGGCGTGCCGAAGTTCAGCCGGCAACAGGACGAAGAACTTTGCACACGCAAAGGTGACGCCACGCGGCGAACCACGGAGATGCGAACCGGTTTCAAAGTGAATCGTCTCGTGGGTTGAAGCCTTGATTCCCCGCTGTGCCCGCGCATTGAGCCGCTGCGAAAGAGCTTCCGTACTACTGGGGCACGTGATGGAGGGCGAAGAAACGGGCGCATGTACAGTATGGTAGCACTCAAAATTAAGGCAGGCTGTGACCTGTACATATCCGCGTGAGCGAATTCGGAAGCACATATTTGCGGAATCTGTAACGCGTACCAATCCCACGGATGCCGGGATGGATGCGCGCAATGTCAAGACCGCATACTAGGGGTATTTAAAATGAAGGATGTCAAATTTTCAGAAAGGAATGCTGCGACGGTCATACAATGACAAAGGATAACAATTTAACTGACAAAAGAGATTATGAAGTCTGCATTTATTGGGAGAAGCCCAAAAAACAACTAAGACAGGTGGAAAATGACATTATGGAGGAACATGTACCAGTGAACAGCCTCAAGAGGGAACAGTTATTGATGGATGAACTGAGGGGGCTAATTAGAAGCACTGTCCCCATAATGGGACAGAGGTGTGAAAAGGCCCAGGGAAAGTACCTGAAGGCATTCCTGAGGTTATAATTGAAAAGCAGGATTAATGATAGCCATCATGGGTGACCTGCTGACACTTACTGGGAATTCTTGTATGCAGTGCTGTACAGTTGGATACTAATTACCGCACATGCATTTGAGCATTGATCTTGCATAGTGATGGAAATGGGGCAATAGCTGCTGGGTGGTAACTGGCAAAGGCCAGCATTCTGAAGTAAGAAACAGTACGTGCAGCATGCACTCCATACATGCGTATACACAGTGGTTCCTGCACTCTGTCATTTGTTGCCACAAAATTGTTGCATAGGGTTCTCTGTGCTGCTGAATGATAGCAGTGATGTCGGGTGAATATGACTGTTATTATTTTCAACTGGTAACCGTCTGTGCAATCAAACACATGCTTTTAGTGAGTTTCCATTGTTTGCAGAAGCAAACCGACATCCTGAGTGGAGTACCTTAACACAGACGTTGGCTACCTACCTACAACATAACTGCAAGTAAAAAAATAATGGTGCATTTCATGACAATGGTTTGCTGGATTTGAGGATGGTGACCTTGTGGAACACACATCAAACATCTGAGCAAGATGAAATTGCTGTGACTGAAATTTTATGATTCTGGTTCACATACCGCGTACCTCATGTATAGTAGGATAAAACTTAAAAGAAACAGCAGTTGTTAGCACTCGGTCATGGCCCGAGGCATCCTGTATTACTCCACTAACCAATAACAGTAAACAAAATTAGTTGTTCGATGCTTGACTTTATTAATCTATCCAGGTATCAGAATTCTAGAGCTTATCATTTTTTCTTGTAATAAGCTTCTTATGGTAGTATACAATAAAAGTTTTAACAGCAGACTACTTTTTTTGGCGCGGAAGAATTCTGTGCGGCAGTCCAGATGGCAGAGCTTCACTGCAGACTTAAATTGAATCTGACTATAGTGTTCGGTGATAACATGTTCTGACAGCCAAAAACCAAAACTGAACATTGGTTGTTGACTGAGCTTAGATGCCAATTCAATGCAAACAAAAATATTTGTTGTAGGAATAGATACGCATAGTTAACATGAAACAAAAAGAGACAACCCGCAACAAACACCTCACTGATACTGCCAACTGTCCAAACCGATATCACGAACAGTGTATGCTGGACTGTCCTACACAAGAGGTGACGAAGAGCAGATGCCTCTGTGTGCTCTTAGATAAAAGGGAATAGTACCGAGGCTTAGTCCATGCTACTGCGTCTGACGTCAAGGTGACCTTGACAAGATTGGTTGTTGCATCTGTAGAGAGGGCATCTGCTGCTGTTGATGTGGACTGCTTGTTCACAGCCTTTAACAATGCTCTGTCATAGCACGTTAAAGAACCCCAGGTGGTCGAAATTTCCGGAGCCCTCCACTACGGCGTCTCTCATAGCCTTAGTCGCTTTGGGACGTTAAACCCCATAAACCAAACCAAACCAGATCATTTTTGCCCAGCTTGGTTCTTCAGCTGTGGGAAATCCAGCATCACCTGTATATCATTCTTCTTGTGTCCCTGTTCACTCCCGCCGCACTTCAACTCTATCCACATCATAGTATGTGTGGTCAAATGACATCAAATACGCCACTGTCTCTCATTAAAGAAAAGGTGTATGTGTATGTGTGTATTATGCATGCATGAAAAAATCAGCATATTTTAGCATGTTACCATCAGATATGAATGCATCTATACATGAGGAAATTACAATGTTCCCAACCTTTACTAATATGGAAGATCAGTGTTAACTGCAGGTGTTTACAATATCACAGAAAAATGACGACGCAATAATACTGATTTCTTTTCTGATTTTTTTTCGTCATATTTTTCACACCATTACGAAAATCGAAATAGAAATACCGCTCAGTGGCTTCAAAGCGGATATGGTGCGCATCACTGTACTAAAGTGCACGCTTTTGTTCTGCAGTGACAGTGGGCAGGCCGCTTCCTTTTACCAGTGCTTCCTGAGGTGACATTGCAGTGAACATTGTGCAAACCAGTATGCAGCATAGTAAACAAGTGTGGAAAGTTCTGTTGAGAGCCAATCAATGTTGACATGCACAGAAACAAGGTGGCGTATTGTGCGTACGACCACAAAGCATTCATAACTGTCCCATGAATTTAAAACAAAGTGGTTGCTTCGTATTTCAGAAAAGTATACATGTGCCATCCTCATTAATCCATACATAATTAGATAAGGGAGTAAGTACACTGGCCTAGAGGTTAAGGAAATGCAAGAACCGATTTGGAAAGTTTACATAGCAAATATTGGAGGAGACTAGGATAGAATGCGTTGTATAGTCAAGGGAACGGGAACTGCTTCATATTTTGCAGTTACCTCAAACAAACACAATCATATCAAGCAGAATGCGAAAAAGTTAATTTTCAGAAATAAGAGCTATGATGTCTCAGGACAGAATGAATTGAAAAATAAGCCATTGAAGTATGTGTGGGCCATAGATGCTTAAGTTCTCCAGTAAAGCTCTACAGCAATCTTGAAGGTACGTCCTTTCTGATCAGTAAAAAATAATATGAGAAATTTTAAGGGCAACTATGATTCCCAAAGCAGCAAGCAAAAGAGAGAATCTGTATTTGTTAATCGATATCCGCACCACTTGTTATATATAGAATGATGTCGTACTAGTTACTAATTACCAATTTCTTAGCAAAATATCCTTATTCCACTGCCAGTCTGGGTTGCAAGGAAACGAATTAACTGAGCCATCAGTAGTCATAAGGAAGTTGGAAAGAAACCAAGTTGAAGTCAGGCCGAAGGATGACGAAGAAAAACAGAAAGGCAGTGATGACTTTTGTCTTTTATTGCTATCTCTTTGCTGCAATCTGATGATGAGAGCTTTTAAGCTGAACCAATTGCCCAGTTAATACTACCCTTAGTACATGTGACTATATACAAGTTACATGCATAAGCATACAGATGTAGAATTCTCACTGAGCCACATCATGAAGTCAGTGTGTTGCTCAGCTGAGCAGAACAGACAAGCACAAAGAGAAGCCTGGTCAACAACAGGTGGGTGCACTAATGCATGTTTAGCTTTGCAGTGAGCGAATGTAGGTAGCTAGAGCTAGCTTGCGCAAAGTTAGCCCAAATGCTACTATTGTGTAAATCTGCCCCGATATAGTTTGAAATAAATTATGAACAAAGTTCTCAATGAACACGTTATGCATAAGAGCATTGTACTGGTTTGCCGAGGTGACCGAGTGACTGAGCACTATATCAGATCTATTTGTTTTCATATTTATCACACCTCAATGGTCCTAAATGACGTTACTTTAGTAGCGAGCTTTAAAATGGTGTGCCAGGTAGGAGCTCAGTGAGTTCGTAATTTATAGCATGATTTCTGTAGTAACCACTTCGCAGGACAGTAAGATACACAGCCTTGTGGGATGCAAGACCGTTACAGCCTTCTGTGGCACGAACAAAAACGAATCTTGAAATTCAGTGGCATATGAGCTAAACGAGGCACAAGAGTGTTAGTGCACCTAGTGCACGAGAGACTACAAGTTGGGACTGATTAGTTGGGGACGTGTTGGTAAGGAGCAAAAAAAACCTGCATAAGATGAAGACATTCAAATATGCACTTTTGGTGCTGTCATACTGGACCTTCAAAAATGGCCTGAGAAAACAAAACAAGCGGCTCAGGACTGAACTAATTCAAGGATTCTAGTTAAGTTAGATTTGTGCCATGTGCCATTAGAATACCCAAGTTGATGACACACAGGGGAATTGAATGCAAGTAACTTGGAAGACGGTGATACTAACAACACGTCATGGTGTAAATATCCTAGGTTGTGGGTGGGTGTATGAGGATTATTAGGTATTTGAACCAGTATACAGTGAATATACCTTTATCGGGAGGCCTTATAAGTTGGCAAAATGTAATGCTGACAATAAAAAACAATATTACTGCATTCTTAGTAACATTAGCAAACAGGACAATCCAGGGCATGCTAATTGTTGTTTTGAACAACTGAAATGCTGGTATTGATTGCAATATGGCACACACCATATGGCTGTCAGTGAAGGCATATGACAAAACACTGAAGGGACGGTAATAATGCAAGTAATGAAAAGCTGAGGCCCAAAGGAGTGCCTTGGCGGACGTCCGAGATTGCAGGAAAAGGCAAGATACATAAGAATTGGCAAGGGAAATTTGCCGAAGGCTGGCTGTTTAAGCTTGGATCCAGTTTAGAGCTATTGGATGCAAGTTAAAGCACGAGAAAACCAGCCTCACATAAATAGGGGAAATGCATGCTTTTTCAAAGCAAAGAACAAAAGCATCATAGGGGGATGTTGCAGTCACGGTGCATGTCGTGAAGAACAAGAAAAAGTTGGCTATTGCAGAAATGTCTTCTGAAAGCTTGCCGATTTGAATCAAACAACTTAATGGGCAAAAACAATCTAGCAGGGTCAAGAGTATGAAATGTGTTTGGTGATTTGCAGCACATGCCAATAGCACAAATAGGGCCATAGGTGCTGGGTGATGAAGGATTATAAACAGAGGGGCCAGGCTATAATAAGGCAGGAAGCTATCTGTACAGCATGCACTAGATATGCCTATACAACCTACTTCCTCTCCCGTTGTTGCTTTCTGTAAATTTCACAGAACTTGATCATAGCGTACTGTGGGGTGCACCGGTGGCAAGTTGGCATGTCGAAACTGTGCTAAGGGACGACGACAGAGCAAGAATTGCTACCCTGTGCAGTGATGTTGTTACCATCGTCTTTGTTCCTAGCGTAGCTTTACCAGCTCCACAGGGCTTATTTTGCAGTCTGCAAGTAGTCATGTCTGTAGCAAGCAGTCACAGGCAAATGAAGGTGGTAGCAGACAGACATATGCAAGTGCATCGACGAGATCTTCTCAAAGCTTTAAGAATGGCTTGTTAAACAAAGTGCTGCGGCTGACCCAGGAAGCACCGCTGAACAACCACTTAACACCAATAAGGCCGATTTCGCAAGCAGCTCTGCAACAATAGCATTGCGAACACATCCAGTTTCGTACCACTGATCCCCGGATCGAAAAGGACCATGAGCAAAATCAACAACAGACACTGTCATTGCCTATGAGGTGCTTCAAGACCACTGTATTTTTCTGATTGCAGTGGAAACCAACATCCCACTTGAACTGAATACTGCCAAGAATTTGTCAATATTGACTTAACACTGCTATGCAAAAAGAGAAAAAAAGCAATGGCAAAGGTTTTCTCAATATTTTTTCTTTTTCATCAAGACTCGTTATGCTCAACTTGCTCTGTGGTCAGTTTTGATTGCATAAGCTGCTGCCACACTTTTTTTTTTCTGCGCTACATCAATTGAAATGCTCATGAAAAACAGACTTATGAGTTGGCACATATTAGAGATTTGTACACTGTCAATCAGTCGTGATTCAAAAGCGGCAATGATTCTTGTTTCCATGTTGTTACAACCTAAACCGAAATGGCTAGCGGAAGTGTTCAGTCACCCATTCATCACGCCGATATGTTTATTGCAGGCAAATGTGCGCACAGCCGGCAGGAAATAAAAATAAATGACGCTCCCGAAGATACATTTGCACTGCACCGATGTTTTAACACAGGTTACACAGTTTCTCCGGCGAGTCGTAACCCGAGCACCCATCATCACAAAACGTACTGAATGGAGCACCAAAGCGCAGAGGATGGCGACATCGCTGTTGTCGCCGCAAAACAGTCCTACGGCCGTGCAGCCAAGCTCGCGTCGCGTCACGTCGCACACACGGCAATTCTCAAGCACAGTGCCAACACGAATCGCGAACAAAATGGTAACGAATGCGTAGCCAGCAACAACGTCGTGTGCACGCTTCGGTCGCGATCACTGCAACCATCGCAACGAATGCGACTAGCTGCACAACGCCACGTTCATTTCAGCATTCGGAAAGCACGGCGTGCGTAGTGAGCTCTCGAAGGTGCACATTTCACTGCCTTGACGTAAAAGCACTCGCTTCGATCGCAATCACTTTCACTACGCGGACACTAGTCACTGTGCTAGGCAGCTCATGCACGCACAGAAGTTCACCGTGAGCAGCTTTTGCTCGCCGCTGTGCGTGATGATCCTCGCAGGAATTAGGAACGCTTGCAGCAACCACAAACAGCTCCATATAAACACTTCGTGACACCGCCAACGCGTAGGTCTTGCGTCTGTTTGAAGAGGCGCTCTGTCAACTACATCAGCGTCGATTTCAACTCGGGAAACTGTCGCTGCTCGCCGCTGCTGCACGCGGAGAAGTTCGCAGTCGCTCTGAACACTCGTAATATCAACATGTGGTCAATATAGTATGCCTCGCGGCATAGGTGCCATCTCTACAGCCACGACCTATGCCTCGCTCCCCAGTTCAGTCGACGGACGGCCATCTTGCCCGTGATCTTGCCCCGGCAGGAGCGGATGCCTACGTCACGTAAAAAGCAGCCAATCGCTGCAATTCGGTCGCCGGGCGGTTCGCTCGTCCGCCCCAAAGTTGAAATTCACCAACTTTCCTTTCGCCTGCCGAACGGGGCGAATGCCTATTGTCTGGTCGTTCGGTCCGCCAGTCCGCCTGCCTGGCGGATCCGCTTAAAAGCGATCGTACAACGGCCTTAAACCTCGCCGGAAGGGAATGGAGGAGGATGAGAGTGAGTGAAGACACCGTATTCACTATATAGACGCGCCTTTGTTCATTCCAAACCATCGAGCTGTCATGGCGGAGCGGATAGCGTGCTCGTCTCTCACGCCGAAGACCGGGGTTCGATTCCTGAGCTCGACCAATTTCTTAATCGCTTTTATTTATTTATATGGCCTGACTAGTAAAGCTAATTAGGCTAATTGGGTAATTAAGCAATTAACTAAGCTCAGTCCCACTTGGAGCATCACTATATACGATCCCTTCAATTGGTTGTATGGTTACTAGCCAAAGTGCAATTGGCCCCGTTTGAAATTCGCGCACTGTGACGTCACGACTGTTTACACCAATTGAAAAGCGTGACATTTTCTGTCGACAACTGCTGCTTACAACGATGAGACATTAAAGGCTTCCGCCTTAAAACAGTATTATCTACACAGACTCCCTCAGTGTACTGAAAGCACTACAGTCCAGAGATGCAGTCATGCCATCAATAGGTAAGGTCTTACACAACATAACAAGGATCGGAACACAAGGGCATAACATAAAATTATGTTGGGTTCCAAGCCATGTTGGAATTGATGGTAACGAGAGAGCGGACGCATGCGCTGCTCAAGCCCACAACAAGGAAATACAGAAAATAAGCATGCCACGTAATGATTGCATGAAGGTAGTTCAGAGCAGACTGAGGAACAAATGGCAGAGCACATGGAATAGTCAGATAAATAACAAGCTACACTTAATAAAGCCAATATTAGGAGAATGGAAATCATGCACACATCAGGAACGCTTTTTTGAAGTTATTTTATGTCGTTTACGTATTGGACACACGCACCTTACCCACAACTTCCTACTAACAAAACAAGAGAAACCTACCTGTGAAAAATGCGGAGATGAACTCACAGTAACTCATATTTTAATCTCATGCAGAGAACTTTAAACACTCAGAAACAAGTTTTTTACCCCTCCCTTTTCATCCGTCATTGATTTTAGGTGAAGAAGCTCTTATTGATAAGTCAAGTGTTTTTAACGTTTTAAAAGAAGCCAATGTACAAGAAAAACTCTAAATTTCTACCCTGTGCTTTACAATTTATTGATGCACCTCAGCCACCCTCCCGTCGCGAGAAGACGGCTGAGGTCACTATTACATCAGTTGGGGACCTCGAGCTCCTTGCACAGCCAAGGATGGCTGCTGAGGTTGCCAATCCTTTTTAAAGCATTTACCATAAGTCTCTTCTAAAATTTTGTCATATTTTTACTAGGTTGCACGAATTAACTTTTTAGGCCCTTTACACCACCGTTCATTTAGACTTTTGTATAACATCTATCTAGAAGAATTTTCTATACCCGGAGCTTGGCACATGATAGCCTTAGTCGCTTATGCGCCAATAAACTCAACTCAACTCGCTTTTGTTAGCTGTTTTTAGTATAACGGAACGTATTAGCATAGACGGGTACCAGTTTACCGGACGCCTGCTGCGCACGCGCAGTCGCCCGCCTGGCCCCATTCACTTGACTGCGCGTGCGCAGGAGGTGTCCGGTAAACTGATACACGTCTATGCTAATACGTCTTCGGTAAAGACCTCTGAGAAACCTGTGCCGGGAGCCCACTACGGCTGACCGGCGTAACGAAGTTTTATTTACATGCTATTATATGGGCCCTGATCCCGAACGAATTTGACTAATACATTATACCGGAATGCCAGAGTACGCCGAAGGGGCACTCATGGTAGATGCGCATAAAAACTCGTCACTGCTGTCGACGTCCTGAGCCGAGCTGTTTGCGAAACACGAGCCTCCTGTGCCGCTCGTCGGACTCCCGTTTTACAGACATAAGACGCATAACAGGTGTTGTTATGGGGAGGGGACTGAACAGGGGGTGGGGTGGGTGGGAAGGATGTGTATAGCGCCGAATGCAGTTTAGGCGCCGCCGAAACTTTTCCGGAAGCTTCGCAAGACGAGACGCACGGCGCGCGCCACCGACAAATGGGTGCGCCATAGTTTCCTTGGGAGTCCGACAGGCGTCCGGATCTAGCAGAGAATAGCGCTATGTAGCAGAGCTTGCTCCAGACGTGTTCGGCTCGCGGTGTCTCCGTTTCTCGCATGATTTCGGTGGCGCTAGCAGCGAGCAGTAGCTCGTGGCCCATTCCCTTAGAGCTTGAACAATCAGGTCGTGTCTCCCATTTCCCTTGCACTTGAAGACGCTTGGAAATCAGCGAAAGGTGAGCCACAACGACGCCGATATTCTTGAGTGTGCTTAGGTATACAGCTCAGCAGTTTATAAACAGTAACCCATATGAATGTTGTCAGCCAGCAGATTCTCAGTACCTTGGTGTACAGCTTAGCAGAAACGACGGCATAACGTTACAGCAGTTTGTTGTGAACTGCATTGAATCATGATGTCCTCTCTTATAGCTCCTGTCTTACTGCACCTCAGCGATGACTCGTATATGCATTATGAAGTGGCCTGGGCGTCCCAGTTGCCACGGATAGACGCAGGTCGCGTTGTAGTGTTCTCATTAGTTTTGTGCCCTTTTGCGAGTTTACGCTATATGACGAAACAGTTGCGTCAGGTACTGTGTTAAAAAGAATGCGTAAACTATGTCGCGATTGCTCGGTGCTTGTGTTGGCGTGCGGCTGTTTAGCACTATTTTGCAAATTCGATCCCGGCCGTGGCGGTCGCGTTTCGGTGGAACACCAATACAAAAATGATCACTTACCGAGAGCGTCGGTATTTTATTATTTATTCTGCTTTTATTGTTTTTATGCCAGTGTATTTATAATCTTGCTCCTTTGTGAAACCGAGCCAGCGCGATGGCTGAGTGGTTATGGTGCTCGGCAGCTGACCCGAAAGACGCAGGTTCGATCCCGGCCGCGACGGTCGAATTTCGATGGAGGCGAAAATTCTGAAGGCCCGTGTACTGTGCGATGTCAGTTGAACCCCAGGTAGTCGAATTTTCTGGAGCCCTTAAATATGGCGTCTCTCATAGCCTGAGTCGCTTCCGGACGCTCCCCATAAACTAACGAAATCCTTTGTGAAATGCTAACTGACCCTTAGGGTCTCAATAAATAAATAAACATATTAATTCATAACTAAAACGTACATAGCTTCGCGAAAGCTGCTCTCAAAGGCGGTGAGGAGCCTGTTTGCATACTCGAGGTAATAATGCGTGCACATCCAGTGCATGCATTATAGACAAGCTCTCATGGCAAAGTAGGATACAACTTAAAAAAAAAAAAACAGCACTCTGTAGCACTGGGCCGCGGTCCACGGCGTCCTGTATTACTCCGCTGGCCAATCGCAACAGTAAATGACATCGGCTGTTTAATGTCTGAATATGTCAAACAATTCACGTATCAAAATTCTAGAGCTCAAAATTCCTAGTTCCTCCAGTAGGTGTTGCCTCCCTGTCTCGTCATCGCAAGTCTGTCCAGTTGTGTGCTTCTTTGCGCTTTTCGTAGCCCTTTAAGTGCGTTCGATACTCCCAAGGCCATCCATCAGCTTCTCTTTCGCTGCTGACTGCGGAAGCTTGAGCGGCGTTTGGTACGCTTTGCATAGGATTGTGTCGATTATTTGCTAGAGCTCCTGCCATTTAGAGCTTGTCAAATCGTTCGTGAGATGTTTCGAGTTTTGTGGGTGTTACATCAAATCTTCAACTGAATTTTGTCTGTCGTACTGCTTTTCCAGCCTTCTGCATTGTTTCCATGCAATAGAATGGCATACCTAGTCGTCTGATGATTTCACTACAAAAATTCTGCAGCTGTCGCACAGCTCCGTGACACATCGGGAGAAGTTACTCAAAAACAGCGCTATGAGCAGGCGTTCTTTATAGGTTGTCACCTTTATCACCAGCCTGACTACGCCCACTGCATTACAAAGGGCTCTCTCAATCTCTCCAATTGCCCTGTCCTGTGCGGCCATCTTATCCCCGCACCCACTTTTCGCCACCCATGCGCTGGACAAAGATATCGCAGTTACCGTAGACACCAGAGGAGAACACGAGGTGGTACCAAACGTACACAAAGCTCCGGCGACGTATGCCGTAAAGCTCCCTACTTTAAGGGCTACGCCATTGCACGAAGACACTTCACCCTCAACTTGCACCTGCCGTTCTGGACTGTGGTTTGGAAATTTTCTGGCCATTACTTGTGTAGTAAGATACATTTTAGCAAGACGTCCAACTGGGCTAGTTGGTAAAGATTCATGGTGACAACACAGCGCAAAAAGACGAGGAACAAGAGTAAGAAAGACACAGGACAGGCGCTGACTCGCAACTAAAGGCAAAACCTTCTTATATGAAGGAAACAGGCAGAAAGATACACCACAAAACACACAAAAACCAAAACTAAGAACTAAAAAACTAAAAACACCCTTGAAAATGCGCACGACAGTCAAGCGTTATGAACAAATTCCATCTCCTTATCAATTAAGGAAACTGATGGTTTGCTGACGCAATTTTGCTTGTTATTTTCGATGTGGAAACCCTCAACCACTTCCCGTCTAGTCTGATCATTGTGCCTGTACAGCACTCATGCGCGATGAAACAAAGCAGTGCACTTTTTCTTCTTCTTTTTCATCTCTTCCCATCCTAGACAATGTTTGACCAGATGCATATGTTTTCAAGATACCTACAAGATACAAGACAAGAAACATTAGTTTTCATCATCAAGAATTCTGAAAATTTTTAGTGCCAGCGGAATTTTAACATCGGAGTGCAGTTAAAGACTAACTTTGTCGTCTAGTTCAACCGGGCCTTGTTGGCGGCGTTTTTTATCATCTCTTTGCCGAACAAGTGAATGGCACCGCCTCTTGCGACGCCTCTTCGTGTTGGAGTTGTGTCGTCTGCGGAAGGATGGCGCGGTGGGCGACGATACCGATACTATCGCAGCGACTCTCGTGTCCACATGGCTATCAAGGCCGCACTGCGGCTTCCATATCCGAGAAAGCGCGCGGCCGGAAGGCGCAGCTCTTGCAGCGCAGGTGGCGGGAAGTGAACTGTGTCCCGTTGGGAGGATTGACGTCATGCTAACATCTCCGTTGTTTGTTGCAGCCGTTAGAGTGTTTCAAGATACGCTCTGAACCTCACTTCGCAACACCCTCTCTTATTTTGACGGAAAGCAGCTGTATATACCGGGTGTTTCAGCGAACACTTTGAAAAATTTTCAAAAATAGTTTTGAGGCATAAATATCGCTTTTGTGGCATAGTATTACCAGTGCTTGCAGGTACCCGAAAACCGGTGAATCGTGTTAAGTACTAAGCTGGTTGACTAATTTTTAATAATGAATTTTTAACAAGTAGAGTTATACGGTAATTAGAGATTTGTAGCCCGTCATTAGTAATAGCCATGTCAGTTTTTCGAATTTCGAAAATGCGATTACCCTCGCCGCTGTGGGTCGACAAAATTTGGCAGCATCGTGTGAAAATAAATGTGCTTTCGAAAGCATGCAGGCAAAGAAACCTCTCCAGTGCACGTAACAAGTCGAAAAAGCCAAATTTATTCCAGCCACAGCGCCAAGGGTAATCGAGTTTTCGAATTTCTAAAAAATTATATGGCTATTGCTAAGGACCGCTTACATATCTATAATTGCAAAAGTCGCCTAACTCTGCTAGTTAAAAATTTAAGTATTAAAAATCAGTGAACGAGCTTGGTACTTAATACGATTCACTAGTTTTCTGGTGCCCGCCAACATTGCTAATACTATGCCGCAGAAGCCATATTTGTACCGCAAAAAGCCTGTTTTTGAAAATTTTTTAAAGTGTTCGCTGAAACACTCGTTATTTTCCAGCATCGTTTCTTTTTTTTCATTCTCTAACAAAACAACAGATTACGTTCCTGGGCGCCACTTCGCGTGTTTAAAGATTCTAGACAGCCAAAGCTTCAAGGCATCACGAGGTATGCTGCATCAGCTGCATTTTCGTTACAGCAATTTTTGTTAAGGAAAGGCATGCGAAACCTGGGTGAACCTGGCTGAAGTTGGCAGTCATTCCTGTCACCTGTTTTGGTTTAGGTTATGGGGCTTAACGTCCCGAAAGGACTCAAGCTTTGAGAGGCTCCTATTTCTGTCATCTGTAAAGTCGTACACAGACGCACATAAAGTGTACAACAGACTTAGAGCACTGAAAGTGCATAGTGCTCATGAAATTCCTCTTCTAAGCACTGCTAGTGATGCACTGGTGCGCCAAGCACTTGCTATAGGCCATCTTCAATATATTATCAACAGAGCGCATTATGCAGATTCCTGCAAGAGACATAAGCTAGCTGAAGAGCGGAAGCATATCCGTGATAAAAGGCCATCCACCGAAGGGTACAGTAGCTCATCACTATGGAAGAATTGAACGCGACATTGGGGACCTATAATAACCCAGCAGCGGGCCAAACGGGATTACATACGGCATGCAGAAACACTTACATTAAAGCACCCTTGAAACCGTCCTTCTATTTAACAAAATATGGTCCTCTGCGAGCCTACCCAAAGCTTGGAAAGAGGCTATCACCATCCCCGTACTAAAACAAGGAAGGGAAGGCCGATTGCGTGAACTAGCTCCTTGTGAAAGGTCTTCGAAAAACGATACATCGCCACCTCGTGTATTAAAATGTGTGAGCATTGGAGAGGACATGTCGCAGAGAAAGTGAAGGAAGAGAGTGAAGCACTAGGAGTGAAGCCCTGGGATCTGAGCAGCGTAGCAGGTGGCAGCTAATTTAATGAATAGCCGCAAGAGGTTGCCAGAAAAAGCAACCTGGGTCGCGCATGTCCCACCGGTGCCAGCACCTGCCATCTCAGGGCAGTGGCGCATCGCTTAACCGCTGCACCACTGCACCAAGAGTGGTATGAGGACTGCCAGGGATTTATTAAAATAAAGTAGAGAATGAACGATGTCGAGGCGTTCATTTATTTATTTATTTATTTATTATTACCCTCAGGGTATAAACATTAAAGAGGGGAGTGGGTTTTAATCAATAAACAAACAAAAAATATGCACAGCAACAAGAACATACAAGTAATACTGTAAGTGGCAGTTAAGTTTGGTTAAGAAATGATCTAAACAAAGTCCCATAACACTTAATTAATATAACACAATGAAATTCGCGATAACGTTTGAGTGTACACAGTGGTGAAATTAAATAATATATGAACACACAGGAAGAGAGGTTTTAAAAGAGGCGTTAAATGGACGTGATGAGAACGAAGACGCCAAAAAACAGGAAATGAAAGAAATTAAAAAGAAATCAGTCTTTGATCAATGAGCGTACTTCGTGACGGAGACCGCTCACTCATTTCCGTCGCGTCGCCCAAGCGAGCACCATTGAGTTTTTTCTTTAATTTAATGGCTTTCTTGACCAACGTCAAGCTGTATTCAGGTCTGGCCGGTCGACAACTGACCAACCTGCAGCTTTGAATCGTACGATAAAGATGCCATCATGCATAAACAACAGTGCCTTTGTTTATTGTTCGACCTGGAAAAAGCCTATGACACGACCTGGTGTTATGGCATTTTAACTGATCTGTACATGAATTAGAGAAAAAATAGCGCAAACCAAGCACACCACGAGAAAGGAACGACGACAAGACACAAGCGCTTGTGTCTCGTCGTCGTTCCTTTCTCGTGGTGTGCTTGGTTGGCGCTATTTTTCTCTAATTCATGTATGCACCAACTAGCCCAAAAAGAGGTGTTAATGATCTGTACACTTCAGGAGTCTTGGGAGTCTCGGAGAGAATGCTGAATATTATAGAAAGTTATCTTCCTGAACATACCTTCATGGTTCGCGCTGGAAACGCCCTGGAATACCTCTTGTAAACAGGCGGTGAATAGCATTGGCGAGATCATGTCTCCCTGCCTCACACCTTTCCTTATTGGAATTTTATTGCTGACTTCGTGGAGGAGTATGGTAGCTGTGCAATCGTTATAAATATCTTGCAATATTTCCAATATATAACACTATTCTACACCCTCATTCCGCAATGCCTGCATGACTGCTGAGATTTGCACTGTGTCAAATGCTTTCTCGTAATCAATGAGCGCAATATATAGGGGCTGGTTATATTCTACGCATTTCTCTATCAACTGATTGATAGCGTGAATAGGGTCTACTGTCGAGTGTCCTTTACGAAAGCCTGCCTGATCATTTAGCTCATTGAAGTCTAGGGTTGTCCTGACCCTATTAGCGATTACCTTAATCATTACCTTGTAGGCAACTGACAGTAAACTAATCGGTTTGTAATTCTTCAAGTCCTTGACGTCTGCTTTCTTCTGAATTAATATAATGTTAGCGTTCTTCCAAGCTCCTGCTATGCTGGAGGACACAAGACACTGCGTATACAGGGTGGATAGTTTTTCTAGCACTATCTCTCCTGCTTCCTTGAACAAATCTGCTGTTATCTGATTCTCACCAGCTGATTTCCCTCTTTGCATTGCTCTTAAGGCTTTCTTTACTTCGTCCTTCGTTACTGGCGGGATTCCCACTGATCTGCTCGATTGCTTCTCTCAGTAGCCTTCTGATTACACTCGCTGTTGTATAGATTTGTGTAGAACACTTCGGCTACATTAACTATCTTATCCATATTGCTAATGACATTGCCCTCTTTGTCTCTTAGCGCATACATGATACATCTGGTTTTTACCGATGCCTAGTTCTCTCTTCACTGCTTTTAGGCTACCTCCGTTCTTTAGTGCATGCTCGATTTCCCCCATGTTAAACTTTCTTATGTCGGCTACCTTGCGCTTACTTATTAACTTCGATAGCTCTGCTAGTTCTATTTTGTCTGTGGAGTTCGACGTCCTCATGCTTTGGCGTTTCTTAATCAGACCTTCAGTTTACTGAGATAGTTTGCCGGTATCCTGTGGAACTATCCTACCGCCTACTTCTGCGGCACACTCCGTAACGATAGCTGTGAGATTATCGTTCATTATTTCAATATTACGGTCGGTTTCTTCAGTTAAGGCGGAAAATCTGTTCTGCAGAGGAATCCTGAATTCCTCTACTTTCCCTCTTAACGGTAACTCGTTAATAGCCTTCCGCTTCACTAGTTTCCTCCGTTCCCTCTTTAAATCTAAGCTAATACGAGACCTTATCATCCTGTGGTCGCTACAACGGACATTTCCGAGGACCTCCACATCATCTACGATGACAGGGTGCGCGCACAGTATGAAATCTATTTCATTTTTAGTCTCACCATTGGGGCTTTTCCACGTCCACTTCCTGTTGGCTCGTTTGCGGAAGAAGGCATTAATGACCCGTAGTTTTTTTCTATCTGCGAACTCTACTGATAACTCTCCCCTGATATTCCTAGAACCTATGCCATAGTCGCCTACCGCCTGATCTCCAGCCTGCTTCTTGCCTACCCTTGCATTGAACTCACCCATCAGTACAGTGTACTGCAATTTGGTCTTGGTCGTTGCCGATTCCACATCTTTATAAAAGCATTCAACAACCTGGTCATCATGGCTGGATGTAGGCGCGTAGGCCTGCACCACCTTCAGCTTGTACCTCTTATTAAGCCTAATTACGATAGCTGCCACCCACTGTATAATACTACAAAACTCCTCTATGTTGCCAGCTATATACTGATTGATGAGGAATCCCACACCTAGTTTTCGTTTGTCTTCTAATCTACGATACACAGTACGTGCCCGCCCTCGAAGAATGCATACGCCTCATTTGTCCTCCTAGCCTCACTAAGCTCTATGACATCCCATTTAATACCGGCTAATTCCTCCAATAGCACTGCTGAGCTAGCCTCACTGGATAAGGTTCCAGCGCTAAACGTTGCCAGGGTCAGTTTCCAATGGCGGCCTCTCCGGACATGGGCTGTCACTAGCAATAAAGCAGCACTTCATGTCCTTGATGGCAAAATACAGATGCTCTGAGTATTATACTGATGGCCCTAAGTAATGTGCAGCCGCATGTGCAGCACTCGACCCTCAGTTTTCTTAAACAAAAACAATGAACAAACATACAAGCTGCTGGCGATAAGACACATCTTAAAAAGGAAGAAGCGAACTCCATCATATACATAGACTCCCTCAGTGCGGTAACTGCGCTGTAATCTGGTAGAAATGCCTGATGTCAGCGCCTCACTTAAAATTACACTGTGATGGGTACCTGTACCAGGACCCAGCAGTATAACCGTCAGTCATGCAGCGGGTCGACTTTCTGTGTCAGCGGCTCTCCGTAATTCTCTTGACGTAGAAATATACCATGCGAGGGCCTCAGGCCACACATTAGAAACATTCCGTCGGCAATTGCGAGACGAATGGAATGCAGCAAGCGAAAACAAACTGCGCGCAACAAAAGCCAATAATCTACTCGCGTATGAGAGGCTAGAACCGGAAACGAGACGCCAGTTTCCAGAACTCTTCAGTAATCAATACCTCCACACTCGTTCCTTTTTCTCTATGGCTACACAATTTTCTTACTAAAAATAATCTTGAAGTTTTTCGATAAAGTAGGTTTCTTTGTATTTTCGTTGATCTCAGCCTTTTATCACGTTTGAGGGCATACCGGAGTTTTTCATCACGCATGTAAAAGGGACTTCACATCTCTTGTCCGGGCAAGGACTTTTGCAGATGCCGCATGTCTTAATAAAGAGCATACATTTAGCCTTTTAAGAATTCTGTCTATATACCGCCCTTATACACTTCTGTTGAATTTTATGCCCTATAGACTAATGCTATCCTTATGTGCGTTTTACAAATATCATATTGTGTAGAGCTTATCAAACTGAGTCGTCCTCCTCTAATTCAAGTATGCACCAGCTAGCCCAAAAAAAGGTGTTAAACCAACCTCATGTTTGGCGTTGTTTGGCCACAGCTGCTCTTGCCCCATAAATATCCAGCACCATTATCATATATTGCCTGCTTTTTATCCTGGGAAAGCCAAGCAGTTTCTGTTCCCAACGGGTGGATCGTCAGAGAATATTGACTGTACAACTTTCCTTAAGCATTTTTTACGCTACATTACCACCTAGCTGAGTTGAACTGAATAATTACTTTCAGCAGCCTATCTTAGCAAAAATAAAATCGTTTGCATCATGCTGCTCACGCCCTATGCTATACCTTTACGCTTTGCAATTTGAATGGGGATCCCAGGCTCGTTTACACGGCTTTCGCTTTGTTCATTTCAATTAAAATGACACTCAGCTGTCTTGTTTTAAGCCATCTCACGTTTTAACCAACGCAGATCATGGAGTCCGACATCAGTGGAGAGACCAGTGACAGTGACGATGTCCCGGGGCCAAGCTTCTCACTGCCTAAGATGGAAGAAGTCAGAGATGGTGATTATATTAAGATCCAGGCGGCGTTACCTTCATAACAATTATGTTAGTTCTCGCTCTATTTGCCAGCCATAGTGAAATAATAGTGCATGTCCTAGTATTGCCCTAGAAGGTCAGTGTCCTCAGAAGTCCGTCACATTACGCGCCTTTCCGGGATTAGAAACGCACCATCTTCAACAGTCTCCTCTTAGTACCATAGCACACTAGTCGCAAATCACAGCGAAGGCAAACAGGAGCCCGCTTCTAAGAATTTTTTTTTTATTTCTGCAGCTCTTCGCGGTGCCAGGCTTCTACTGGAACGAGAAAAACAAGAAAGAATTCAGCTTATAGGGGTAAGTTTTTTCTTCATTTGACGCAACCTGTCTGACACTAATAACTAACAATAATACACTAATGCTCAGGAAACAGCATGCATCGTCCTGAAACCATGCATCGTCCTGAAAATGAGATTAGATGTGCAGATTTTATTTAGTGTTAGCGACGACTGCATTTCAGTCATAAAAGTGTCTGTATGTGATGGCACATAAAGGCGTACGTAATTTTGTTCAGATATATGTGCTTGATATTTCGCACAATTCCACCACACAATATTTATGCTCATTGAAGAAGCTGCCTCTCTTGTTGCATAAACAAAAAATTCAGACAAGAGGACTTTTAAGGGCCCGAAAAAGACTAAAACACTGGTGACTGAAGTATCTCGCTAAGAACTCTTAGTTTCTTCAAAGAAAAAAAAATTACTGAGATTTAAACTGCGTACCGCGGACAGCGGCAGACATTCTGTTCAAAGACCGCAGAGCACGCTCGTTTTTATCGCCGCCGCTGAATCATTCAGTTATTTGCAGGCGCAAGTCAGACCAATTGAGAGTTTCTTTTTGAAGCTTTTTCGCTGTCTTCCTGACTGCCTTCACCACTGCGTGACAATATCGACGATACATTGCAAGCCAGCAAGACTCCACCACCACCGCTGTTGTTTGTGTTACACATTATACTAATATGCTCCCTTAAAGCCTTCTGCAAACATCATTAAAGCCTGATGTCCACAGTCTTAACGCACTCTGCAACTGCCAGGTTGCAATAAGCGTGGCTCGAGCACACAATGGGGCAGTGGGTGAGAATGGGGGAACGTGAATAGTTGACAGCTAAGAGACTCTGAAAATGATTGGGCAGAGCCATGCTGGTGTGCTGGTGTTGTCTTGTGGGAGCTGTGAGCTGTTCTCCTTTGTGCTGACATATAATCCGTGTGTGACGAAGAGCGCCGTGAATAATGTCTGTTTTGCCCTCGCCGGGATCATATTGCTACATATGTGCAACTTCATGGAAACTTCATATGTTTTCTTCGCTCCGTATGTATTGCAGTGTTGTTGCAGGCACAATTTTCTAATGATTTTACCAGAAGGTTCCATTTGTGTGTCGGCCTCTAACTGAAATGTGCAAGCTAAGGATTGTGCTTGTATCTGCATGCTTGAAGGTTTCTTCTTGAGCATTTTTTTTACAGTTTTAGTAGGACGCAGAAGCGCTCCTTTTGTATGTTGTTCGTACAGCGCCCAGTTGACGGCCGGGTCCCTTGTGCTTTTGCGCACTTTTGTATGTTGTGTGTACGGCAAGCGTCCCCCCCAACATTCTTGACAGGGAGTTGTTAAGTTAGAAGCCTACAGCGCCGGCGGCTCCTTTCCCCTCTTTCCCCCATTTCGCCTGTAACTGCCATGTCCATTGGAAGTCTGGAAGGGTTAAGAATGATAACAGCGCGTCGCGCGCTTCGGACGCTGTCCAATGCCGCGGGAAATGGGGAGCGAGACCGCGAACAGCCTTGTCAGGGTCGCAAAGGGTCGGCGACCGTTTCCCATTGAAAAGAGATGAGCTCTCAAGTAGGGGGGGGGGGGTCAATAAGGTCGGCGACTTCCGAAACCACCCGTCTGTCCAGCTAAGCGGTGGAGGTCTGCTCTACTGGCGCCTCGATAGGTTGCAGGTGTATCGAGATACACATGTGAAACCGCGTGTCCTGCATGTTCCAGGAAATGTGCGCGGTCCGCTGAGTCGGGCTCTGGCGAACCCTGGGCTCCGCTCACTTGTATGTGTGGTGCCATTGCAGTGGTATGGGTCGGAATTGGGCGAGAGCAGATTTAGTAAAGCTCCGTCCGATTATCGGAGGGCTAAAAGCTAGCTCCAACAAAAGCACTCAGAAGGAGCGCGCCGAGTCTCAGTCTCGGCCACTTTTACACAGCTCTTCTTGTAAACAGCCTTTTTTTCTTGTTGCTTTTATTTTGGTCTCGTCTTCAAAAAAATCATTTTTTTTTCTGTCAAGAAGTTGGAACTGCTGCCCCAACCGGCAACGTGTCGCCGGACGAGTGGACGAAGACGTGAAGTGCCCAGCATTCGACCAGACCAACCAGCTTTTCCGAAAAACGGAAACGGAACGTTTTACGGAAATACTTAACTGCCATTATTGAAATGAAACATGAATAAAAAATGAAACTCAGCCACCCCCACTCTGGACCCAGTTCCGATCCCGCCTCCGCCATACAGTAGCGCTATCAACCAACCACCCACCTCGGCTTTCACTCTATACAAATATGCTGTCACGTGTGGGAAGCTTCGGCTTAAAGTAAAATTATTCATTACAGCATGAGTGCGAATCCAACTGCTGTCACAGCTTTCTTGCATCAAGTTTCATGATCACAACAACAAAATGCTTTTACAGCAGCCCTCATAACAGTTAAAGAAGCTTCACTTCCCCATCAGTGCACCAGTGCAAAGAATCTGAACGCTTTTTGGTGACGCCGGTCATCACGCACCGCACTGACCAGCAATTACATTGTTCAGAAGCGCAATTTTTACTGTCCTGACGCGGTTTTTCTTTTCTAACGCAGGAAACATGGACTTTCTTAAGCACTCTGAAGAGACAACTTATTCTGATTCTTCTGCTAGCCATCGGTGCTGCAATCTTGTGTATCGCAGTCATCGCCCTTCTGGTGAAAAACACAGGGACGCCAAGTGACTCCTCAGTGCTACCATCACCGAAGCTGTGTGACAAAAAAGAGTGCCAGTTTGTGTCAGGCTTATACCATCATGCGTTGCCACAACCGTGTAATGACTTTTATGAATACGTTTGCGAACACTGGAAGAAAGGGGAGGACTCGTTCAATTCCAGTGTAATTAACCAGCAGAACGAGAGGATCGCATTGTCCGTGCTAGCAACTCTGCGTGACTCGTTTGTGCCCCCGCACGCACAGACAGCTGTGCAAAAAGCAGCTGGCTTGTTCCAGTCTTGTGTGGCCCTAAACAATCAAAAGGGAAACTGGAGTCAAGACCCGAAAGCTGACATAGCGGACTTCCTAGCCGAACACGGCGCGACACTGGAACCTAAGTCGAGCCTAAGTGCTTGGCTTTTAATGATAGACTTCTCATTGGCGTACGGCTTGCCAACGCTGTTTGATGTACGGTTCAGTGGGCTCTCGCACGACAGAAAACACTCTCAAGTTGTTCTTGGTGTGCGGTCCTCCTTTGCGTACAAACAGCTTCGAAACAAAACGGCTATTGTGAATCACCTCAAGTGGCTGGGAGTGGGAGACAAGCGAATTCCGGTAATCTCCAAGATGATCGAAACTACGGAAAGATATTTAGTACTGGCTGCAACGATCGAGAACGAGCCAGTTAAGCCGAATGTGAGCGTGCACCCTCTTCACAAGCTTGAGGAAGTCGTCACGTCCAAGAAGGGCGAAGCCTGGAATGACTACATGCGAAACATCACTGAGGGCTTGCTGCCTGGAGAGCACGAGGTTGCCTTTCAAACTAACCACTTGGAGACATTCCTTGTGAAGGTCTTCCGCAGTGTGCATCATAAGCGATTGGCAGTGTGGGTTGCCTTTGATGTGTCGTGGCAGCTCAGACAAATGGTGCACGTGGCCAGTCCAAGCAGGCGGTTTGGAGAAAAACGCAACTCTTACCTCTTTTATGACACAGGCTCTTTATTGTGGCAGCAGCAATGTCTTATCTATACATCGACGGTCATGTACAGCGCCACTTATTCACCTTATTTTCACTCTTTTGTAAGCAAAGAAACACTATTGAAGGCGGAAGACATGATTTCCAATGTAGCATCAGCTCTACGTCTGAAGATAGACGAGTCACAGTGGCTGGACGAAGACATGAAGAACGACATGGTGAAAAAGCTTGTAAGCATCAAGAAGATAATAGGTTATCCCAAAGGTACAGAAGATGTAGACTCTTTAAATAGCTTTTACGCATCCTACGAGGATTCAGGAGCCTCCTTCGTAAAGAATTGGCTAAGCGCTTCGCGCTCCAGAACGACGAGGTCACTGCGCCAGAGATCTGAAGAAGATTTCATAATGGCACTGAACGCAGACATATCCCAGGCTAACGCCTTCTACGATCCAAGGGAAAACACGATGGTGTTGGGCAACGTTTATAGATACTTTTTTAGTTCCATAACTCCTCCTCTGAAAGCGGGCGCTGCTTGTACCCGGGCGGTGAGAGGGCGCTGCAATCGAGGTTTGCGTGGTCGCCGGCGCGCGCGCTGCTCCTCTCCTGCAGTTACTACTTAGCCCGTGCGCGGGATTGTCGTTGCCTTTTTTTGTCCACTTGTGTTCCTGTGCGCTCTGCGAACACGTGGTCCCCATCGTGCACTTAGAACAACAAACGCTGCTGGCCGTGAAGCAGCTTTCGAGCGCGGCGATGCCCACTTGCTTCGTGCCCGGCTGTACCAGCGGGTACAAGAGCAACCCGGAGAAACGCCATCCGTACGGAAGCAAGAGGAAATATCAAACTCATTGCATCAAATCAAACCGTTGAGTACCTGAGGGTGACATTGATGTCAGTGCTGTCCATTATAGACTCCCTATACAACAAGAGCCTCAGCTATATACTCACAGCGAAGTTAAACCAAGACCCGCTTGAGGTAATTATACTGGCACGTTGAAAAAGCCTAGAAATGCTCATATACAATGTGTTTTTTTTAATTCAGAGATTTTTTGGCCTAGTGAGGTCATTAGAAGGTGACGAAGACCACCCTACAGTGACCAAGTTCAGCCAATTATTTAGGCTGCTTTCTTTTACACACCTGTTGAAGTAGCTGTGAAAGGGAACTGTGATTCATAGTGATGGTTCAACAGCGCAAACACACACAGACCAAGAAGGAGACAAGACACACACAGCGCTGTCTCCTTCTTGGTCTGTGTGTGTTTGCGCTGTTGAACCATCACTATGAATCTACACCAACTAGCCCAATCTGCAGTTCTTCTACAGGGAACTGTGAGACGGGAACTGATCGTGTCTTAATTAGTGCCTTCGAGAGCCTCGGAGAAAAGCGTCGCGACGCCCTCATCCAGAAAAAGGCTAGAAAGAACAGATCTGGCAGGAGCTGATGGCGATACTTTTCAGGGACCTCTCCGATGCCTCCAACGACCACAGATACAGTGTTCCATCACCAGAAGAAACAGCCTTGTACTATTTGGCAAGCTATGTGGCTTTCAAAATGAAAAATAAAGCGCAATATAAACTCTGTGACGCAATGTGACGCACTTGGCAGGCAGGATTCTCTGCCGCGTGAGGCTATGCTCATTATTGAGCGCGAGTATGTTAGTGGCAGTCTCGCGTACCCTTCCGAAAAGATGTTTGCCTGTGTAAGTGCGGTGGAGGGTGCTATAAAACAGGCTTGAAAGGGCGAGTTGTTCGGCGACCTGTTTTGGAACGTGCTGGATTCTCTTGTAAAAAAAAGGCACGAATGGTGTTGCAGCTGAGGTGTTCACAGCTCAATTAATTTACTTTTATTTAGTGACGCGCATGCACTTCTTTGCGCGAGCAAAGTGCTAGGAAAATAGTAGCGCCGTTAGAGCTCAAAAAGAGCGAAAGTAGGCGAAGCTTGTCTGACAAATTAGTTGACAGCAAATCTGTTAGCAACGATATTTAGTGGATTTGTGAATAAAATTTTTCTATTTAAATGCCAAGGGCCTTGAATTACTCTTGCATTTCGCCTACACCGGTATCGAACTCGCGGCTTTTGGGAAAGCAGCAGCGGGTTTTATTTGCACCAGTGTTGCTGAAATAAAACGTAAAAGTAATTTTGCGCGAAATGTGAGACACAACAGCCAGTCGCGAAAAACTGGTTCGGCGGATAATCCGAATCTATTGAAGTAGCAAGGTTAGGTTCATATTACGACAAGCAGGATCGAAGCATGCATGCATTTCGTCATTGCCCGTACAAAACGGCCGCTTGTGACACGGCTCAGAATACCGCTCTTAAGTTCGCAAACGCGCTAAGCACACATATGTTATGAAATACCTCCGGGCAAGAGCCGGAAACAAAAAACAGCAGTCGCGCAGCGATGATTCGAATGCGAGTGCTCGTGCAAAACGCCGCACGCTAGCAGACGACTCTCGCTCTCCTAGCTCAACCCGCGATTGCCGCGCCGCGGTGGCGGGGACGGCGACCGGCCGCCTGCTCCCTACGGGCGCTGCGAGGAGTTATGGAACTAAAAAAGTATCTATAAACGTTGGGTGTTGGGCATGGGACTTTTACTACCCCCCTTCTTTGACACGGTGCCGTCTATCGACTACGCGTCGATGGGGCACTTCGCCGCGCATGAGATGATGCATTCATTTTATGGGTTACACCACCGCGGCATAAAGGAAAACAGCTGGACTTCGAAAGAAGAGTATGAGAAGCGAATCAAATGCATTCGCGACGCCCACTTGCTGCCGGAATCCAAGAGACGCCTTTCTAACGGCGCACAAGATCCCGAGATTGTGGCGGATTTTGGAGCTGCACCAGTAGTCTACAGCGCCTACCTCCGTCAGAAAAACAAGACGAATTCGCCGCTACGACTCCGGGAACTGCCAGAAGTTAGTGACGACCAGCTGTTCTTCATCGCCTTCTGCTATATGTGGTGCTCGAATGTGTCCCCGTCATATCTATACCCCGAGTTCAAGACCAGGTGCAACTCCCTCCTGGAGAACATGCCGGAGTTCTCGGCTGTCTTTAACTGCCCTGCCGGATCACCGATGAATCCAGCCGAGAAATGCAAGTTTTGGTGAAGTGTGATGGGGTACTAGCTACTGGACATCATTGGGAGTGATAGTTACTGTATGGTGCGTGTCCTTACCTGCAGGTCAGGTGGAGCTGCCTTCCCTACCTATGAGAAGTTCGAAGAGTAACTTATGTAAGCAACGTTTTGACTGTGTCTTTGCTTGCTTGTCATCACTAGGGCCCGGAACTTCAGGCATTTGCCTAAACATGCCTATAAATGCCTAAACAGGGGATTTTTGCACTTGCCTGCCTTTTTGTCATTTTTAGGAAATACTACCTATTTAACCGTAGTTTTTGCCTATAAATGCCCAAATCCGGCATTTTGGTCCTTGGTGCTGTTTTTCAATTTTGACACATCTGTCTAAGTACGATGAAAAACGCGTGCCGATGCAATCACAAAAGGCGCGGGTCTCGCCGAAAGTTTTTCTCGAATAGCACTTAGAACGTAGTGTAACGAAGTGTTTTTCTCGAAGTGTAGCAAGAGGCGAGTTTGGAAAGAGACCTGACATACATTATTACAAACTACTCATCATTGACGGAATGAATCGCAAAGTTGGAAAAGGCTGGACTCGGAATGGATCAATCATTGAAAGTAGTGGCAGGAGTACCAGCAGCACTTCGGGGACTGGAAGGATAATGTGCTACTGCTTCTACGAAGATTAAACAATTGGTAGAAAAAATAGATGCCTAGAAACAGTTTTCCAAATCAGAGACTTTCTACGCGGAGACGATACGGCCACATCACCTGAAGGCCTGAGCCCTTATAAACTCTCATGTTTTAGGTTCGCGCCACTAACTTCATGTGACGTCGAAAGAAGGCTTTCAAAGTACAAAGCTATGCTTACCGGAACCGAAGGAGCTTCAAGTTCGAAAACGTGAGAATGCGCTCTATTGCTTCAGTTGAGGACTGCGTACGCTCCGTGCTTGACTGGCAAATCTTCTACACATGAATAAAGAGTATTATACAAAGCGCCTATTTCTGCTTTACAGCGCCTATATCAGTATTTTTTAGAGCCTCGATGCCTGTCTATTTGGGGGTTCTTTAGTGCCTAAATATCCGGGCCCTAGTCATCACGTATGGATAATTTACTATCGCGCTCAATATGACTTGCAACCCGCGAGCATGTGGCCGCAGCGTTTTCAGAAGCACGGTGAGGCCGACAAGCGGCGCGCCTGAAAGCTAAGTGGAAAGGATTGTTCTGTTCCAGAAGCCAGGCGCATCCCCAGCGTCGTCTGCTCAACGAATTTTGAGATCCTTAATTGTCACAGGCGCCGGCGTGTCTCGCCTTGCACACGCGTGGTTTCATGCTGGAGCCGACGGCTTTATGCTAAGGACGGTGGCGTAATTATGAGCTGAAGCAGTGAACTACGAGAGCGGGAAACTCGAGCCACATTTGCAACAACAATGTGCACTGCTCCTTCAACACCGGCTCAAATCGTCCAAACCGCTCCAGTCATATTGCGATTGAAGCGTGATTTGAGCCACGATTTTTCGGGCATGGCAGGTGAAAGCAAAATGATGAAGTCGAGAGCGTGACGGAATCCCGTCTGGCCGGGGGGATACATTTTAAAACAAAGAGACGCCGACCAGTAAAATGAAAAAATTGTATTGACGTTTCGGCGCCCAGAACGGGGGCCTTGTTCACAAAGCGCTTACAGCAACATGCTCGTGATGTGCAGAAAGAAGATACCCGCAATAACGCCTTGGCAGAGCACGTGGTGACGAAAAATCATAAAATAGATTGGGACAAGGCAAGAATCATCGAAAAAGAGAAACTGACAACATCACGGCTTCATCTCGAGTCCCTGGTGATACAGACGACGGCTCACACGCTTAATCGTAACGAGGGCAATCTTAACCCGATTTACGCGCGATCCTTACGGCGATTACTATAGCTTTTAAAAGACGAACCCTCTTGGTGTGATTCCATTGTGAACAAGGCCCCCGTTCTGGGCGCCGAAACGTCAATACAATTTTTTCATTTTACTGGTCGGCGTCTCTTTGTTTTGAAAGCAAAATGAATGAAACAAAATCAACTGTGACATGCGCCTTGCATCCGTCAGGCAAGCCCCGGAGATGCGATAACGCCGTGGTACTGCCAAGACCAGATGGCACAGGGGAAAAGGCTGAGTGGTGGAACAGCAAAATTCTTTTCGTTTCGTTTTCAAGCATGTCGCTTGTCGGCTCCACCATGCTTCTGGGGAGCGCTCCGGCCACGCTGCTTGAGGTTGCAAGTCATATTGAGCGCGATAGTACGCAAACTAAAAAAAAATATATTTTTCTCATAGGTGGCTAATGACTAGGCTGAATACAGTAGGATGCAATTAAAAAAAAACAGCAGTTGCTATCACTGGGCCACGGACTGCGGCGTGCTGTATGGCTCCACTGGCCAATCACAATAGTAAACGAAATCAGCTTTTAAATATTTTCCTATATTAAACAAGCCAGATATCAAAATTCTAGACTTGATAATTTTTTATTGTAATTAGCTTCCTTTTTTAGGTAACAAAAAAAAGGTTTAACAAAGCACTACTTTTTTGTCGTGGAGGCATTCTGTGTGACCGTCCTGAATGCGGTGCGGCTTCACTGCAGCCTAAAATTGTATCCGACTATAGCCGTGCGAAACTGAAGGCAGATTCCGCCCTTCCCACTCACTTGCTTGTCGCACAGGTCACTGATCTTAGCCAATACTTAACGACACAAGGCACAACTCCAAAGCCAGCACGGCGTACAATTCAGCACTAGAGGGCGATTCGCTGCCTTATTTTGTTGAAGCGACGGCTGAAAGCGCAGAATTTGGCCACTTATAGCTGTAGTTAGCTTGCCGTATTTATTTATTTTCCATTTCCGAAACGTTGCCCACTAACGTAGTGCGCTGTTCGAAATTCTGTTGTTTTACTGCTGATCGTTGCCTGAAGGTACTGTTGTCATCCTGAGAATCAGCCTGAGACAGTGGGGACAGTGAAGAATGGGAAATTCTTCAGCCTTTAGGGGTTGACTACAAATTCTCAATCTTTGTGTCCCGAGTGTCTAGGGCGTCCATCGCGACCAGCACAAAAGAAGGGGGCCACCATCCGTCCCTTTTTCTGTATGTTTTGCGTTCCGTCCATGTGTCTAAGCGCTGTTGACCAATATGACGTTCTTATAGCTGTCCGTAAAGCAGCAAAACAACTTCCCAAGTTTTGAAGTCGCTGTACTTCTACTAATCTTCATTAGCCACCAGCACTTGTAACGTAAAGCGTATCGGTAATCGATGGAGAAATATTTGAAACACCACTTGCCGAAACGCTGCTAATTCATGTAAACACTGCATTCAGCTTTCAATTATTATATTTTTGCTTTGAATTGAGCAAATAAGCAACTCAATTCTGCATGTTCCTTTCTTTTGAATGCGTTCCCTGCCACCGTTGTTGTTGGCACATGCCAACAGCATGCAGTCCTGTCCAGGATGGTTTTCTAAACATGACAGTTTTCGTTCCAGCTTTACTTTCGAAACTCGAAGGCCACTTGTTACTATCATTGCTCACTGAATACGTTATCTAAAGTTAAACGATTCCTCACGACAAGTTCCTATGAAGTTAATATAACCAGAAAAGGCTGATGCTCTGACTTTATCCGGCTATGTTGACGGTATTTCAGGAGCAAAAGCCGCATTTATCGGTGAGAGCTTCTCGTTGACGTCAGACTTCCAGCCTTGAGGTGCTGCTCTTTCCTGTCAGCCTTGGTGCATTTATGTTCTGTTTCTAGCGTTTTCTTTGTAGAGCAACCATCGTTTACTGCGCGCTACTGGCATTATTATTTATTCACAAATAAAAAATCTGTAGATATTATGGTTTATATATTGCAAAAGTTTGCCTGACCATCAGTGATAGAGGCGTTTATGTACCTCACAGTAAAAGATGGCTGTAGTAAAAAAACGTTTTAACAAAACTAAAGCCAGATGTTCACTGCTGACTCCGTAAGTTGTTGATTCACCGGATGAGGCGCGCCCATATCATCAGTTTTTGGGTGCCAGAAACATTCACCCTTCCACATACTGGAGTGTTTTCAGAGCGGCCTATAGCTCGTGTTCTTCACGAAAAGTGGCTTCACAAAAAGTGGCTTATGATTGATGTTTGTTGTCGGTGTGCAGGGCATTTCGTTGTGTTTCGCATTACTGAAGTGTGTGAAATGTTCTATGAATGATGTTGTTGCGGTTGTGTTCTTTTTAAGAAATCTCTTTTAACACCTAAGCCCTTTGCGTCTTCTTCACTAAACGTGATGTACAAGCTGCATGTGCCTTATCACTTGCACTGCCCTACGTAGCACAAAGTGGGCTATGAAGTGAGGCTCCCTGCAGGTCCAATGTGGGTAGCCCATGTGAGCCCTGGTGGGACCAGTGTGGAGTTTACAACGCGGGCCCCAGTGGGCTGCCCACATACGCCACAAAAGGTCCCACTTGAGACTGATCCAGGCAGCCCCCATGGGGCTGCCCACATTCAGCCTGCATTTCTTGATATCAATAGCCATCCGACCTCACCCAACATCGGTCCCATTTTGGTGACAAGTGGCTAGCCCCTGAGGGCGACAGTTAGCTTTTCATCGCAGTTAGCCTCTCCTAAATCGACATGGGACGGATGCGGGCTGCCCAATTGGGGCCAGCCCACATGGCCTCCATAAGGGGCCGATGTAGATTAATTATGGGAAGACCCACCCCAAATGCCGCCATTGCAACCTCAAGGCATAATATTGTGCACTAATTTTTTCGACGTCAGCTTAACCTATAAACCCACTGATATTTCTTTGTGAACACGGTGGCAAACGTACTGTGTGGGCTGCCCACAGTGAGCCATGTTGCACTTTGAGCAGGCAGTACACCTTATGGTTGGGCATTTCGTGGGTAGACCACGTTTCTGCTCCGAACTATAATGACGTTTGCAGGATCTCATGTAGTCCATTGCACCCTGGTGAGTGAGCACAGTCATTTTTGTGCATGTTTGGATTATTTTGCACAAGCCAGATGGGTGCGAGAGCGCAAAACATGCAGTTTAAAGTAGTCGAGTAAAGATGCTGAGATTTATACTACAAATTATCTATAAGAGTAAGTTACGAGTGTATATAATCGAAATTTTTTAAATTGAAACAGTACATGCAGAACACGATGAAGTCACGTCAGTGGTTAAACCCCGCTGTAGGCGATGTAGGACCGTCGTAGGCAATGAACGGTCCCATTTGGGCTTGCCGTGTTTTTTCTCGTGTAAAGCCCACATCTGTGTTGCATCTGCCCAAAACACCCGACAAGGGACCAATGTGGGCAGCTTGTGGGCACCCGCTTTCGAGCCCCGGGACGGCTCATGTGTGTGCCGCCAGTTTTAGGGTTAATAAGGTTTTTCCCGCACAGAGCCCACTTGTACGTTCCATCTGCCCTCAGGTACACTACAATAGACCAGTGTGGGGAGAATGTCGGCGCGCCCTTTTTCCAGCCCCACCATCGGCTATGTGCGATCCACACCTGTATCATGTGGCCAGCCCCATTGGGGTTAGCATAGTTTTTTTCTTCAGAATAGAGCCCACACTGACGTTCCCTCTACCCTGAGGTACCCTAAAAAGGACAGATGTGAGCAGCAGTTGGGCACGCGCGTTTCACAGCCCCGCCATGGCTTATGCGCTACCTACAGTGGTTTCGCTTGGGGAGCTCCATTTAGGCTAGCAGAGGTTTTTTAAGGCGAAAGCCTTTAATGCCTCATCGTTGTCGACAGAAGGTTGTCAGCAGAGGTGTCACGCTTTTTCTAGTCAGACCAGAAAAAAAAATCTTTGTGCACGATGAGATTAGAACCACCATCCGTCCGTTCCGCAGCCGAGCGTGCTAATGGCTACGCTACTTCCTGCCAACGCATATGTAGTTCTACTTGTCTAGCACGCTGGAGAGTGTTTGCAGAAAGGCGTCGAATCAGACGGATGCCTCCAAAATGCCCTCCAGTGTCTCCAGCATTTAATATTCAAAAAAATTAACATCTTAACCGCACATCAGTGACACAAGCAGCAACACCGCGCTAAAGGCTTTCGCCTCACCGAATTTTAGGTCAACAAAGTGCCCCCCTGAATTTGAGCAGCATTGAACCTGCATTGGAGTTGTATCCGCCCTCATGTACTCTACAAGGAATCGATGTGGGCAGCACTTGGGCTCACCCGTTTTTCAGCCCTGCCACCATAGCCCTTTCAGGCGCCATGTTTAGTTTTCACTTAAATCAACTATTTTTT
Source organism: Amblyomma mixtum (assembly GCF_055824585.1). NCBI lineage: Eukaryota > Metazoa > Arthropoda > Arachnida > Ixodida > Ixodidae > Amblyomma > Amblyomma mixtum. The sequence continues at coordinate 105,812,778 of NC_143013.1, forward strand.
CACTGAAGTTCTAGTTTCCGCCGTTATTCTCCGCGGGGGCGCCACCTCTCCGTGACAAGCCGCCGCCGGCACGGACGGCCAGACGACGCGGAAGGAGTGCGCTGGCTGTGTTAGCACGTGTTTTCGCTCTAACTGCTCTGCATGACCGCGTGGTTCAGCTAGTTCTGCGTGCTTGTCATCGGTGCCTGTGTCGACAGCGTCCTAAGCGCATGCGACACCATGCCACGCAACTGCTGCGTGCCGCTGTGCACCACAAACGCTAAGATCCGAAGATCGGTTACCATTAGTTCCCGCAGAAGCAGCAAGCTATGCAACATGGTGGTTTCAGCCCTTCTTCCCTATTTTGAGCAATGTCCGGAGTTGATTTGCGAGAGAGAAGACCGCAGTCACACCGAGGAGATCTGCAAAGCCTTTCTAACCAAACTAATGCGACCACTGCTGACCAATTGGGCAGAAAACATCAATCTTACGCAGGAAAAAAATCGTACTTGCTCATAAACCACTTTCGAGGAAAGTTCTTCGCTTGTAAAATAGGCTTGAATTCCTTCGGTGCATCACGTGGCTTCAAAATAAAACGCAAAACATTGGCCGAGCCTGCTGGAGTCTGGTTGAACTGGCTGTCTTGTGTTGTTTGTTTTGCAACTGTTTGTGTCAGTAGTATATTTACGAGGGTAATCCCAAAAGTAAGGTCTCCAAAGGGCTGCGACCGCAGGGAAACTATATGCGTGGCTGCTCGCTATACTGCTGTGTTCATTGTTCCCCGTTTTCCAAACAAGCCATGACTCAGCGCCAAAGGGACTGTCAGTCTTGGCCCGACAACCATTTGAAATGGAGCTCCCGTTTGTCGCTACCGCCAGGAGCGAAGTTCACGCAAATGGCGTTCAACCAATCGAAAATTATCGCCAGTTGATGGAGCTGTACGGAGAGTCTTGCATGGATGTTAAAAACTTCCGCAAGTGGTGTAGGGAGTTCGCAGCTGGTAGCACTGGAATTCACGACGAAGAAGCGGTAGACCGTCAATTTCTGATGAGACAGTCGCCAAGGTCGAAAAAATGATGCGGCAATATCGGAGGATCACACTCAACGAACTCTGCATATTGGTTCCTGGCGTTTCTAGAAGCACTATTCACAGGAGTTTGACAGCAAAGTTGAAATGTCAGAAGGTGTGTCCAAAACGAGTTGCGCGAATGCTCACAGACGACCATCAACAACAATGCGTTGACTCCTCCCGCGAATTCCATCCGCGTTCTGGAGATGAAACGGAGACATTTTTGTATTTGTTAAGGGTGATGAAACCTAGACATTCCACTTCACGCCTGAGACTAAACAAATATCACGTGAATTGCGGCACTCATCTTTGCCCAAGCCGCGAAAATTCAAGCAAGCGCAGTCTGCCGGCAAAGGCATTTGCGTGTTGGGATCGAAAATGGGTATCGTTGTTAGACTTCATGACTCCTGGCTCCACAGTAAACGCGGACAGATATTGTGAAACCCTTTAGAAACTCAGACGGGCGATTCAAAATCGCAGAAGAGGAACAACGCTCGCCGCCACGTTGCCTGTCAAACCATCGCTCTCCTAGAACAGTTTGTACGGGACGTCATCAGCCACTCACCCTACAGTCCGGACTTGGCACCAAGTGACTACCACTTGTTTCCAAAGCTAAAAGAACACCACGCTGGAAGGCGCTTCACTGATGATGACGAAATGAAAGATGCGGTCAAACGATTCCTCAATGGCATAGCGGCGAGCTGGTATGACATGGGCATACAAAAACTGCCCCAGCGTCTGTAAAAATGCATAGACCGCAAAGGCGATTATGTGCAAAAGTAGAAGAATGGTGTCCCTTTTAAGTGATTTGTAATTTGCTTAAAATAAACATATCTTTCGATTTATAAAAGAACTGCAAACCTTAATTTTGGGATGACCCTCGTACTTGGTGGTACCCACTTGGAACTATTTCCAGCGAAAAACGGAATACAGAACGTTACGACCACAAACGTAAGTTTACAGAAAGTCCACGTTCAATAAGTGGCCCGAAACCTTGTCCCGAGTTCAAGACTGTAATAAGTAATAAGTTATTACAGTGGTTGAAACGCCCGTAACTGAGTGGGTGACAGCTCGGCGAAGCGCACTTCTTCCTAGATTCTCGGTGTAAACGCAAGTCCACGTGCGATTTGGAAAAGCGCAGTGATCGTGACATGCCACTATCACGCTATCAATAGCAAATTTGCACGTGGTATCACCATAATGTGTGAAACGCAGCTCAGAAAGGCTAAAATTATAAAGCGCCTACCGTGCAGACGCCTAAACTATACCTAAACGAACGCACTGCCTCGGCCGCTGCGCACAGCTCTCCGCCCGGACTCGTCCCGGAGCGGTGGCGCCGCAGCGGTGGCGACGAGAACTAGGCGCAATACGGCTCTTTCGGGCGACGCGACGGGCCGCACCCAGTGCGCTCTCCATTGAGCGGCCGTGATTCAGGTCTCAAGAAAGGGAATTTGTTAGTTTTCGAGTGTGAAAGAACAGCAGGTAAGTTTTTACAACGATGTAGAGAATTCCGTACAAAGTGTCAGATGTGATGAATTCAGAAATATTACAGCATTTTCAGAAGATCAAGGCTGAAGTTCGGTCCAGCCTCCAAAAGTTGATTCAGAGAGGCACCTCTTAGTTCGCTCGACGCCGCATCAAGGACAACTGTTAGCTTGGATGAAATGCGTTTCGGCTTGAGAACTGCCCGATGAGGCATATAGTGAACTCTGTTTACTTAGTTGTCTCCCTCCACTGGGAGTCGTTCATTAAATCCTTGATGGAGGTGCTGACGCAACGCAGCATCATATATGATGATGTCTACATCCTTCATCACCTTATTAGTGTGGTTGACCGAGCTTTTCTTTGAAATCGTCCTTGTTATCGTCCAGGTGGAGTTTAGCCTGCTTCCGCGCAGAGTCAACTCCGTAGCGCCTGTGAACGAGCTTGATGGGTAATGCAAATGCTTTCATAACTCCTTTGTCCTCTTTGTTTTGCTGGCCAACAGCCTCGGAATGCACTTACTTTCAAGCTCCTGAAGTGACTCAGGGTCATAAAAAGTCACTAAGTCTCTTCATCCACCCTGGCACGCAGCACAGCCATGGACGAACAGCCGGTGCATGAACTACTTAAAGGAATGACCCGTTGTAATATCCAGCCGAAGTTTGTTTTCAGCTATGCCAATGCGTCTTGCAATTTCCATACGTCGGCAGATACGAAGTTCTAATAATATTCAACTACAACAAGGATGTCGATCTCTTTTTCGTAAGATGAGCTGGTATTACGGCAGCTTTGTTACCTCTGCTTGAACTCCTTTATTTGATCACCTTTTATGGAAGAAGTAGCCACTCAGAGCAAATCTCGAGTTTCTCTAGAACTTCAATGGAGTGTTTCTTTAGCTCGTATTGGCATCTGAACGAAATTACCGCGCGCTTTCGTTTCTGCTTAATAGTGTTTCCGGATCCTCTGACTGTAGTTAGTGTGAGAGCTCTTCGGTCACAAAGCTGCGCTGGCTACTCCCGTGAAACAAGAGACGAGTGAGAGTTCCTCCCTATTGTCCTTCTGCACGCACTTGAGTGGTTTGGAGTCGCACAGTAGGCGCTATGTCGTTTTTTCGGCATGTAGTTGAGTGCAGTACGGCTGCTGTGGTGCGTTGTGACCCTACTTTCATCCCGATTGCCTTGGCGTCCGAATAATTACCGAATTACACTACGTCTGGCAAGGCACGGGAGAGCGAAGAACCCCGCAGGTCATGAGCGGCCTGGTGCGGAGTTCAACGAAAGAACCACAAAAGTGCCTTCGCTTTGGCACTAAGAAAAAAAAATTAAGAAAATAAGAGTTAAGAAAAATTAGGAAAAGAACGGGCTACCTTCGCAGACAGGGCGAGTCTTCGAGCAACCCAGGCGCGTCGCGCAATGGCTGTCCGGGTTGGGAGACACGTCACCACCCACCTCTTCTGGAGCCCGCCATCGCCTAACTTTCCTACAGGTGTGGTTTTGGCGAACCACCCATGGCCGCCTAGCTTTGACAACCTCCGTGTTGCCGTTCCTGGAAGCTCGAGGCGGCTCCAAGAACCGTCCTGAGTTCGTGTCTGATTCACGCCAGATATTAGAGAAGGACAAAGAAAAAAAGAAGACCCCTGCAAAAGCCTAGGTATAAGTTAATTACCATCAGAGTCCCTATAAAAAGGCAGCGCCCTCGAAGAGCTCTGCTCATTGGCGGAAAAAGGCGGGAACCTGAGGCGAAAACGCTGAAATCCGACTGTTTCGTCCGTCGTGTTCCCTCACGGTGTCGTCTTACCCTGTGCAGTCCTTTTTTTACTTCATGACGTAAGTATTGTTAGTAGATATGCTTGTTGATTTCTTCCTGAACCTCTCTGTCTCCTCGTCCTTTCTCCTGCGGGGAAACCACTGTTGGTCCGGCTCACAACAATTGGTGGCAGCGGTGGGATAGAATTAAAGTTGTAACAACTGGATGGTAGCGCTAGGATAGATGCTGCCACGCAGCTACCAAGTCGGAGGAACCAATGAACACAGCTGCGTGAGTGGCCGACGTTCCTCGCTTGAGATGTGCCAGGCCTTTGAATTTGGCATCAATGCTGGCGTCTTTCTTTATCAGTGCGGTAAGCACTGACTGTTGCACGCATTGTTAAAGGAGTACAGGGGATCGGCCAAGTGTATGAGCACACCACTGGCTTCAATTCTTAGCGGGAACGAGACTTCCTGATCTGTGAGGAACTGGGAGTGAAAATGAGCAATGCGGTTTGCAAACCTTACATCATACAGGCGATACCATCTATCGGAGCGGACGTGAATGAGCTCAGACAATGCTCGGAGCTTATTAAGAAAATAAAACCAGTTGATGGAATACAGGGTCAGCTGGAGCAGAACCGTCGCGAGCACGAGATTCAGCATCATGAGAAGGAGCTCGATGTCGGACGTCGAGAGCGGCATTTGAAATCCAAAGACGCGACGAGAAGTTGAAGAAATTGCAAATGCTTGAGACTAGGGCTAAGCAGTCGACAGCAGTTTCAGAGTGATAATCTCGACAGGATGAGAGAGAAGAAGTGTAGGGAATAGAGAGGAAAGTAATCGAACGCTTTCACTGCAAGGCGCCAGGTCATCTCTCGACTGGCTGGCAAAATGAAATTGAGCAGAAAACAGTTTGGTAGCAGAAGCGCCAGGAATCGGGGAGCAAGAAAGGAGCGTCGAGGGAAACAAAGCTTGACGTTTGCGTTCGTTGCTGAGGGCCAGCGAATTTTCCATTCGCATTTCGACAGCGCTGGAGTGCATCGACAAGAGGCAGCAAAAGACGAAGGGGTTCTTACCAAAACAAGGGGCAGAAGCAATCTAGGTCCAGGGAGAAGCACCATCAGGTGAGCTGCTGAGGGAAGTACCCGCTTAGAGGGAGGCCGCTCGCTTACCGATTGCATACTGCAGAGAAGGTGAAAGTGAGTCTTTAAACTTTTAATTGATGCAGCTATGAAACGTACCGGATTAGATGAGCTGCCACAGTCAAGAGTATGTCGTCAGGGGAGTTCCTCACACAGTTGGGCAGCAGTCTAGTGAACGACGGCACCTGAGCGTTGCGACTAATCGGATCGGGCCAGGCGCATCACATCAACTCGATAGTTCAAATCGCACTCAGAAAGCAGCACATGTACGTGCAAATGCACCGAAATCTTACCGTGACAGAGAACAACTATCGTGCAATGAAAAGAATACTTCGCAATGCACAGCAAAATTCTTTCCTAATGAATGCGAGGAGTTTAAAAGCGCAGCGCTTCCCAAGTGGTGAAGATTGAACAGAAGGAAGAACACATTGGACAGGTGGAAGAAGACAAGACAGACAGAAGGACAGGAAGCAGACAACAGGACAGGAGGCAGACATCAGGACAGGAGACATGCAACAGGACAGGATATATACAAATTGTCAGGAGCAGAAAACAGGATGGACAACGGGTTGGACATCAAGATGAAAGACAGAGAATACGTATGACTGCGTAGCAGCGATGGCGTAACGGTAGAGCATCCGCCTCGCATGCAAGAGGACCGAGGTTCAAACCGATGCCACGCAATTCTCCACGAAAAAAAAAAAAAAAACTCCGCGTGTCGATGGAATTGCATAACCAGGCCTGGAGTGCGGCCTGATCTCGGTGACCAGAACCGACAACGCACTTCCTCACCAGAACAGGATTTGGCCACCCTGGTGTAGTAATTGGCCGCAACCTTCTATGAACAAACCAATTCACCCTGGACCCTCAGTCCCCAGCGGCTGCGGAGCAACTGACCACGGCGGCGGTCAGATCTGTGGTGCAGCGGAGGGTGCTAAGAATCTCTGACTCCGGACAGGCCGCCATTGGAAACTGAACCTGGGAACGTTTAACGCAAGAACCTTATCAAGTGAGCCTAGCTTAGCAGTGCTGTTGGAAGAATTAGCCGCTATTAAATAGGATGTAATAGGGCTTAGTGAGGTTAGGAGGACAGATGAGGCGTATACAAAACTAAAGGGTGGGCACGTACTGTGCTATCGTGAATTAGCAGATAGACGAGAACTAGGTGTGGGATTCCTCATAAATCAGGATATAGCTGGCAACATCGAGGAGTTTTATAGTATTAACAAGAGAGTGGCGGCTATCGTAATTAGGCTTAATAAAAGGCGCAAGCTGAAGGTGGTGCAGGCCTACGCGCCTACATCAAGCTATGATGACCAGATAGTTGAAAGCTTCTATGAGGATGTGGAATCGGCAACGACCAAAGTAAAATCACAGTACACTGTACTGATGGGCGACTTTAATGGGAAGGTAGGTAAAAAGCAGGCTGGAGACCAGGCGGTAGGTGACTATAGCATAGGTTCTAGGAATAGTAGGGGAGAGTTATTAGTAGAGTTCGCAGATAGAAATAATTTACGGATTATGAATACCTTCTTCCGCAAACTAGCAAACAGGAAGTGGACGTGGAAGAGCCCCAATGGTGAGACTAAAAATGAAATAGACTTCATACTGTGCGCTAACCCTTGCATCATAGAGGATGTGAGGTCCTCGGTAAGGTCCGTTGTAGCGACCACAGAATCGTAAGGTCTCCTATTAGCTTGTATTTGAAGAGGGAACGGAGGAAACTAGTTAGGCGAAAGGCTATTAGAGAGTTAGCATTAAGAGGGAAGGTAGAAGAATTCAGAATATCGCTGCAGAACAGATTTTCCGCTTTAACTGAAGAAGACGACCGTAGTGTTGAAACAATGAATGATAATCTCACAGCTATCGTTACAGAGTGCGCCGCAGAAGTAGGTGGTAGGATGGTTCGACAGGATACCAGCAAGCTATCTCAGGAGACTAAAGATCTGATTAACAGACGCCAAAGCATGAGGACGTCTAACTCCACAGACAGCATAGAACTAGCAGAGCTATCGAAGTTAAGGTAGCCGACATGAGAAAGTTTAACATGGAGAAAATCGAGCATGCTCTAAGGAACGGAGGTAGCCTAAAATCAGTGAAGAGAAAACTGATCATAGGTAAAAACCAGATTTATGCGCTAAAAGACAAAGAGGGCCATGTCATTAGCAATATGGATAAGACAGTTAAAGTAGCCTAGGAGTTCTACACAAATCTGTACAGTAGCAAATCTAATTATCAAGTTACTGAGAGAGGCAGTCGAGCACAGCAATGGGACATCCCGCCAGTAACGAAGTATGAAGTAAAGAAAGCCTCAGGAACAACGAAAAGGGGGAAAGCAGCTGGTGAGGATCAAATAACAGCAGATTTGTTGAAGGACGGAAGAGAGATTGTGCTAGAAAAAGTAGCCACCCTGTCTGTATACGCAATGCCTTGTGACCTCGAGAGTACCAGAAGCTTGGAAGAACGCTAACACTATCTTAATTCATAAGAAAGGAGACGTCGACTTGAAGAATTGCAGACCGATCAGCTTACTGTCCGTTGTCTACAAGGTCTTTATTTACTAAGGTAATCGCTAATAGAGTCAGGACAACCTTGGACTTCAGTCAACCAAATGATCAGGCAGGCTTTCGTAAAATATACTCGACAATAGAACCCATTCACACTATCAATCAGGTGATAGAGAAATGCGCAGAATATAACCAACCCCTATATATAGCCTCCATTGATTACGAGAAAGCATTTGACTCAGTGGAAACCTCAGCTGTCATGCAGGCAGTGCGGAATCAGGGTGTGAAAGAGTGTTATGTGAAAATATTGGAAGATATTTATAACGTTTGCACAGCTACTATAGTTCTCCATAAATTCAGCAATAAAATTCCAATACGGAAAGGTGTTAGGCAAGGAGACACGATCTCGCCAATGCTATTCACCGCCTGCTTACAGGAGGTATTCCGGGGCCTGAAATGGGAAAAGTTGGCCTTGCTGAGCCACTCAGCACAAGAACTGCAGAGCGTGATCAATGAGTTAAACAGGCAGAGCAGAACAGGTGGGCTAAAATTAACATGGAGAAAACCAAAGTAATAGCCAATAGCCTAGCAAGCTTGGAACAGCAGTTCGCAGTTGGCAGCGAGGTGCTGGAAATAGTAAGAGAATATGTCTACTTAGGGCAGGTGGTGACCGCTGATCCGGATTATGAGAGTGAAATAACTAGAAGAATAAAAATTGGGTGGAGCGCATATGGCAGGTTCTCTCAATCATGAACGGCAGTTTACCAATATCCCTCGAGAGAAAAGTATACAACAGCTGTACATTGCCGGTACTCACCTATGGGGCAGAAACGTGGAGGCTAACAAAGAGGGTTCCGCTTAAGTTAAGGACAACGCAGAGAGCTATGGAAAGAAAAATTATAGGTGTAACGTTAAGGGATCGGAAGAGGGCGGAGTGGGTGAGGGAACAAACGCGGGTTAATGATACCCTAGTTGAAATTAAGAGGAAGAAATGGGTTTGGGCAGGGCATGTAATGCGGAGACAAGATAACCGCTGGTTGTTAAGGGTAACGGAGTGGATGAGAAGGCAAGCGTAGCAGGGGACGGCAGAAGGTTAGGTGGGCGGATGAGATTAAGAAGTTTGCGGGGATACAGTGGCCGGAACTGGCAAAGGACAGGTTTAATTGGAGAGACATGGGAGAGGCCTTTGCCCTGCAGCGGGTGTAGTCAGGCTGATGACGATGATGATGACATATGACTACCAAAAATACGATGATACGACACAAGAGAAATTTTCTATCAAGGAAGCGGTTGGGCGAGTTGGTGACGATCTTCCATACTTACAGCGCGAAATACAGGACAAGAGAGAACGGCACAACACAGCACTGTGTTTTGTCGCCCTCTATTGCCTTGTCGTTGGCGCTGTAGGTATGGAAGAAATTTTCTGTCGTAATCTTCTCGTCCTTTTTGACTGGGAATTGCAGCCCTTTCAGCTCAAAGCACGTGCTTCCACGTTGAAAATATTTCGATCCAGATAACTGTGAGAGCGCTAGGTATTTGGTCGCACAAATGAAACGAAATATAAAGGAATTCCTCTACTCAGTGAAATTACTGCGCGATAATTGTTTGGAGTCTTCAGGGTTACGCTAGGGGCTAGGTTACCTCTATTTAGCGAAAATTTACAAAGAAGATGCCCGATATTTTTTTCGGAGTGGCAAATGACTGTTTCCTTGTAATAAACTTTCCACACAGAAAGTGAGTGACCTCAGACATAGCCCACTTTTAATTCTTCCTTCCGTGGACTGCCAGGACCAATATACCGCTTAAGCTTGCTATGATCCTGACTGTCCAACGGCCTTTTCACTGTAGCGGACTTTGGCCGCGAAATATAGCATTTTCCTGAACACAGTCATGCGATTCGAAACAACAAGCGTTATATTTACGTACGTTGACTTTTTTGTTGTAAGCAGCCCGATCAACAAACGGCAAAAAGGTAGAATTCTCTTACACGCCACGATAGCTTGGACTGACATCGACCAGACCACTGTTTCCTATTAACAGAGGTCCAGAATTAGTGAAACTGTTGATTCGGACCGGCAGACAATTTCCACCATTTTTTTAATTTTTCTTTTTCAAGAGAAATGACACATTCATACTGTATAACATCATTCCGCTAAACCTGAAGTAAAACGTGTGTAGAAAAAATTACTTCTCAGATGCAACCTTTCTGCAAGCGCAGATGCCCTTTACAAAAAACTTGAGCTTGTCATGAACAAGTAAGGCAATTAAATTTACGCGAAAAGAACTCTAGGCAATAGTGAAGTTCTTTTAAGGAATAACGGAGCTCGTTGATATGGTTACTTAAGGAGACATGCGAAATCTTTCTCATGTTTAACATACTAATTAACACAGTGGTACACATTTATTTCTTGGAGCTTCGAGTTGGAAGCACTGAATAATCTAGCAATTATTTACTAATGATGTTAGGTTGCATGGTCGTCATGCTTTAATGCCAAAATTATTTGTAATTAGAGGGGAAGTAACTGATACTCGGCGGCTGAAAGTGCTGCAGTGTTGTGTTAGAGATCATACAACAAGGACATTGTGTGTGGCTGTTCAGGGGGGTGTCGACTGAAAGCTTGCTTAACAGTCAAGAATCTTTCAGCATTTGAGTGCATCTATGGTGAAAAATATTTTACGCTTTTCTATATCACAGACAGTCACTAATTTTCAGTTACTGGAGTATCATGCATATTATTACGTGTAGGGACTATGAGAACCATTGCTAGTTTGTGACAAGTCTTGGGTAATAATTCTTAGGAAGCGCATTCCATACAAGGTTGTAATTGCACGTGACCAGTTCTGTTATGTCTGGGGGCTCGAGGCTTTGACGCTCTGGCGTTTCTTAATCAGACCTGTCGTCTCCTCAGAGAGCTTGCCGGCATCCTATTGGATCATCCTACCGCCCACTTCTACGGCGAACTCCGTAGTGATAGCTGTGAAATTATCTTTCAGTGCTTGAACCTTAAGATCGTCTTCGTGAGTTGAAGCCGAATATCTGTTCTGCAGCGAGATCCTGATTTCGTTTACTTCCCCCCTTGCCGCTAACTCATTTACGGGCTTCCTCGTTACTAGTCTCTTCCTTTCCCTTTTCAAGTCTAGGCAAATTAGAGACCTTAAAATCCTGTGGTCGCTACAACACATCGTTCCGAGGCCCTCCACATCCTTTACGATGCCAGGGTGAGCGCACAGTATGAAGTCTATTTCATCTTTATTCTTACGATTCAATCTTTCTTACGTCTACTGCCTTTTTCTCGTTGGCGGAGGAAAGTATTAGTCATCCATAAATTATTTCTTTCTGCGAACTCTACTAGTAACTAGTCCTTGCTAATTATAAAGCTCATACCACAGTCGCCCACTGCATGGTCACCAGCCTGGTTCTTGGCTACCTTGGCACTGAAGTCACCAATCAGCACAGTATACTGTTGTTTTACTTTGCTTGTTGCCGATTCCACTTCTTTATAGAAGCTTTAGACAATCTTGTCATCATGGCGGGGTGCAGGCGCGTGGGCCTGCACCACCTTCAGTTTGTACCTCTTATTAAGCTTAATTATGATGACTGCCGTCCTCTCGTTAACACTCTTGTATTCTTTTATGTTGCCAGTTATATACTTATGGATGGGTAATCCCAAACCTACTCCTTGTCTGTCCGCTAACCCAGGATAGCCTGGTGCGTGCCCACCCTTTAGCACTGTATATGCCTCATCTGTCCTTTAACCTGACTAAGCCCTATGACATCCCGATGAATACCCTCTAGTTCCTCGATCAGCACTGATAAAATAACCTCATCGGATAAGCATTCATGATGTAAACAGCGTGAACTACAAGGGACAAGAAAAGAAGGGACACAGGACGAGCGCTGACTCGCAACTAAAACTCGCACTCCGGTCATTCCAAATTGGTAAAAAAATAGCATAATCAGTTCCTGCTTGCGAAGTGCTTTGACCAAATCCTGTCATCACACCATTCAAGATAGCTTCCAGACCCAGTTGTCTAGGGTTAAGTTTGCTGGATATCAAGACCAGATGATAGCAGGGGCGTGTTCTCGGTTAATTCAGTCACTAAAGCGTCAGGCCACTCCGCTTACGACAGACGTCCAGCCTGAAAAGAAGAAATTTGCCGTTTTGCCATATGTACACCGCGTCTCCCACGGACTAAAGAACGTAGCAAGTAGGTACAAAGTTGGCGTGTTTCTTTCAGCCCCCGTCAAGCTCAAACAGATATGCCCTGCCATTGAAAGAAAGAAAGAGGCCAAGAAGAAGAAAAACGAAGGATGTGGCGTTGCGCACAGGGATAAGTTTGTGGCCTGTAAAACATGTGTTGTATATAGTGTACCCCTTTCCTGCGGAGCGCGTTACATTGGTCAGACCGGGCGTTGCCTTAACAAGCGCCTACAAGAGCACAGGGACAACTTAAACATTGGTGATGACCTTTCACATTTGGTCAAACATTGTCTAGAATGTAAAGTCATGAAAAAGAAAAAGAAAAAATGCACTGGATTATTCAATCAAACACGTGTACTATACACCCACAGTGATCAGACGACACGAGAAGTTGTCGAGGCGTTTCACATCGCAGGGGATCAACTGAATTGCGTCAGCAAACCATCTGTTTTCCTTTGCGATAGGGAGATGAATTTTCTCGGGAGCACCTGACGAATGCGCGTTTCATGGTTTTTAATTTTTTAATTTTTTGTGTTGTTTCTTCCCTTTGATTGTTTCTTCATATAAGAAGGTTTCAGTGAATAAACCTTTTAGTTGCGAGTCAGCGCTCGTCCTGTGTCCCTTCTTTTCTTGTCCCTTGTAGTTCGCGCTGTTTACATCATGAATATCTACCAACTCGCCCAACTGAACGTTTTGCTAAATCATCGGATAAGGCTCTAGCATTAGTTGTTCATAGGTTCAATTTCGAATGGCGGCCTGTCGGGAGCGAGAGATTCCTAGCACCGTCCGCTGCGTCGCAGGGCCGACCGCCGTCTTGGTCAGTAGGAGGTTGTGGACAAGAGCTGCACCAGGGTGGCTAAATCTTGTTCTGGTGAGGGAGTCCGTTGTCTGTTATGGTCAGTGACATCAGGCCTCGTTATGCCTGGTTATGACGGAGTACCACTGGTAGAGGTATCAAAGTTAGTCAAAAAGCGCAAGGCAACCGACATAAGGAAGTTTATTATGAAGAGAATATAGCATCCTCTACAGAACGGAGGTAACCCAAAAGTGGTGAAGAGGAAACTAGGGATAGGCAAAAATAAGATGCATACTCTAAGAGACAGAGGGCAGTGTCGTTAGCAATATGAAAATGATCGATAAATAGCTGGAGGGTTCTACACAAATCTATATCACTTTCGCTACACAAATATATCACCTTCGCTATATTTTCTTCTACTAGAAGACATCATGCTCCTATCATCACATCCTTTTATACACATACAAACAGTTTCAAATATAGTTTTCCCCGAATTTTGTATTTAAATTCCAGTTATCAACCATTCCTTCCCATTAAACTAATTTTCATCTCTACTTTAACAACATTATCCCTATACTTCTACTGCAGTATTTTTTATTGCTGTATTTTTGTATGCTCTTACACTTTATGGTATATTCTCCACTCCTCCTATAGCCCCACCGGTGTTGGAATATGTGAAAATAAATAAATAAATATAGTAGCAAGTGCGATGAGGACGTTAGCAAGAGAGCGAGTTGCAGACAGTGATGCGACATCCTACTTGTAAAGAAGGAAGTCAAGAAAGCGTCAGGAGGAATGCAAAAGGGGGAAAACAGCTGGTAAGGATCAAGTAACAACAAATCTGTTGAAGGAAGGCGGGGAGGTTTTGTAAGAAAAACTATCCACTCTGTATACGCAATAGCTTATGACCTCGCTAACATCATCGTATTGCATAAAGAGGGGGACTTCAAGGACCTGCATAATTACAGACCGATCAGCTTACTCTCTGTTGCCTACAAAGCATTAACTAAGGTAGTCGATAATAGAGAAAGGAAAACAGCACACTTCAATCAAACAAATTTTCAGGCAGGGTCTCGTAAAGGCTACTCGACAGAAGACCGTACGAGGTCTGTTAGAAAAGTATCCGACTTTACTTTTTTTGCGAACACCTGATGGATATGAAACAAGCGCGCTTGCATCACGTGACCTTGAACCTTCGTGCGCATGCACGAACTTTTTCCCGCCTGCCGATAGCGTCAGTCGCTGGGAAGCAGCATTTGAGTGAGGCGGTGCGCAGTGCTCTCGTCGGTTTTTTATTGCAAGGAAAATGGCGGAGTGACAGGAGCAGCGCTACTCCATCAAATTTTGCCATGAACTGAGCGACAGCCAAGTGGAAAACATTCGGAATATTCAGACGGCTTTCGGTGAAGATGCTGTGAGTAGCACACAGATTAAGCAGTGGTACAATTGATTTAAAGATGGCCGCACATCGGTGGAGAGCGAGCCACACTCCGGTCGGCCATCAACATGCCGAAATGACCAGGTCATTGCTGAACTGAACGCTGTGGTGATGCGGGACCGTCACGTGACTATCCGAGAAATTGAGGAAGAGGTGGACATGAGCAATTTTTCCGCACATTCCATTATCACCGAAGATGTGGCCATGGAGAGAGTTGCGGCGAAATTCGTGCCGAAGCTGCTCACGGTGGAGCAAAAGCAGCTTCGTGTTGAAGTCTCACAGGACATGCTGGATTCCGCAAACAGTGACCCCGACTTAATCAGCATCATAATAACTGGTGACGAGTCTTGGGTGTACAGGTACGACCCGGAAACCAGATCCCAGTCGTCACAGTGGAAGCATTCCACGTCACCAAGACTTCAGAAGGCCCGCCAAGTGTGCAGCAATGTGAAAGTGATGCTGACTGCTTTATTTGGCACCCTCTGTGTGGCAGACCACGAGTACGCACTCCACAGGGTCAAACAATGACCAAAGAGTACTACAGGGATGTCCTTTGTTGCCTACGTGATGCTGTGCGGCCCAAGAACCCGGAGTTGAGGTCAACAGGAAAGTGGCGCATCCATCACGACAATGCTCCCGCACATTCCTCGCACTTGATTCAGACTTTTTTGGCGAAAAACCAGACTCCTGTAGTTCAGCAGACTCTTTACTCTCCTGATATGGCCCCTGCGATTTCTGGCTGGTTCCCAAAATCAAAAGGCCATTGAAAGGAGCGCGATTTCAGAGAAGGAAGAACATTATGGCTTCAACGAGAGTTGAGCTAAACTCCATTCCGAAAGGGGCCTTTTCGGAATACTTCCAATAATGGCAGCACCGCTGGGAGATGCATATGGAGTCCCAAGTAGACTACTTTGAAGGTGGCTAGGTTTGGAACGCTCCAGTTATGCAAGTTTTTTTTTCTACGGCCAAAGGTCGGATACTTTTCTAACAGACCTCGTATTCACGCTATCAACAAGGTGACAGAAAAAATGTGTAGTATATAACCAACCCCTATATTTTGCGTTCATGGATTGCTAGTAGGCATTTTACTCAGTAGAAACTTCAATAATGCAGGCATACGCAATCAGGGCATAGAAGAGCTTTGTGCAAGTATACTCGAAGATATCTATGACGGCTGCACAGCAACCATAGTGCTCTGCTCCATAATGTCTGCAATGCAATTTCAATAAGGAAAGGCGTCAGGCAGAGAAACACGGTCTCGCCAATGCTACAAGAGGTACTCAGAGGCTTGGACTGGGAGCAGTAGGGGATAAGAGGTAATGGAGAGTACCCTAGTAATCTGCGATTAGCAGGTGACAGTGCCTGCAAAGCATGATTATAGCAAACTGGAGGAGGCCAGATTAAGTCAGAGAACAAAGACGGATTAATAAGGTCCTAGTCGAAATGAAAATTAAGAAATTGCTTTGGGCAGGGCATGTAATGCGAAGGCGAGGTACCGAGGCTCGTTAATTGTAACAGACTAGACAGCAAGAGAAGGCAAGGATAGCAGGGGACGGCAGAAATATAAGTGGGCGGATGAAATAAAGAAATCTGCGGGGAATATGTGCCTGGAGCTTGCACAGGACAGGGTTAATTGGAGAGATATGGGAGAGGCCTTTGTCTTGCAGTGGGCGTAGTCAGGCTTATGATGATGATGATGAGATTGTTACCGTGTAGTCAGCGATGCAGCCTGCGTAACTACCATTATCGATCGAGAAGATTCGGTGACAGAGCTAGTTGGTGATGGGAGATAACATTGTCGCTCTATTCTCTGAAGAATGCGCAGAAAGTTTTAACATTACCTGCAGCAGTACTTCCGCCTGTACGCCGTGTTATTCTCTCTTCACTGTGTCGTCATAGTGGAAGCCTGTAGAGGCGCGGCTAAAGCAACAGACGCCAGCATTAGAGAGTATTTTTGATGTGTACAATTTGGGACTCTTTACCGAAATAAAAAACGCGGCATTCGATTCAGTATTCAGAAGCCTTGAATCTTTTCTTTTAAATGCAGGGAAAATCCACCAGGCCTAACTGAAGTAGAAGCGGATACCAGTAGCCCTAATAGGCGGAGAAAATATGAATAATGTCTAGAGAAGCATAAAGAAAAAAGCCAACAGTCCAGCTCACAACTGACCGAGACAAGCGCCACTCTCATCATTTAACTATACATATTTAAAACTTTCAATGTAACTCCTAATCTGCTTAATATTAAGCGTATGAATATACATCACCCACCATTAAAGAATCGACTTGCACGAATCTTGTAGACTGCATTTGAAAAGCTGGCAATCCACGTTGTTATTTCCTGCGAATGTAATTAGCTGGCATGCGACTGCGCTCACAAAACCTCGCACACGAGCAAGAGTTTCAGGGCTGGAGCGTTAATTGGAGATCTGCTCGATTCTCACGCTCACATTCTTCCGGTAAAATTCTCCTAAAAAAGTATATGTACGTTAAAATCGCATACGAAAATGAAACTACGCAAGCAACTATTTTCTTGGTCTGAAAAAGTGCGGCTTGGCACATCTTGCACATGTTGCTCATCGAGGTTAGCGATATCGCCTACCGCAGTCTTGGGTACTGAGAGGCCCTGCGATCATCTAGCGTGTCGTCAGCAATGCGTCGCCCTAGAGTTCAGCCAAAATGGAAACGCCAGTTCCGAAGACGTACTGAGATCACTACGACCCCGATACTAGAAAAAAAAAGGCCGCCTTATGGGAGACTTTCTGAAAACATACGGCGCCTCTGCGCACCGTTGCGCCGAACGCGCAACCCACACCGATGTCCACGTCTAGGGCGCGCAAGCATTTTGGCGCTCTGTTGAGTTTTCCGAGCGCACCCCGCCACCGAAGCTCCTGTCCAAAGAATCACATAACATGATGTTATCGGCGCAGAATCTTGGCGCGCTGCCAATGTCTGCGCTGGGGGCGCCGACGAGGGCGCGAAGAAGCGAGCTAAGAAAAGGCGAAAGCCTTTAATGCCTCATTGTTGTCGACAGAAGGTTGTCAGCAGAGGTGTCGCGCTTTTCGGTTGGTTGAAATGCTTTTACGTCAGAGTGTGCGGATTCGAAGTAATTAGGTCACCCCATTGATCTCCACAAGGGGAGCGGATGCCGCATCGGGCACCCGAAAGTGAAGCCACCGGAAGTAAGCTGCCTTGTCCCGGAAGACAGCCTTTGGCAGTGCATGAAATCGGACCTCAGCACGGTTTTTAAGTTCCAGCTTTGTTTTCCCACTCAGCATTTCGTCTTTTCGTCGTTCTCGTCTTTTTACATGACAATGCCTACCTGTTGCGCCGTAAACTGAGCGAGGAGACCAGCGCAGTCTTCGGGAAAGACGTTTCAAAAATAAGGGTCCATTGCATCGCAATGGGACGACACTAGCAGACGACAGGACGTCGCTACACGCAGCAAGTATGGAGCCTCGTCCACTCGGCTCGGTGTCGTCTCGTTTGCCTAGCTTCGCCAACTCTGCGCTTTACTTTGATGCTTGTTCCCACGCTAAAGCCTAAGACATGCTATCAATGGGGAATAATTATAAGAAAGAATAGGTTGAAACATTCACCAGGCAGCTTACTTTGCAGCGACCATTTTACCGAATTATGTTTAGACCGAACCGGAGCGAGGGCTAGGCTACTATCTGTGAGGTGTCGACGGTGTTCGGTTGGTTCACATTAGCGCCTCCAAAAGGTATGGTACTGCTTTTTCGATGGAGCGTGTCATGTACTGTTTCGTATTGCAGCAAGTTAAGCCTGAATGGGCTTTAATTCGTGGTGCTTGGTGCAGTTGACTTCTAACAGCGCTTCTCACGCGCACTGCAGCATTCGTCTTGTTCCTCTCGCACTGTGCCTTTTCTTTGCTGCACGAAAATTCGGTTTTAAGATGACCTAGCTTCATCGTCATTCCAATACTTCTCATTTACGCTCGGAAGACAAGAACCAAGCAAGAACATAGTGTTTAATGCACGTACCCCTTTGCCAAGGCAGTGTCAGACCTGCATGCCTGTTTTCTTCGCTTTCGCAGAAATTACATGGTTCTGCACACAATGCTCACATTTCTCGCGTTAAGCTTGCTTGTTCCTTTCATATAAAAGCAGACATTACACGAGAACAACGAAAAAAACTGAGAACGAAAGGGTGAAAGACGCGACTTTTTGCATTGAAATACACAGCAGACACCCGACTTCCGGGACAAGCCGCCCAACTTTCGGTGGCTTGACTCGCGCTCGTCTCGGAAAGCGGGAATGCGGCATCCAGCCTAGCTAGTGGAGATCAGTGGATCACCCACGGATGCCTGACGCCCCCTTTTGGAGCACACGACAAATAATAAAATAGTTGTCGTCCGCTTCGACAGGGGGCGTAAGGCGTCTGTGGGTGATTACATTACATACCTCATTACTGCGAACAGAGCCATGGATACAACTGAACTCGTCGAAGCAGCGAGAGAGTCGTGCTAAAAAAAAAACAGTCAAAGTAGGCACTCAAAGTGTGTAGCTGTAATTTGTAGTCAAATAGAGCACTAGTACAGCACAGTCTCGCAGTCAATGCCAAAGAGTGCGCCAGGAAAGGCATTCGCCTTGCAGCACTTTAGAGAGCCAAAGTGCCCCCTGAATTTTTAAGCAAGGTGATATGTGTAGAGAGATAAGACGTAGTCGGGCGGCCTCACGTGTGTATTGCTTCATCGAGGCATGGAAATCTGGCGCGGGTTACAACCCATGTCTGCAATTTTGCTGGCCTTGAAAAAGTGGTGCCCATTATTATCTAGTAAATACGGTATTTAAATTGATCACACATACATAGATGGATTCTTGAAAGTACACAACGAACATAAACTGCTCGAACTTTCCAGAGATACCGGCGTCAGTGGCAATTGCTGTCGTCAGGTGAGCCAGAGTTCGTAGGTCAGAATTCCGGTGTAAAAGCGCCCGCGTTGTGCGATGCCGGATACCTTAAGGCGGCGGTTTAACCGTTGTGCGGCCACTGGCAATTTTTCAGTCTTTTACAGGATCGCTATAGTCCTCCCGTTTATGAAAACAATGTTAGTTCATTACGAAGACAAATGTAGTTACGTTTCATCGATATGCGTTGTTAACAGCAATAATTTTTGGTACGAGCAGAGTGAGCAGAAAACTTAGCGCATAAAACAATAGTTTTCTTCGACTTGCCTGCTTGCGTGCAAAGTTTAGGAAAAACTATTTCGACAAAATGAACATGCTTTTGCAGCGTTTAAATAAAACTTGTTTTCATAATCGTCTTAGGTTGATCAAAGCCAACATTTCATCGTATCTAACCAAGTTGCATATGTACCAAAACAACAGCCTGTCACAGTGGTCGCCCGTTCAACTATTGTCTGCGTCATGAATTCCCAGCACAGAAAGTGAAGCATGCCCATCTCAGGCGTCCCTTCCGGGCATCTCTGTCGTGTTCCGAGCGAAAAAATGTAAGCGCACTTATTGTTTTCCATTTGGCGCGAATTTTCAAGAGAGAAAAGATGATGTTTCCTAGCATTGAGCCCCGTACTTTACGCCCGGTACTCTGCTATACAAAGATCACTGACATGCACGCGTGATTCTTCTGTACTCGTATCTATTCTGAATAGTGCAGTGTGCTTATGCAACATGCTGGAGAGGCTTGCTGGAGCAGAACAGCACGAGTTATTCAATCGCAGATTGCCTGGCGTGACAGTATAAACCCACCTGACGTCAAGGTTTCATTTTTTTGTGCATGACCACAGCTGTTACCCTGTTACCCCTGTTACAAAAATTAATTTTCCAGTTCGCCCTGATGCCGCCTGCGTCACCGCCTTCACCGACGCGTGTCAATATATTCGTACGACGACCTCTGCCACAGGATTCAGTTTATGCAATCACTTGTGAAAGGTCTCGTGATGTTCTGTAGCGTCTACAGCTGCCAATACTTGCCGCATGAGTAATGCGAGCGGTTCTTTAAAAACTGACAACCATATACTCATGCTCAGTGTAGAGTGAAAGTGGGCAGAAGGAAAGTCATGTTCCGATTCGTGCCGCCACTTCTGTGGATGGTGTCCGTGCATTTCTTCGGGCTTCTGCTGCTGCCGCCGCTTCTCCTGTCCCTCAGAGTGCGGCAGCTCTTCTTCGCCACCTTCTTTCGCCTGGCGAGCATCATCTGGGCAGACAGCTTTGCCAAGGCACGGCGGCTTGCCCTAGAACCACTCCATTCGTTGGAGTCACACGACCCCGAGCTCAGGAAAAGGGGCTCGCTCATTGTGCTGGAGATCGGAGCAGGATGTGGCGGCAACTTCGAGTACGTGACGCGTCCCATCAAGTACACGAACGTGGACCCCAACAAAGACTTCGGCGCTGCCTTCTTGGAGCAACTAAAGATGAACCCCAAGGTAGCGACATTCGTGCGGCGAGAAAACATTAATGTTAGATATACCCCACTATTAGCGCAAAATTTTGTTTCTTCATTCTTTTCGATCCGAACCGATATCATACATGAAGCGTTGTATTCGACGGCCAAGTGTTACCACGCAGATATTTGCCTGAGTATTTCATAGCTTTCGACGAAGTTAATCGAAGGTCTACTCTGGAAAATCAGCTACAGAAGTCTATGATTTATAGCCTGAGCGGTTGTCAAAAGGTGTGGCTACACAATTTGTTGCAAAAGTGGTGGTATGCACCGGTGGTATAGCTAATAGTGGTCAATCTGCCTAGATTTACGTGACCGTTTTACAGTAAAACCACCCTGCTGTTTGCACAACCATCGTTTTGCAAAAACTGTGCACTTACCGTAGAAGACTGTTTTCGTGCATGCAGTTAAAGAGGGGCAAAATACTGCCGCAGTGCTATAATAGTCAGATGCATTGCACCGCAAGCCTGTGTGTCCAAGCTGTGTGGCCACTGTTATGTATATGAAGCATATATTTTAAAACTCAGTCCACTGAGGAATTAATATCTTGTGGTGCGAAACAAGCAGAACGTTGGCGATTTAATAGTGGACCCACCTCTCTCCTTAACAGTGAGGTCACTGCAGCCTAAGACGCTATTTCTTTACGGCGTATAAAAAGAATTTATCTTAGTCCTTACTCCTCTGAATTATGCATTTCCCAAGTGAGGAGCCTGCATCGCGTAGTCATTACCTTAGCAAAGGCACTCAGTGTCATTTGGGTTAAATCTCCGCCTGCAGTTGTGGCCTTCATGAACGTTCTTAAACTTTCGACAGTGTGCACCGAAAACTTTTAGTCAACATCGTATTTCTTTGTGCTGCTGAAATTCTAGCACCAACTTCTGGCACGAGCTAAACTTTTCTATTTTTCTGCTGTTTTCTTAACACTACGCAGCAATAAACTTAAAGCAGTGCACTTTGAATGCGAAGAAGTCGCATTGTAAAAACATCTGACGGCGGGGGTACATTCGCATTTCATGAGTATATATGTTACTGCAAGATTTTGTAGTTGGCGCAACGATGTGCCATATTCATGGGCTTGGCTGTCGCTACTCATTATTAAAGCGAAGCGGCATGCCAATCAACTGCTCATCTTGGAGGTATTTTTACACACTTCGTGCCATTAGCCTTTTCTTGATCTCCAACCAAAATGCGTTTCAGTATTTTATGTGACGTAGCATGCCAAAGTGGTGGTGCTGGGTTCTTTAGTTCTATGTTCGAGTATATATTTCCAGCTGCACTTTCCAGGTCGAACTTGAACGCTGGATACACTGCTACGGAGAAGACTTGGGGGAACTAGCGAGTGGCCAGTTCGACGTCGTCATGTTCACCTATCTGCTCTGCTCCGTCAACAACGGATGGAAAGTTCTCCAAGAAGCCAAGCGAGTGGTGGCCAAAGTATGTGTCTATGTGTGGCAGTTATTAAATAGTTAATCTTAATTTCTTGACTACTGCTTGCCATAAAGGCTCAAGCAGATGTGCGGTACAATACAGTAGCTCCGCATTACGCAGATCAAAGTGTACGGCGCAGTACAGACGGTGAAAAAATAAAAAAAAAGGTGGAAGAGTGGCTTAGCTCGGCTATGCCAGGATATACGGAGCGAAAGCTGGGGCATAGCTTGGTCAGCCTTGGTTAATCTTGATTGCAAGCCCAGGTTAGTCTGGTTGTCTAGCTATGTTGTTGTTTCAATCCTTTGACATATTATCAGGCATGCGGCACAGCTGGCACGGCGAGTGGAGGCAAGCGCAACGATGAGGCAAGCGGTGTGACGTCATACGAAACGGCGGCGGCATCTCCGCGGCGAGGCGCGCGGTGTGACGTCATGCAAGATGGCGGGGTGAGCGCGCGGCGTCCGCCAGCTGCGGCGTTGCTAGACATTGGCTCAAGGTCGGTCTCTGTGCCTCCTCGGAGCACCGCCACAGCGAAATCGCAAGTTCGTGGCCAATGTAGCTTTCGCTACAAAAACGGAAAAGTGTCGACAAATGCGGTGACGGCTGAATAAGGGTACATTTTACGGAAATTTGGCCCCGCTACTCAATCTCTGTCTCCGAATCCGTGACGGACCAATGGGAACAGTCCGCGCAAGCGGAGCACTGCCAGTGGACGAAGTGATGTACTCGGGCTCGTGCAAATACATCGCGTGCACTTCTACATAAGATTCAACGTGAAGCAGGGTTTTGGGTGCGGTACACTCTGAAAAGTTGACACGCTACACTGTACCCCGACATGGTGGCTGTTGCCATGCTATCCCACAATGGCGCTGCTGCGCTGCGACTTACCTCGCTAAGTTCAGAGCAAATGTAGGCCGGCATATGGGCAAATGAGCCTTGTTTTATACATGCCCGCAAAAATTTAGAACAAAAAAAAAACAGAGCAAACCTTAAACACGATGGTTATATGTACTGGCCTGCTGGCACATTATTTAGAGAACTTTGTCGCCAAGATTAAACAAAATAATATTTTTGAGTGTCACTCGGTACATTGCTCTGAAACGCAGACACAGGTTACGCGCTGAGGCGAGAGAAAATCGACTCATTCTCCTTGACGATTACTCGAAGCAATGAATATCATTAGAAAGCTGGTGCAAGTTGAGATAATCAACATGCTCGTTCACCACCGCACATGGGGCGTGTTGTAACCTGGAACCCCTATTAAAGGCAGGGGCCATTCACAATCAGAAGTGCGCTGCTCTGACAATCCATGACATTGCGCACTAAAATGGACATATGTGGCCATCAAACTTTGACTATGCCATATTCCTCACGAACTAATAGCTCTGCCGATGGGTTTGGCGCTCTGAAATTGAAATACTTCCTCTTAAGCGATGGTGCTATGCCACAGTGAACTTTCATCATCTGTTGCGGACACTGCAGTATGGTGCGGCGTAAATTTAGTCGGTGTAAAAGACTCAACACGTCTGGAGCACGCAGCGCCAGAAAAAAACAGTCAATGGTGAACTTCTGCGCAATTTGGCAGTCTCTGTAGCGGTAGCATAAAAGTGGCTATGGCTTGTACAAAGTAAGCGGTAATGCAACCACAGCAAAAGAGTGCAACAGAAGTGTGCTTTTTATTTGTCTGGGTCGATTACGAGGACCACAGGTCGTACTAAATTGCACGTCCGACGTTAGACCGAGTGTAGCCTGTTGTGTCAGGTGTCCTATTCTTTGATCCAAATTCGGTAACGTGTTGCAAGGTACAGGGTCTGTGTCAGGCTGTCGCAGCCATCCTGTTGCTCGAGCCGCCCGTTTAGCTGCACTCGCTGGCCAGCATATGTGAGCGTCCCGACCGTACCAGCTCGGCGAAGGGGTTAATGTGCTACTTACCACCAAAACCTTCACCCATGATGAGTCAGATAAACAAACGGCGTAGAATATGTCGAACGAAAACCGGCTGGTTTGGGTGAATTTCACTGCAACACCTCGTGCGAGATCGGAAAGAAGGTGGCTTTGCTTTCTGAACAGTTTTCAAGTAGCTGTTTTATAATTTTAGAAAACAAATGTCGCTTAATGCGGTTCTTCTACCATTTGAATATAAAGTACATTCTTATTTTTCCCCTCCAGCATAAAGTCATTTCAGCAGAGGCTGCCCTGAAGGGATCGTTGAAACTGCTAAAAATTTCTCGCTGTAGAGCTCCTGACAGGCTACTAATTGTCTAACATCGCCATAGGCCTCATTGCCGAATACTTAGCATTTTCTTATGCATGGTTCTTACCTTTCAACCAGAATACGTATCCTATATATTTCATAGCAACGGTTTTCAAAGCGAACATCAGAGCCATCCCCATGGCCGTTGCTCCCGACTTCACCAGCCTCTTCCCCTTTCAGTAATTCGAGAGCCATTCTGGTCGCAATCGTTTACCGACCACAAGTCTCTGTTTCTCACGGCAGCACACAACCAGGATGCTCTTCGAGGATGAGAATATGAACGAAGTACAGAAGTTCATCTATACTGTATTTATATTGTATCTATACTGTATACTGTATAGCGCATCTATGTACAGGAACTAATATTGTCTCTCTACTTAGTCCAACTCAACAATAAAGCCATATCCTCAAGACGAAATTATATAACAGTAAGTTTTACCTCTAGTCGCATCTGCATGAGAAGCCGGAAGTATAATGATGTGGCTCGAAATTAAGTAGGATGCAGTGAGCCATGGTATGCGAAAATATGGAGAGAGCGTCGAAACATAGGAAGATGAGAGGTTGGGTTAGAGAATAAAAGAGAAATGGCGATATTTTACCTGAAATTAAGAATGCGAAATGAACATTGGCAGGTCTCGCAATACGGAAAAGTAATAGCCAATGTAGTCCTTTACCAGCGGAGCAGATTCGAAGAGAAGGCAAGCGTAGCAGGGGGTGGAACAGAGTTAGGCGGGCGGATGAGATTAGGAAACCTGGAGGGGACAGTGGGGCCTCAGATGGTGCAGGACAGGATTGTTTGGATATCACTGAGAGACTTTTGTCTGACGTTTTATGTAGCATTGTTGCTGATCAATTTAGCAAAAAAGAAGACACCCATGTGCTTCTGGGAATCGGGTCCACGGCAAGTCCACGTGCACCCAGAGCTCACTAACTAAAACCCTGTACCTGGCCCTCGCCTCATGAACGCCACATTTTGCGGCCGACACTTTTGGGTCGGCCCGAGTCTTCGAAGTAATCTACCGAAGCCACTCTTTTGTTTGGATTGGGAAGTTCACATCTGCGCTATTTAGAGCACCAGCAATGGTAATGAACTCAAATACATAAAGTTTTCTTTCGCCTTGAAACGAAACGGTGAACTGTTATGCATGACATACTACTCCATTGAGCGGCTTGTAGCAATGTAAGTTTTCATGATGCAGCTTTCTTTGTTCCCACTGCGCACACGGCGGTCTCGCACGAGGTCAGATTCCTTGGCAACATATATCCGGACAGTTCCAAGCTCACACGAGGCTCCGCAGCAGTCGCGGTAATAATTGTAACTATCTCAAATCAGTAGATGTCCAACATTGTGGGACAAACATTTTGAATATTGAAAAACTGAAACGTACTGGTATAGAAATGTTGAAGGTTATGGTCCATTCTTCCCATATGCAGCCTGAATTTTTTTTATAGAGTTTCAATCGCTCGCATTTGAACAGTTAAGATTACCTTAGAAAACCAACAGGGAACGCTTTTACGACAGAAAAAACGTTATTGGCAAAAATATTCAAGCCTTACAACGTGAGATCTGCGGATATATTGATCGTTATAGTGAAATCTTACAACATATGAAAAAAATTGCGCTCATAAGCTCTTTCTCGTTCAAAAATGATTTTGCCCAGAATTGTTTAGTATTGTAATAAGGGAGTAGTTACTCATTGACGTCCACCCGAGCGCAGCCATACGGCTACAAAGGAAAGCTACACAGATTTCTCAGAAACTTCGTAGTTAAAGAAAAATTCGTCCTGGTCCGGGGTTCGAACCCGTGACCACCGCTTCACCGGAGCAGTCGCTCTACCAATTGAGCTAACCGGGACTTTTTTTTTCTTTCATAGTATTTATTTACATGGTTTTGTATACAAAGCATATATATACACATGTGTGTGTGTATATACACACACAAAAACAACTATTTACAGAGCACCTAGGTAGGCGCTACGTGGCAGAAACATAATAGTAACATATTATAACTAAAAGGCCGGTAAAGATATACAGCGCATCAGGAGAGGAAACCAATCCGGTACAAAGTCCAATTTTTTGTAAATGTCCGTTACCTGCAGCAACATTCGGCTAAAGTGAATTCTGGGCGAAACAACAGGTTCAACGTTGCGATCTTGCATGCGCGTTTTCCAGAGACTATGAAGTCCAATCAGAAGAATCATATCATAAGGATTCGAGTCAGGTTGGGAAACAACAAGGTAGCGCACACTGTAGGAATTTAGGAGAAAATCTTTCTGTAGCGCCCTTTGCAACACATCCCAAAACAAAATCGCGTCTTTGCAGTCTATAAAACAATGTTCAATTGTTTCAGGCACATTGCACAAGCGACAGTTGACAGAAGACACAAAAATGTTTTTCCTATCGAGCCACGTCTTGACAGGTAGAGTTTCAGTGTGTAATTTATAGAAAAATGTTTTGGTGCAAGGAGAAATTGGCATTTTACGAACTCGCTTTAAAACATCATGACCCATGAGCCCAACGTATACGGAACGATACAGTGGGGGCGGGAAGAGCATGGATATCAAATCCCTGTACAGATTTTTGCGCGAAACAGAATATAAGTACTCATTTGAAAACCGAACTGTCAAAAAACGCACGGAGGCATAAACTTCCTGCATAAAGCCTAGTAAACGGGGTCGTTCAGTAAAATTGGAAGAAACTACTAAGTTCGGAAGTAGAGTCATGAAGTTAACCTGCAAGAATGCTCTAATAATCGGAAAGGAACAAGCACGAAAAAAGAAGAAACGGGCAACCAACTGTCTCACATACAGGTGCTCTAGGCCCAGGCCTCCTGCACAAACAGGCCTGAAAAGGTTATCACGCCGCATGGGCTCAAATTTGGAGGACCAAATAAACGTCGCAAATATACGATGGAAACGCTGTATGTAATGTCTGGCGCAGTGAAGGACCTGGAGTACGTAATAAATCCTTGTTGCAGAAAGGCG
The DNA here is from genome assembly GCF_055824585.1 of Amblyomma mixtum. Taxonomy (NCBI): domain Eukaryota; kingdom Metazoa; phylum Arthropoda; class Arachnida; order Ixodida; family Ixodidae; genus Amblyomma; species Amblyomma mixtum. The sequence goes on from NC_143013.1 coordinate 105,840,230, forward strand.
TTGCAAGCCTGGGCCCGACCAAAAATTGAGAGGAGATGCGGTACAAACGTCTGAGCATAACGCTCAACAGCCGGAACTCGCTCTCTCCAGTAATGGGCACTGGATTTGTAGGCATGAAGTGGAACGCCAAGATGTTTAGGAGGCACACATGACCATTCTATGCCAGCGTACAGAGGTGGAGTTGTGCCCCATGAACCAAACCATAGGCCAGAACTTTTGGAGCGATTCATTTGAGCACCAGAAACGATGCCGAATTGATCTATTGTGGACAACACATCATCAATGCTGGGCTTGTCAATGCAGAAAAATGCAAGGTCGTCAGCATATGCCAGCAATTTGACTTCATTACCCAAAATAAGGAACCCATGGATATTACTGTTACGCAAAACACTCAAACAAAGCGGTTCCAGGTAAAGAGCAAAAAGCAGAGGAGACATCGGACAGCCTTGCTTCACAGAAGAGCGGATTGGCACAGGGTTCGAGAGCTGGCCATTAATGATCAATCGTGTTGAACAGTTGCTGTAGCAAAGTTGCACCCCTTTAAGTACAGTAGAACCCACGTTTGCTCGCTCTAGAAGTGAAAACAGAAATGAATGGCGAACGCGGTCAAATGCTTTCGCAAGGTCAATCTGAAGGAGGGCAAGCTGCTCATGACAGCTGGAGGAATATTCAAGTATTGTCCGCGCAATGTGAACATTACTTTGAATGGAGCGGCCTCTCAAACGGCAAGCTTATGGTAGGGCGAGAGCGAATTGATCAATAACTCGAAATGGGAACAGTGGTGACCAAATGTTTAGGGGAATCCTCCAAGGTGGAGTAGATTTGTTATAAGGGAGTAGTTACTCATTGACGTCCACCCGAGCGCAGCCATACGGCTACAAAGGAAAGCTACACAGCTTTCTCAGAAACTTCGTAGTTAAAGAAAAATTCGTCCTGGTCCGGGGTTTGAACCCGGGACCCGGGACGAGTAACTACTCCCTTATTACAAATCTACTCCACCTTGGGGGATTCCCCAAAACATTTGGTCAACACTGTTCCCACTTCGAGTTATTGATCAATTCGCTCTCGCCCTACCATAAGCTTGCCGTCCCGGTTAGCTCAATTGGTAGAGCGACTGCTCCGGTGAAGCGGGGGTCCCGGGTTCGAACCCCGGACCAGGACGAATTTTTCTTTAACTACGAAGTTTCTGAGAAAGCTGTGTAGCTTTCCTTTGTAGCCGTATGGCTGCGCTCGGGTGGACGTCAATGAGTAACTACTCCCTTATTACAAATCTACTCCACCTTGGGGGATTCCCCTAAACATTTGGTCAACATTGTTTAGTATGTTTAATGCGGAACATATTAGCGGCCAACTGGAAGCACAAAATGATATTAAAGCTGGTGCTTAGTTTAAATTTTGCAAGAGCATACGCTGACATCTAAAGGGGTATGCGGCGACGGTATGTAACAATAATGCATAACCAAATAGGCCACTCTCATCTTGGAACGTTGTTAGCCTAAGTTCTCAGACTTGCGACCTATTACCGCCATCAGAATCATTATCGGTCCCGCTACGTAAATAGCAGGAGTGACTGCTCCATTAATCTTCACTTAGCCTCCTCTTGCAATAAGTGCGTCTGTGCTACGTCAGCCAATTTCATGTTCCGATCTGATTGTATGCCTGATTTTATTTCCTCAGCTGCGTTCCTTACCAGCCCATTTCCACAGTTTCAGGTTTTTTCGCTTCACATGAGTTTTTCTCGTTTTTTCAACCAGAGCAGTTCATGCACCCACGCCAACAATCCCCGCTTCATGCCTTATCGACTTCCGTTTTCTCTATAGATTTAAACTAGGATATTCTTAGCTCATCACATTTGATAAACAACCAAATGTTGATACTTGATAAGTGTTTGGTAAGCAAGAGACTTATTTTCCAGGGTGGACGGCTGATCTTCCTTGAGCACGTGGCGTATCCCAAAGGCACGTGGCGGAGGCTGCTGCAGAACATAATGACTCCGCTGTGGACGGTTTTCTGCTGCAACTGCCACCTCAACAGAGAATCCGTAAAGCTGCTAGAATCCGCGGGCTTTACCCATGTTACGGCTCAGTACATTCACGTACCAATGGGGATTGCACTAAGTCGCCAGGCATACGGAATTGCCGTCGCATGAGCCACATGATGTATCGCCCTCTAAGGTTTATCTTGACCATATCATGTATGTTTCTTCTTTTTGATTTACTTCACGAGATGGGTATATATGTTATGTGTTCTTCCATTAAAGTTTTAGTTGCGAAAAAGCGCTCGTGTTGTGTCTTCACTCCTACTTTGTCCTCGTTTTTGGCGCTAAACTTCATCATGAACACATGATAAAGCTTTCCATTAAAAAGCCATACTTGCGACCTACCTTTTCGCCCGCGACCAATAAAGCCACGCTTCCACTCTCTTCAAAAAGTTTCCTGCATCAAGTTGCCTGTGTAAACAACAAAGTGTTATGTTAGATCGGCACTGATTCATCTGCCAGTGGTACCTCGGATGCACCTGGAAGGTGCTGCTCTCTTTTTGCAAAGCCACGGCATATTGACAACGCATCACATCATGCATTTGAGCGCATCATATCGTACTGTAATTTTCAAACGCACAACTGGTGCTATGGCACTACGGAAACGTTACTTGCGCTGATGTGTTTCGCGCCCACCATTAATTTGATCAACCACTGGAGCACGCTTCAATCACTCAGATTATGATATTGCAGCTATTCTCATGCTTTTCTGCTGTGTGTAAACACACTCCGGCCATGAAGAACGAACTTCCAGCCGAGCCCACCGCGTATGTATAGCGAGATGCTGGAGTTTTCCACACTGGCAACAAACGGGCTCACCAGCTGCATGGAAGCGGGGCACAAGTAAACCACCGCTGGTGATCCGGAGAACTCACCTATAGGCTATATACGAGAAAGAAGCGAGGAGGAACGGCATCACATTAACCGAAACCGCAGAAACAAAGTTTTCGGTTGCTATCCATACAGACGACGACAATATGAGCAGAGGGCGGCCCCTTTACCCTGTGCTTTCAACCCCAGCCGCCAGATACGCCATGAGAAATTACATTGGTGCATTGTTAGAGCGACCACATTTTAGCGTTAACGCTGGCGACAACTATTCTTGGGAGTGCTGTCAAGGCTACAAAGTCGAAACGCCTCGTCGCTCTACGGAGTCGAATATTGTGTCCGTTTGCGAATAGCTCTCTGTCAATGCAAATTCTAATAGTAAGACCTTTTGTTTCATGAAGCACGGATAATTATCGACATTCAAACGTCACGGCTAAGACACGTTTCCTGAACACAACTCGCTTGCTGGGCCATCTAGAAGTCTGGCAATGGAAATGCGGCTCCCTGAAGAGGAAAAGCAGGCCCCCTGAGATGTTTATTCGAAATGAACAGACACCCCCCGACGTCATTTGCCTCCAGGAAACCGGAAGCGCCCCGTACGCCAAGGGATGTCTCACATACATCCACCATATGGCACCTAGAGTAGCTATGCTAGTGGCACCCACACTAACAGTCATATCGCACGATCTCAACTTCCGGGAAAAAAGATTAAGTCGTGATCTAGATTATCGCTCAAAAAAGAAGGAAGCAAGGCATGTTCATCCTAAACCTCTGCAGTCCTCCAAGCAACACGCAAGAAATTTTCAAGCCAATTTCACTAGAATGCACACATATAGAAGGAAAGAACCCACTAGTTAGTATGGGGAACTCAAACGCTGTACACACGGCATGGAACTACCACAAGGACGCCCCTAATGGAACCAACATGTTGGAAGCAGCTGAATACCTCGACCTCCGCCTAATGACGGACATCATGTCCCCACGATAATAGAGAACAGTGTTAGCAGAGACACCTGCCCAGACTTAGCTTTCGCAAAAAACATAAAGCACCGCACATGGGCCAGTTTTAAGAAACTCTGGGCACCGATCAAAAAATTCTTAGCTTATCCTTAATGACAGCCCGCATAAGGTGGACTATTGGCTTTACAAAAATAACGAACCGGTATAAATTCGATAATATTGAACCGCCAGAAGGCGGCATCGCAACAAGTGAAGATTGGGTTAAAACATAAAAGATGCTCAAGTAAAAACGACCCAAATCATCGAAACGATAACAGAAGCACCCATGGTAGACAGACATCTCCATTTATGGGAAGCCCGGAAAGTAAAACGATGAAAAAAGCAAAGATTAAATAGAAAACTACAATAAAAAATAGCGAAATTTACGGCGGAAGCCCAGGAGTATTCTAGGAAGCTCGGCAAGCAAAACTGGTTAGTGTTGTGAAACGCTAAAACTTGCTTTAAGGTACCCTAAGCACGGTAAAAACATGATCTATTTTACGATGCCTAATAGAGCCATCCAAAGTCAAATCGGGCTCAAGCAGAACGCTCCATTCTGTAGTCCTAAATTCCCAGGCATGTACGCAGACTTAATAACAGCCATGCACAAAAAAAAATGGCAGTGGCTTAGCTCTGGTTAAGCTTGGATATACAAGCGAAAAGGTTCAGTTGTGCTTGGTTTGACGTCATGGCTGTCGCAGTTGGCGCGCAATGCACTGGGAGCACCACGATAACGGTGGAGGCGTTCGGCCGTCCACACACTGCCTGTACGGAGGCGGAGGAGGAGGAGGCGCGCGTGTAGTGAATACGGTGCAGTCTTAGAAGGTTGCTTTAGAGACATGTACTGTGGTGTTCATTCCTTTCGGGTGTGCACAAAGATATGAGAGACCGGCATTTCCTTTCCTTAAAACCAAATTTCATTTTCCTCAATGCCCTTACGGCGTGCTGGTGGTGGAAAACATTTATGTACGGATACACTTCAGGAGGTTATGCATGAGCTGGCCCAGGGGGAGGCCAGCTCTCACAAGTACTAGGTGGAGGCCCCTACTTAGGGACCCCAGTGGCGTCGGCCGCCGCCCGAGCTCACGCGACCAAGGCCCGTTCAGCCTGCAGGTCAGAGCAGCAGGGTCGCTCCCTCACCCCAACCTTACGGCGCGGTTCGGGTATCCAACGAGATATGACAGAGTGAGACAGGCGTCGTTTCCTTTCCTTAAAACCAATTTTCTTTTCATTTTTCCTGCCTTACGGCGCGGTTCGGGTGTCCACCGAGATATGAGAGTTTCCTGGCGCACTTTTTGTCTTTTAAGCATGAAATGCTTTTAGCTCCCGTTGTTAGCAGTGTGGTGACGTCACACCGAGACCGAGAGCAAACATCTCGGCACTGAATTCCACTCATCCGGGCGCAGAAACGAGAGCATCCGGGCACCGTACGAGATTTAATGAGACTCTCTAAGCCCTCCTACAGGACCGGCATACAAGCGCCGGTAGCTTCGCGCCGAACGGGTGGTGGCGTTCCTCTCTTCCTGTACGGTGCGGTTCGGGTGCCCATCGAGATGACAGAGAATTACTGCCCCATTTCCTTTTCTCAAAAAGCGTTGCGTTCAAAAGGCAAGGCATTGCGCCGAACGGGTGGTGGCGTTCCTCCCTTCCTTTATGGTGCGTTTCGGGTGTCCACCGAGATGACAGAGAATTAACCGCGCCATTTCCTTTCCTCAAAAAGCCTTGCATTCAATGGGCAAGGCATCGCGCCGAAAGAGTGGTGGCGTTCCTCCCTTCCTGTACGGTGCGGTTCGGACGACGGAGAATTACTGCGTAATTTCCTTTCCTCAAAAAGCGTCGCGTTCAAAGGTCAAGGCATCGCGCCGAACGGGTGGTGGCGTTCTGTGGGCTGCCTGGCAGCGCTACAACACGCTGTCGCGCTCCTCTCTCGAAAGGGAAGCTCAAGCGTCATTAATTAGCAGTTAATTAGTGTTTAGTCATTAACCAGTAATTAGTTACTAATTATTAATTTGTCATTACTTCGTCATCAAAGAGGTTACGGGAGAGGCAGAGGTTTTCTTACGCCGCACGTTAGACTGGCTTCACATAGAGCTTTTTATAGGCTTGCCGTAACGTAACAAAATGTTTGGCAGATGGATGAACCTACCAACGTGGCGTGCCGATTGAATTCATTGGCGTCCCGAATATTTTAGCTCATCTTTAATAGGTTGAGCCGGTAGACGCATAGTTTTCAGTTCTTTTCGGTTGCATTTTCACGGTGGGACAGAACTACTTGTCACAGCTAATTTGCTCGAACCAACGCTGCTTCCAACAGAGAGGCCAAGTCATTTTCTGTCATATGCAATCATGCACGAGTTACAAGAAAATTGCGACGGAAGAGTAAGAAATGCAACCTTACCTGCATGCACAGCTTTCTCCCAGGCCATCGGATGGCAAAACGCATCTGATGGCGACATGATTAGAACGGCGGCTCTAACACACAATAAAATTCAATTCCATGTTCAGCAGTCATCCTATGCGAAGCGGTATCCACCACCGGACAACTCCCTTAGCAGAGAGGACTCTGTCGCGTGGAGGCAGCTACAGACGGGCTCCTACCCGAACCTACACGTACTCAACAAAATATATCCAACACAATACAATGACAAATGCCCTTGGTGCCAAGAACCCCCCACGCTCTACCACATAACGTGGGCATGCCAGAGGATAAGCGTGGTACCAGTGATAACAAACCCGAGTGCGGAGCAATGGGAGGGAGTGCTGTCCAGCGATCGCCGGGTCGACCAAGAAGGTCTGATTCGGCGAGCAAAACTGGCAGCAGCATCCAGCGGAGCCCTGGACTAAGGGCAACCGACCTTTGAGCAAGATGGACGAAGCCATCTCAAAACCGCCGAACACAATCCGAATCTAGAGCTAATAAAGTTTTCACTCACTCACTCACTATGCGCCGCGAGCCAAAGAGGCTAATGCGACAGCCGTCGGACCACCTGATACCACTTGTAAGCGTTTCACTTCTGGCTCAGCGCCGCGAAAGTAATTATCCCCCCCCCCCCCCCCCCCCCGCCCCCATTTTAAGGAGAGCTCAGGCACAGTAACTCAGTACAAAGCTACTGACAAACTTATTAACAATTATTAGTATAAGTTATAAGCTTTATTTGGCAGCAAAATTCAATCGCCAAGCAGATCGCCATCTTGTCTGATCAGGGCCAGTTTATCCTCCAGTGCGGACGACTCTAGCCAGGTACTTGAAGAGACAGCGGGTGGGTCATGGCAATAGGGTGCTTTAATGGCGACAGGACATAGGAAAGGGCCCAACAGTTTCCGCACTGCAGGATTGTGATGGAAGCGCAATTCAGCAAGTGTTTCTAGAACACCAACAGCATCTTCCTAGTTATAAGTATTGAACGGAAGATATAACGTACCCCCTGTGTTACTGTTGACCCTAAGATCATGCTGCCGGTTGAAGTGATAATTATAAAACGCGATATGATGGTACTTGCTGCGAATCAGTCGTCCATGTACCAAATATACATGCAGTATAAGAGTCACATCCATGTCTATACTGATGGCTCAAGTAATTTATATATTTATCGACATCTTTATTCGTAATTCCAGAGCCGAATGAGCGACGAGCAGCCCAACTGGATAACGCAGCAGTTTCAGCGAGAGATCACGTATACGCAATTTATTTGGCACTACAGTTCATAGTACCCGTAGGAGATCCGCGTAGGTGGGTGATCTTCAGCGGCTCCCAGGCTGCAATAAAATCCCTCGACAGCCTAGGTTCTGCAGCGTGAAAGACAAGTTTGGTTTACGAAACGCTTAAAGAATTCACGAAGGGATCAAGAATTAAGCGCCCGGGCATTGCCTTATCCAAGGAAACACTGAAGCAGATGCAGCGGCCAGGCAAGCGCATGCTAATGCTTCAACTTCAGACCTGCATTATCAGGATGTGAAATCCGCCTTCTTTTAAGATACATGCGAGTCTGTGTGAGCGCAAAAATGTGGTTCCAGCCAAATTTCAAAGCTTCTAACCTTTGTCAAACTGACCCCGACTGAGGGTTTACAATCCCACTATTACTCAGTAGAAGCTTAGAAATTCTCATTCATCGCTTAGGCATGGGAACACCCTGCAAGAATCATTTTCTACATAAAATTCGGCGTGCAGACAACCCGCAATGTGCGTGTGGTCAGGACGTTGAGGATGTAACTCAACTGCTAAAGGACTGCCCAGAGCTTGACAGTGTTAAGAGTTGTGTTGTGTTGTGTTGGGTTTAATGGCACATAGGCATCTAAGGCCGTCATGCGCCAAACACAAGGTATAGGAAATCTTTTCTATGGGATTTAATAAAAATGTGGAAAGTGATCAGCGGTGTAAAGGGCCTAAAAAGTTTAACTACCTAGTAACAAGAGATAAAAACAAGATTTAAAAGTGGCTAATGGTATAAAAGCTTTAAAAAAAAAAGTTCAGGCAGCCTCAGCGGCCATCCTTGGCTGCGCAAGGATGTCGAGGATACCACCAAATTAAATAAAAGCCTCAGCCTTTTTCTCAGGAATGAGAAAGTTGGGTTGAGTTGAGTTGGGTTTAGTGGCGCATAAGCAACGGTGGCTATCATGCGCCAAACGCAGGGTTAAAATTTGAGAAATGCTGGCTCACTTCGGTGTGTCCTTGTCGGTGCAAGGGCGCCGAGGTGCCCAACGAGTTAAATGAAAACCTCAGCCTTCTTCTCAGGCATGAGAAGGTGGATGAGGTGTGGCAATAAATTGTAAAGCACGGGGTAGGAATTGAGAGTTTTTCGAGTACATTGGTTTTTTTAAAAAGTTAAAAACGCTTGACTTATCAATAAGAGCTTCTTCACCTAAAATCAATGACGGATGAAAAGGGATGTGTTGGTCGTAAAACGGGGTAAAAAACTTGTTTCTGAGTGTTTCAATTCTCTGCATGAGATTAAAATATGAGTTACTGTGAGTTCATCTCCGCACTTTTCACAGGTAGGTTTGTCTTGTTTTGTTAGTAGAAAGTTGTGGGTAAGGTGTGTGTGTCCAATACGTAAACGACATAAAATAACTTCAAAAAAGCGTTCCTGATGTGTGCATGATCTCCATTCTCCTAATATTGGTTTTAAGTGTAGCTTGTTATTTATCTGACTATTCCATGTGCTCTGCCATTTGTTCCCCAGTCTGCTCTGAACTAGCTTCATAGAATCATTATGTGGCATGCTTATTTTCTGTATTTCCTTGTTGTGGGCTTCAGAGGCGCATGCGTCCGCTCTCTCGTTACCATCAATTCCAACATGGCTTGGAACCCAACATAATTTTATGTTATGCCCTTGTGTTACGATTCTTGTTACGTTATATATGACATTACCTAGTGATGACATTACTGCATTTCTGGACTGTAGTGCTTTCAGTACACTGAGGGAGTCTGTGTAGATAATAATATTTTCGATGTTCTTGCTTATTATTTTCTCCGTAGCAAGAAACACGGCATAACACTCGACTGTAAAAACTGATGCACACTGAGGAAGAAGAACGTCAATTTGGGCTAGATGGTGCATTATTGGAGACAGAAGTATGAGGAAGCCTTACTATTTTTTCCCAGTTCCCTTCCACTACTGCACTTCCAACAAAAACTGCAGTTTTCGATCCGTCTGTGTAGAACTCGGTGTAGCTATCATATTTTTCCTTTAGTGTAGGGAACTCTTGTAAGATGCGTTCTGCTGGAGTTTGTCTCTTGTTGAACTGTGTAAGACTTATATCACAGACCGACGGAAAACTGTACCAATGGGCAATTGCGTCGCAACGTTCTGCAACTTTTGGTAATGTTTCTGATAAGTCAAGTTCACGGCAGATCTCCTCAAACCGCATTAGCAAAGGCCTGGTTTCTTGGGGCTTATTTGTACATATTATTCGAGACGGGCATGTTTTGACGATTGAATAACGCACGTGTTTTGTTCGCGACCTAAATCTAAGAATGTATGCACATGTAAGTGCGTTTCTTCTCTCTTCTAGTGATGGCTAATTTGCTTCAACATGAAGGCTCATTACCGGAGACGTTCTGTATGCTCCACAAGAAAGACGGACACCTAGATTATGAACTGGATCTAATCTTTTTAGATATGAAGGCCTTGCCGAGCCGTACACTATAGTCCCATAATCTAGACATGAGCGCACTAGAGAACGGTAGATATGAAGGAGGCATGCTCTGTCAGTTCCCCAGCGTTTCCTTGAAAGTACTTTAAGGATATTCATTGCACGGAAGGCTTTTACTTTCAAGTTTTGTATGTGCGGCAGAAATGTAAGTTTTTTATGAAATGTTATTCCTAAAAGTTTATGTTCTTGTTGTACCGGTAGTGTGACTCCATTTAGGTGTAAGTTCGTATTGATCTGCAAGCCTCTTTTAAGCGAGAAAACAACAGCCACTGTTTTATGTGGAGAGAACTTGAACCCATTTTTGTCTGCCCAGATTGCTAGCTTGTTTAATTTGAGTTGTACCTGCCTCTCACACGTTCACAGGCTGGAGGACGTGCAAGCAATCTGAAGGTCGTCGACATACAGAATACATAACGAAGTTGGGAATTATTTTCGCTATGGAGTTCATTTTCACGATAAAAAGAGTAGTACTTAGGATACGGCCCTGCGGTACCCCATTCTCCTGAACAATGCTCTCCAAAAGGGTTGCACCCAGGCGCACCTGAAAAGACCGGTCTGACAGGAAATCCTTCAGGCAGTTCAACATCCTACCCCGGATGCCAAGATCTGCTAAGTCGCGTAGAACCCCATATCTCCATGTGGTATCGTACGCCTTCTCCATGTCAAAGAAGGCTGCCAGACAGAGTTGGTGTATGAGCGCCTCTCGGACTGTGTTTTCTATGCGGACGAGATGGGCAGTTGTCGAACATCCTTTTTAAAATCCGCACTGGTGGATATCAAGGAGTTCACGTGATTCAAGAATGAACATTAGCCTAACGTTGAGCACACTTTCGAACCTGTGACGACTCCTTTCAATATTTTGTTTTTTATGAAGGCAACCTGGTGTAGCCAAATTTTTCAAGAGTGGATGCGAGCCTTTATTGGTCGGTAAAGACGGTAAAAATTGACGTTTGGCGTTGGTAAGCTCTACTCTGCGGGTCACGCGACGGCGATTCCGTAGACCTGGTTGTTTAGTACAGTCCCCATTGGCACATGTGCATAGTGCGTCGTGACATGCGAAAAGCCGGCCGCTTCAATTATCTTCATGGATTCTCTGTTGAGGTGGCAGTTGCAGCAGAAAATCGTCCAGAGAGGAGTCATTAAGTCCTGCAGAAGCCTCAGCCATGTGCCTTTAGGATAGGCCACGTGCTCCAGGAAGATCAGCCGTCCACCCTGGAAGCGCAGCAGAGTACCTCATATCAGGTATATCAGGTATCAAAATTTTAATGTTTTCTGGATGCAATGAGTTAACGACGTCATAGTTGAAATCTAACGGTAGAAATAGACATCGATCAAGCTTGAAGCGGGGCTAGTGGTTGTGACAGCAAGGCGGTCTAACTGCGGTGGTTGAGAAAGCGAGGATAT